>NC_087215.1:30721035-30854289 GCF_015104395.2 Macrobrachium nipponense | reverse complement strand
TCAGCAGCCGTACCCAGCAGACAGCACAGATTCTCGCCTTGAAGACAGTCATAACTGGTGAGTACGAGTGTGTGAAATTTGTGTCAGTAATTATCGTTGAAGCAACTGTTCTGTCGAATAAACATAACGTAAAGGGGAAAGTGTGGCAGAGGGTCTTATTGAGTGCCGGTACGATTCGCGTAGCTGTGGGAGCCTTTGCTTGCTCATTTGTTAGCTTTGATACTGCCACAAGAAAGCAAACATGTATGTGTGTACGTACATGTTTGCATTCTTGTACCTTCATATTTAATATGTCGTAGGTATGAAGAATGCCCTAGCTACCAGAAGTTAATAAAATTACCTTCTATAGACCAGGAGATGGATAAATAACTTCATTAATTCATATAGTAAATTGTCTAAAATTAAGTACTTTTGTCTGAAATTTCTTATAAAATATAAGAAGCAACTTATTTTGAAAACTTACAAGGGCCCGCAAAAGAGGGAATCGTCCCTGAGGAGGGCTGTAGCATAAGACCTAAAAAAGATAACAAAGAGCCATGTTTATGCTGTTAGGATATTTATTGAGCGAAATAGCTCTATCAAGGCAATATTAATCTTGGGTCAACGTTTCGTTGAGGCACAAAAATGTTTTGGTTCTGTCAAGGAACCACTCATCAAATCACGAGGTATCGCATGACTATAGTAATTATCATACCTCAAGCATACTATAAAAATTCTACTTTTCTGAATATGAAAACACCGTTTACCTGCATTATCAATCTCAGAAAATAATCTCTTTGGCTCATTTAATTTAGACGAAGATTACACACAAACTAACAAAATATATTCAATGAAAAATTCGAATTTATTTCTTTTATTTCATGCATATTGTGAAATGACAAATATCGCAGAAATTTGCTGATGTAACCTGGCCGTTTCAGACTTTTTTTTTTTATAAATACTATATTCACGCATTATGTTATGATTTGTTTAGTAGATACACTATGAAGAGAGAAATAAACTACTTAAGCAACACATATATGAAGGTATTGATTTGCACAGCGATTCCAAACTTGTGAGCATAGTATCCCATTATATATAATTTTTCTTTTATATTGTTAAGAAAGAAAACATGCTAATTCAAAATAGTAGGGGGTTCTATAACAAAATAACGTCAGTAATCTGAAAAGTGCTAGTCGAATGCCATCTTCCTTATCAAAGCAGTTGCACCCCAGCAAGCTGTATATATTTTTAAAGTGATCAAATTTGTTGTTTTTACTTGTAATATCAGTGTGTCATGAGTTTTCTCCAGTCTACTTTGTATTCTTATTTTTTCTCTCTTTCACCATAACTTCCACTTGAGTAAATGAATTTTCCTCTTATATTCAGTTCATGTGAGCTTTCAGTCTACTCATAACCTAAATATTCGTATCTATATCTGTATACGCAAGTCTTACACACGCACCATAAATTTTTTCCAATGACCAGAGACATAACTCTCGTTTATCAGAAGTTCTACAGGAATCTTTCCACTTTTTCGAGGATACCAGTACTTTTCCCAATTAACATCTCAAAACAAAAACTGGAGGCCTGCTTCATCATAATCTTGCAACTGACCAAATGCATCAAGCCTTTCTTTCTACCTAAGCTTTTTCTCCGATTATAACAACTTGCTGAATGACCTCGTAGTTTCCAGTGATTGGCTTTTTGCTTAAACTCTATAATCTATTCACATAAAAATTATTTTAGAATAATCTGCAAAATGTAATGGAATGTAGAATGTTGGCTACAAGGACAAACGCTGGGGGTGTCAGGTCATTCAACACTGAAATGGAAATTGACAGCAGAAAGGTTTGAAAGAAATAACAGGAGGAAAACTTCACGGTTGCACTATGAAGTAATATTTAGGAGAGGGTGGAAAGTAAGATGGAAGAAAAAGGATATAAATGGAAGTACAATAAAAGAAATAATGCAAGGGTTACAGCCAAGGGCTGAAGGGATGCTGCAAAAAAACTTAAGGCCTACAGTGGTGCACTGACTATGTTACTCCCCTATGGGGTATAATTTGCAAAATGTAAGGAAACTACCCTCAATTTTTGGAGGGGCCTAATATCTTTGAAAAGCTACCGGAAATCTCCAGACAAGAATGATAAACTACTGACATCTAGAGCTTAAAAAAAAATCCAACTGAATTTTAAGTAAAACTGAAGAGTTTAAAATTCAGTACTACATTTGGTCTGGACAAGACTTGGAAACTAAAGAGAGAATAAGTGTAATTTTAGCTGCAATTATACTTGGTACATAATTGTGGTGCATGTCCAAAAATATTCAGGCAGCTCAATTATGCTACACCAGTTAATCAAATCCTCACTATTATGATCAGATTCTACTCTCTGGTCTCACCCAAAAGGCTGAGCTCAGAATTAGTTATGTACTGTCTCTTCCATATCAATTGTCATAACTTATATTCTTGTGTGGCATGTACAGGTATTTACTCAAATAAGTATCATGAGCATTCCACGTTAAATATGGAGGGACCACAAGGGATTTATAAGCCAAGCCAGATGGGTTTAAGATTAAGGTAAGCTGTTATATATTTTGATCAAGATATGAACACTAGACACAATTCATATGAATCTTTAGATTGTTAACAATATTCAAAACAAGAGTAATTATTACCACCTTTATTTTCTTCAGTGGTTTATATTTCAAGAGTAAAATAAAAAACTCCACAGTAAGGTTCATAAATATATTCATGTATCACTGTACTAAAAGATAACCATCTTATCATAGATTATAATAGAAAATTGCAATGAATGAATAACGAATCTTAACGAGCCCAATTATCCTCTTCATCAGTAACATCTTAGTCTTTCTGCACTCTCAAGACAAGATACCATACAAAGTGTTCCTGATCATGGAAGAATGCCACTGGGTTGTCGTGTGGTTGAAGAAAAGCCCGTCCTTTTTCTTCCTGGCTCTATGGTATTGAAAATATTCACCAAAGGATTTTCTGATGGGTTGCTGTCACATCCTTAGGTGGCTGAATCTAACTGCTAGACTATTTCATTCTGACCACAAATGATCTCGTAAAAAACCTTCCCAAATTGGCCTGCATTGGCTTGACAAGCAAAGGACCACAGTAGACCAAGAATGATCCTGTACTGCTGCTGATGGGAAAAATTCAAAAGGCTTGACCCACATATCAAGTCACATTCCAAAGACATTAAAGGTAAATGTACATGATCACCATTTCTAACCTCATGCTTCAAAACCAGGAACACAACCAGACAGGATAGCCTAGTTAACCACTGAGGCAATCAGAAATGCACATTATCTGTACTGTGAGGAGTGGTAGCAAGCAGTGCACCAACAAAGTTGACTCTAGACTGTCTATTCACAGCCATGGCCAATACCTAACTGGGAGTACATATAGTAGTTGTTTGGGGGTCAGAAGACCAATAACAAGAACATCCTGGGATGTAAGAGCTGAGCTCAGAGGAATTAAAATGGCAAGTAGTCAGGGGATGCGCAGACCTTTCCTCCCAAGCTTTAAGAAGAAGCATCAACACAGGAAGTCTGAACAGCCTCCCTCTCTCTAGTTCTGCATGTGACTGGGAATGACTAGCGTTGTGGACTGAGGACAGAATAAATTTACATAACAGTCATCAGTTGCCAATGAGCCCATGAACCAGAACTAAGCAGAAGAGCAATGAGCATGAGATGACTCTTAACACTTTTTGCAGAGGGCTGCCTAATGGGACTTCTTAATATGCTGCTGTCACTCTGGGGATGGAGAATACAAGGAGAAAGCCAATGAGGTGGAGAAAGAAGAGGATGACAAGGATGAGAGGAAAGCAAAGCAACCTCTTATGACCAGGAGTTTATGTAACCTCTCCCACTTCTGCCAGAAATAAGTCAAAGTAGGTATCGCCAAACAGACAGGAGCAGAATCTTCCTGAGCAGCTACAGCAGTAATAGCAGTAGTGTCCTTATACATACCAGCAAAGATCCCAATAGTACTGAAGCCGAATGACCCATGGATGAGCGCAGGAAAGAATCTCACAGAAGAGACAAATATTGATATCACAGGGCCTTAAGCAATTCCCATGCTTCTTGGGGATGCCCTAATCATCAGTGCAGCAGAAGCAGAGACCAGAGCAAAGGGTATGGGGGTTAAAGGAGACAACATTGTACTAGCTGAGGTTTCAGCCAGGGAGAGCTCAAGTTGATTAGTCCGATCCACAAGTACAGAAAAGTACCCTCCTCAGAATGGTGAACAAAAAAACAACTACCGTATACACTATCCTCATGGCAAAAGCAGAGGTTAAAGCTGGTGAATTGTAGAGGGAGAAGTAGATGAGAACAACAGTATATTCCCCCATGAAGACAACAACCGTGCTTTCCTTTACTCCCTATTATCAAAGCTTCAATGACAAGACCAGTTTACACTGAAAGTTGATCCATGAAAAGGGCAAACATTTGCATTCACATAAAATATAACTTTGAATCACAGAAACTTCAAGGAGGAAAAATGTTGCTCAAAGACACATTTATAAAATGTCACAGATGTTTGGATATGATCAATGCAAAGCTTCCATTAATTCTCACAATTTAAAAAGAAAATGGAGGTTTCAAATTTGATAGATGAAAAAGAGCAACTACAAAATAGGCAGCAACTTCACCCATAGGACTGTATAATCATCTGAAAGTTTTAAGAATAAGAGTCTACCTATTGCAATTTGCTAATAAGTATTGTACAGCATCATTATTTCCAAGTATGACAGGAGTAGTTTAAGGTTAGATATAAACATTGTAATTTTCAAAGTATATTTTGTGCATACATGAAAAAATTTTGAGAAAACCTAATGTTGACTAGAGAGATCAAAGTTTAAGTAAACGCTGGACAATGTCAAAAGTAATTATAATCATAAAATAGCTTAATTTTTTAGCTTAAAACCATGAAAAAATTGATACAGAAATATCTATAACTGAAGTACCTATTCTCTGTGTGCGTGCCTGCTCTAAAGGAATTCTTATTGCCTAAGTAAATTTGATTCTAAAAATAATTAAGTACAGTATTGGAAGCCTAGCCCACTATTAATCTGCAGAACCAAATTCACTAAAATATGAACATTTTTCAAGGTTGTTTCCATTCTTTTACTGAAATTACAACCTGATTCCTAGGTCTAAAATAAACCTATAATTAAGTGCATTCTTTAGTTTATAAGAGCTTTAGTCAACATCTTATAAAACCTTGCACACCATGCAAATCTAAGATATACTATGCATACAGCATTAAAGAAATATCGTAAGGTGCTTAAGCGCTGAAGTATAATTTTTTAGGAATATCAAAATTTAGGTGCAGAATCCAAGCATTCTACTTATATATTAAAAGTATGGCAAGAACAAGGAAGGCATCAACTGTGATATTATGAAGTTCCTTGTGACTATTTTTCATTACCCAGTCTAAGGCACTATAGTCCTGAAATTTCTGATGAACACTTTCTTACAAACCAGTTGCCCCAAATCTTCCTTAAGCAATGCCCTAGGCACCAATGCAATGAAGCACCACCTTGATTCTAAATTAAGTCATTCTTAATATAGTCAACAGCAATTGAAAAAAGTTATCAAATTATTAACTTAAATCCTAATACATACTACTAAATACACATAAGTCAGCTGGCTGAAAATTGATTTACCGTAATAACTTTCTGAAATACTATACATACTAAGCTCCATTAATATATATCTCAAACTTCAATGTTTGGTATGACAAAATTTGGATCACAAAGCTACAGAACACAGACAGCATTCCTAAATAAAAGAATATGAAGCAACAACTTCAGATTTCTCCATTTAAATCTTTGGTTTTCTTCACTCTCGAGCAGCATTCGCCTCTGCCAACTTCGCCTTCACATCATCATAACTTGGAATTTCCTGTGGGTAAACAAGTCAGATTAACACCAATTTCAAAAGGCATACTGGATTCCTTCACACTTGAATAGCTATTTACGTATGTAAAATAAAAATATAAAGCTTATACAATATAAAAACATACCTATGACCAAGCCAAGACTAAAAAGAAAGAAAATTACAACTACAGGAAAATAATTATGGCTGTGCTTCTATAAATTACTAAGAATATTAAGCCTTCATAAAACTATGTTTTAATTTACTAATACCCTTGATATAGTGGCTACCTTAAGGTTGGACAAATGTTGTCAGCAGACAGCACAGCTTTCTGGGTAGGTTAAAATTTGTCAGTCATATGTTAAAATGTGCCATTATGACAGATGGAAGGAAAGGGTGGGATCTTACATTATTCAAGTAAAAAAAAAAGTTTTTTTTTCCAAATGTGGGGCCTAGCTCATGAGCTTCAACTTTGATCAAGAACTGGACAAACTTTAATCTGCCATCCACAAATGCCAAATGTTTTGCAGAAGCTCTCCACTCTTTTGCTTAGCAAGCATAAAAGTAAACTGGTACATCAACTTAGCTTAATGGCAGTATAGTGTACATATTTCTGATTTCCTCTATTTTTCTCCAAATATTGCACAGGCCCTATGTACTGGACAGAAGAAGAATTTTACAATGACCACTGACTTCAAGACCAGAGAATTCAGGGTTGGTGCAGTTTACAGTCTTTCCTAGTTTGTGCTGGGTAAACAACAAATTAAAATACTGCTATTATAAGCCCACAATAATATGAAAAGAACAAACATGTCTATAAGTGTTCAAGGCTGCTGTAAGTGCCAATTACAGTATACGTGAACTCACTATTCTACAGTACACATACAGTACATGTAAATGCTATTCATGTGATGAAGGAATTTGTTTCACTAATAAATATAATACCAAAGTAAAGCTAAGCTTTAAATGTCAAATAATACAACTTAAAAGGTCAAATTAGACTAAAACTAAATCAATAGAAATATCTATCAGACTATACAGGCAAAAGCATAATCATTTTTCAAGCAAAATCTACACCATCCACCACAAGCTATGTATGCAAGTGCTCGAGTTAGGAATCAGTATTTTGTATTCAGAATTCAAAGAATAACTTCAAATTCCAACATATCACATTTCAGCTTGGAATGTGGAAATTAATACCTCAATAATTTATTTTTTCTAATAATTTAAGTCCCCCAAATTTTTTTTATGGGAAACTCAAAAGTACTTTTTGTGGCTGCCCAAATCAAAATTGCAAATTTACAAGGTTGTGTCTCTCAAATTTCTGCCATTTTGTCCAAAAGTTAGGAGAAAAAGACTACTGTTAATAATACTGATTCAAGCTCGGGTACAAGTGTCTCTCTTTGGCGAGCTAAATTACCACCTAGCCACAGCCTATGAACTACTTTTTGTCCACCAATCTTCAATTTGAAATGGAAGTCCATCTATATTCTTTTATTCTTGACAGCAACTAATCAAAGGATAGGTGTGACAGGACCTCATTTACCAGTATGTAATGCATATAGTACTAGGCAACATCCCTGAATTGTACCTTATGGAACTCTGCCACTAACAATTTGAAATACATTCTAGTTAAATATATACAGATTAATTATTTGCTTTAGAAACCCTTTCACATTCAGGAGACGGAACATCAAATTTTAGAAACATATTTAGGAAAAAGACGTTCATGAAAATTTCCACATGCCGTAGGTAGAGATGACCTTGTTGGGATATACACTTTTGAGCAGTGTACAAAAATCTGTACTTAAACAGCACTGTGTGGTTTTCAATTAATTTTCCCTTTGACTGCTTCCCAAAGAATGCAATTTCCATTTTGATTCATTAAATCTCATGATACTGGTTTGGAAATAATGCCCAAAGACAGGGCAATTCACCTAAAAGCAATTTCCTGTTTGGTGGAAGTTAACCCTGAAGAAAGACTACTTTATGAAAAAACTGCAGCTGCTTCCCACTCACAGAGTATGTACTAGTCTAAAACTACAAGATCTACAAGAACAATATCTACCAAGGGTGGAATCTGAAGATATTGTGCTATCACTTCTGAAGGTACTTTGCTGTGACTACAGTGCTAATTAGACCTGGCAACAACCAGCATGTCTTAGCAGGTTCATTATACCAAATGTCCATATCTGTATTTCAATAAGTAATAAATAGTACTGTACTTTGAATTCAGTACAGTTAGTTGGTAAACTTAAAAAAGCAATGTGAATAACTAAATAGCATACTATGCATCATTCTTTCAAACACTATAGGTGTACATGAAAACTAAATGCATAGATTAATGTGCATGTAATACTGAAGGCTTTCCTTCTCAACCTGTAAGCACACCACAGTGAAGACAATAACAATGTTAACAAATTGACCAATTTATATTTTAAACAAGACAGATGGCAAATTTACTGAAGAACTGTAAAACTACAGATTTGAAAAGTATCCCTTAACACATTGTGCATTCTCTAAGTTTCATATTTGATTTGCTCATTAGCATGCAGGTTGGATTTATGATGGGTAAAGTTGACTACCCAATCAACTACTGCATAAATGGAGAGGAGATAAAAGGGGGGGTGTGGATTCTTGATCAGTACATGTTACACAAAGGCTGCACATTCACACCACATCTCAGGTACATAAAATGAATAACTTGTAATGAACTTGAGGCTTCTGAATAAAACTATTCACCATCTTGAAAGAAAGTATGGCACACATTTAAGAGAATACATCAAAACTTTAACAAAATATGTGCATCTGATAAAAAAAACTCAAGCAAACAAAGTCAATAGTGTTAGAAAAAAAAAAATCTTAAAACTATGCACATTGTAGTTAGCATTTTATTCAACAGAATCACTTCATTCCTTTAATCTATTTTGCTATTTTTATTAAAACCACCTTCAGCTACATAAGAGCTACATAAGGTTTTGTAAACAACAACCAATATTTCTTGACTTACCTTTACATTGTTTCACATTCTTCACGTTCAAGAAAATAAGACTGCATGCAGCAGAAATAGTCATGCAAAGCAAACTGAATCCTCTCTAAACAAAGCAGTTGTTATCACTTCCCACAACTGACGTACCCTTAACACAACATATTTTAATTATCTACTACACCCAAATATAAAACCCTCAATACTTAATATGCATAAAAAAATATGTATTCACCAATAACGAGTAACAATGGCCTAATCAGTTTCAAGGGCATGCTAAAATAGGGGACAAATACCACTTTTAAATACTGTTTGGCTAATTTTGAAACTAATGATAAGCAAACCTTTATTCCTATGATATTCTCATCCTTTTTGCAGTTTATCGATTCCTGTACCTTGTATATTTCTCCATTTTTCAGTTCTGTTAAAAGAACCAATAAACATAAGCTGTGTCCACTGAACCACTAGATAAAAGAAATCCCTTCAATCTGATAAACAGCTACATGAAATTAGTACAGTAATGACTAACAAAACAATGATCACACTCTAAAATAATGGTTAATCATAAACCAATATAAAAAACTTGTTCTACGTATCCCGAACAAGACCAAGAAGTCAAATGCACTTCAGTTGCAGGAACAATGAGGAGGGAGGAAGGATGGATGAAGGGGAAGTCACATCAGAGGGACAAGCCTTGTACGTATCTTACTTTCAAAGTCACTGGCAAAAGCACCACTTTGTTGGCTCTGATTTTGGGGCAGAGCCCTTTCTGAGATTCTCTGGTTGTGTGGCCTCAGGGGCCTCATCAGCCTTTGCAGGAAAATTCTCTGCTGCCTCTTCTGGCTTTGATGGTGGAACCTCAAAAGGTTTTGAGGAAGGAACCTCAACAGTTTTTGGAGGAGATACTACAGACTTTGTTGGAGGGATTTCAGGCTTTGGAGACTTCTCATTCAAGCTTGACTGTCTTTCTTGTGCTTCCTTTGATTCTGAAGTTGCCTTTACTTTTAGGTGTTTGGATGAAGTCTTTTCAATATGAACTTTGCCTTCTGATGCTTGAGGCTTAGCGGTGGACTTCTGCACTGCAGGGCTTTGCTGCAATGACTTAACTGTCAAGAACTGAATAATGTGTTCATATAGATGAGCAGTAAAATAATACTGTTCCATTAGCACTTAAATTTCAATAAAAATTATTTGCATACTTTGGAGAGGGGACTGATCACATTTTACTGGCATTACAGTATATAGTATTTTGCCTTTGTTTACAGTAGCTACAGCATTGAACCTATTTCCAAACAGTATGATGTTCTGACCATTCTCCTCCTCCCCATAAATGCCTTACTGAAGTTTCTTAACTTGAAGGGGTTTGCTTTTACCTACTCAACCAAAGATTAGCTTTGTAAAAATACTATAATGCTAAATTTAGTAAATAAAACCAATCTTCCAGACCCCTTACTGCTACAATACAATTGCCTCTAGCTTCTACTCCAATATGATTCCCTTGCAGCATCATGCAACACAGGCAGGGAAGCTTTTATTATCTTAGGCAAAAAGCAATACCACCTATTTAAAAAACGCACATCAAAGTACAGGAAACGCTCTAATCCACCTTCTGTAAGGGAAACAAGCAAAGAATTTTATATCTGGATTCCCTGATAAAGTTTTTTTTTCTTTTTTTAATCTAGTTGTAGAATACATGTCTGCCTCTAGTATTGTTTAAATGAAGGAACAAGAACAGGAATGTTGTGAGAACTGGACAGTAAAGCATGAGAAATTTTTGCTGCATTAAACAAGATATTCCATGAAGTATAAAAGCTTGTGAACAAATCTAATAGCAATTTACACCAAAATAGTGAAGAAATAACAGCTTTACTTCTGGCAACTTTAGTTTGACATGCATATCCTACGAGGAATTGTTTCAGTAAAACATAAAAGTAAGCAACACTAGCCCATTTCAATTTTAAATTGAAGATAATTATTGCACAAGGAACAGCTTGAAGTACACTCAGAAGATACTATTATGAATCATTAATGGAAACTTGATGTTTAACTTCTATTTTTTATGCAGATCTTTGAGCTTTTTGGATGTGATCCAATTAATTTACATAAAGGAAGATACAATTTCACAGATGAAAATGAAGGTCAGCTCTAAAACCGTTTCTCATCCTCCAAAAGTTATCATATTATATGTACTGTAATAACCAATCAATTATAAATCACCTAACTCGTCCCAATTATACATCATAAGTTACTTGTAGAGCTCATTTAATTTTTATCTTAGGATTTAATGATAATGTTTCATATAAAGAACACAAAATGCTGCTACATAGCAAATAAAAAAAATAAAATAAAATAAAAAGATGAGGCCTCTATCTCAATCTATTTTTTTTTTAACAAATCTGGCTACCTCAGGACTCAGGAAAAAAATTTTAACATACAAACAGAAGACAACTCCACTGCAACATATTAAATCACTGTAATCACGAGTTCATTACTTCATCCAGGAATATTCATACCCCAAAATACATTCAAGATACACATCCATATGTGTCCAGAGATTTCAACCGAACCTGTCAAATTATGACACAAGTATTTCTAAATTATAGGCTTCAGCAACTTTACATACTCATTGTAATTATTTTCTCAGATAATTGTTGTACATATATAGTAGTAATTTTAAAAATCCAGTTTCCATAAATGATCCCTCGGAAGTGTGCGTGTGTGTGTGTATGTGTGTGTATAAATATATATATTCTGAAGCTCTTGAAAATCTCTGGCAAAGTACAGTACACTACTTTATTTTACACCTGGAAATATGTAATGCCATAAAGTAGTAAGGGTGAAGTTTCTGGGGAAACAAACAGAAGTACAGTAGTAAGTATTAGCGATATGTATGCTTAATCTCCCTGGGTTAGTACAAACTGGGTTAATTCATGAAAGATTACAGCAACAAGACTTACTCTGGATGTCGCTTGGCTGAACTAGGAAATATTGTACAGCATTATGAGATTGACATGACATGAGAATTAACTATAGTGTCCCCAGACACAACACCCTTACCAACGATGATCCTAAGTTCTTGAACAGCAGCAACATACACGTTTGAACAACTTTATCATTTTGTCTTTGAACCCCTTGCTTCGCTTGTTGTTGACTAAGCCCTATTTAGGAATAATGATAGTAGTATCAACATAAATACAAAAATCCTGAAAGATGGATGGAATGTAGTACTGTTCCATATGGTCTTCCAACAATTCTTTGTCTGGATACAATGTCTTCAATAAGATATGAATGCATTTATTCAATCATGTCTAAAAAATTGTTTAAGGATACTTTTTCTCTACAAAATAATACAGTAACAGGGGTACAGTACTGACATCTCCACAGAACAGATTGACAAGATACTGTTACTTCTATTAACTTGCTGAAATCCTGTAGATTTACAAATTACATACAAAAATACAAGGTAACTATTATAGGAATTACAAAATTCAAAAAGTTAAAGATAAAGAGCTTAATTCCTCAAAAAATACTGAAATTATTGTATAACTCATACATACATTTATGCAAAGCTAGTCAACGTTAATAACCATCAGTAAAAGCTGGGAAAATCTGTCAAACCCCTACCATTACGATACTCCCAAGTTACTGTGCATATATCTAGAAGAAAAATTTTTAAATTAAAAAAAAGTTTGCACTACATATGGCTTGTTAAGTACAGCAAAGTAAAAGAAAATTATAACATACTAAAACTAATAAATAGTACATACTGTACAATGCCTGAGTTCAAGAAATATTTGTACAAAAATTGTGAAGCTCCAGTAAATTTTGTGACTAACCTTACTGCAAGTGAATACCTTTACACAGTTTCCTCTGAATAATCCAGTTGCTGCATATTCATGTAGAATGCCTTTATTTTTAGAGGATCAATTCAATGTACTGCACAGTGACTTACTTGGCACTGATGGATCATTAAATTCATGAAAATGTAACCTGTTTAAATCCTCTGATGGAAAACCTTGTGAAGTGGCTGTTGTATCAAGTGTGTAAGTGTTATTCTTGGTTGTTCTAGAAATATATTTTATCAAAAATACCAATTTCAAATAAATGTCTTTTTGGACTAAGATGTGTAAGGTCCCTAAAATACATCACTCCTGAGAAAAACACCTACCTGCCATAAATCAGGATTCCAAGCTGGGAAGATACTGGTAAATGCAGCAGGCTCCTCTCCCTGGTTGACACGAAGTAGCACCGTAGAGCTCAGGGTACGTTCTGTGGGGTCTGTCCTGATGTAGTTCTGGAAATATCAGATTCGATTCTAAACACAGTCACTTGAGACACGCATATATACAAATCAAGATGGCTTGGAGAATTAAGAGGCAAAACCCTTACACACACACTGTACTACCCTCTGAATGATAATATAGTGTACCGTAGTAAAATGCACTTAAAAATAAAAATATATATTTTATTCATTTATAACCAGAAAATACTGCACTAAAAAGAGAGATACTTATCATAATTGAGAAAGTGTAATCAGACATTCCTGGAAGTATGAAAGTTATATCATCTAACCTCAGCCTCAACACTCACCTCTGCCATAGAGAAGGCCTTTTCCTTTTCCTGATCATCAGAGCCTTGGCCAACCCAGATGTAGACCTCATCACCAGAGTCCAAGACCATCACATCATCTTCATTCAGATCCTGAATTGAAGGAACAGGTTAATGAATTAATGTCTCCTATTGGATAAATAGTTTCCTCCTATATGATAAATCACATTCACCAGAAATACTGTATGGAGTCTACAAGACCAGCTAAATAATGGTATAAATCGCTAAGAGTTTGAGTGAAGTCTTTCCAAAATATGAAATAAAGTGCACCAAATTGGTTTATTCAAAATCTACAAAAACAACTTGACAACTAACAGAAACACCCTTACAGAATAAACCAATTTCTTGGCGTGAAAAACTATGAACCTTGTACGTATTTCCACCAATGTTCAAGGCATAATTAGTAGCACTTCCCTTTGCAAGGAATGTACTTATCATCAGTGCATAACATCATATCTAAAGTATTCCCTTGTGGAGTTATACAATGAGAAATGGAATACATAAATGATAACTAAATTTAACTGATTTACAATCCAATGCTCACAAAGTGGCACTATCCTTTTTATGAAAACTGTTTTCATGCTTGAAAAATTTTACTTAATATCCCCTTTCACATATGAGGTTACCATAATGTACACATTTTTTGGTGCAAAATTTACCAAATTTTAAAAATCATTTGTATTTTTCCAAAGATACAAATACATAATGCCTTTCAAAAATGGAGTTGCCCACACAAGTGAGAACAGTGGACAAAGTAGGCCATCTTATGTTGCATGACTCACAGACCAACCCAACAGGATTTTATTTTTTCTAGTTAGTCGGTGACAGCCGAAGTGCATCTTGCGCAAGAAACTTCATTTATGAAAGCATAGGTTTGTATTTCAGTAGAAACAAACTTAAATGTAGCCTAAAATACTGAACTAACTATTAACAATAACCTACTTTCCCATGATCCTAGTTTGAAATGAACAAAAAACTGATAATTCAAGCAGCACATATACCTCTTGAGAGAAGTTGGAAACTTCATGGACCCTAAGACATCCAGCAGGTGAAATTGTGCAATGGAACAGCCTTGGGTACAACAATGGACGGTCCAAATCACGTGCAGTCTGGTAGTCTCCTTTTCCTCCCAGTCCACTCCAGAATCCATCATCTTCATTTCCTTCATTAATTGTCTGAATTCCAAAGATTTAATAAAGTTAAAATTTTATAAAGTTAAAATTGTAATCATCACATTTAACTTTACCTGATTTTTTCTGATCAAATTAAGATATTACTGTGGACAATAAGTTTTCAAATTAGAATAGTACTGTACAAGTTTTGACAGTGAAATACAAAACTTCTATCTATCATAAAATTGACATTAGTATCTTGAAGTTACAGTGTACAGGCAGCATCTGGTTATCGGCGGCCTTGGTTATTGGTGATCCGATTTTATGGGACGTGTCTACCAATAAGCGCAGATTTTTGCTTGTTGGCACCAATAATCAGGTATTGGTGCTGATAGTACACACCTAACAAGAGGTGCCGATAACCAAAAATCGCCTATTTTCAGTTACAGTCATGCCATTGGAACGGAACCCTGGCAAATAACTCACTGCCTGTACAAACATTTTCAAGTTGCAATGAACTTTCTTTCTTGCCTTCCAGATCATGGCATCTAATGAATATTGGGACTCTTAGAAAAACTGATTTTGTCAATAGGGCAAATTCAGAAAGATAGTCATCACACAACACTAGAGTGATCCACATTTTTGTACTATACAAGGTTCTTCAGACAAGTCATCAAACATAAAATAAATACTCAACATAAACTTGCATACTTTCATGCTAAAGTATTCTTTAAAATCATTCACTTCATTACCTGAGTATCACGTCCAGGTGATACCAACGAGGCAACCTTTTCACCCATGGACTTCTCTTCCTCACTTGCTCCCTGTTTATAAAAAAAAAAAATGAATTAAAAATTACGAACATTTTTATATTCACAGGAACTATCATTGTTATACAGAAAACAAATTTTAAACACTCTTTGAGTTCTTGTCCTTGTAGCATACTACTTAAAACTATGGCTGCAGCTTGACTAATAATAATATGTATAGTAATTTATTACATCAAGTAAACATCCACAACTCACTGACCTTTCCAATCCAGAGATAGGTGGCACTAGGGGTTTCTAAGACAAAGGCATCATCTGAGTTCAGGGAAGATGCCTCTTCTGGTTGTTGGATAGCTCTTGTATCAAGATCGCAAGTTCCTCTAACCTGAAAAATAAATATCACCAATACTTTCATATCCATTATCTTACAATCATTGCCACAGTTATTTCCAGTGAGCAAAGTAAATTCATGAGCCACAATCATCAGCCTATTTTGAAAATAATTAAATGGAATTTGGAAAAATAATTACAGATTTATAAAAGAGTTTAATTTTACCAATTACAGTTTATTTTGCTAAAATAAAACTTACTCTAAACAGACGTGTACCATCGACATCATAGGTGTCATGGTCATGAACGTTCTTGAAGCCGGAAGCTTTGCCACCAAGGAACACCACCATGCGACCTTTAAAATCACAGATGAGAATTAACTTGACTGTCATTTGTTAATTTTATACGCACGCAGCAGTTAACCCTTAAACGCCGAGCTGCTATTTACCAAAGTGTCTCTCGTATGCCGGCGGTGTTCGGGAGTGAGCGCCGAAGCGGAACAAAAGTTTTTTTCAAAAAATCACAGCACGCTTAGTTTTTAAGATTAAGATTTCATTTTTGGTTCTTTTTTTTTGTCATTGCCTGAAGTTTAGTATGCAACCATCAGAAATGAAAAAAATATCATTATCATATATAAATATGGGAATATATGACAGCACGAAAAAAAATTTCATAATTGTATACAAATCGCGCTGTGAGCAAAACGGTTAAAGCTAACGAGTTAATTTTTTGTTGTTGTATTGTACACTAAATTGCAATGATTTTGGTATATAACAAATTGTAAAATGATCAAAGCAACACAGAAAATATTATCACAAAATGATGCATGAATTCGTAAAGCGCGGACGTAAAAAGAAGTTTTTTTCAAAAATTCACCATAAATCGAAGTATATTGTGCTAGAGACTTCCCGTTTGTTGCAAAATGAAGGTAATTGATTGAATATTACTAGACTGTAAGTGTTTTAGCTTACAATTGCAGTTTTCAACCATTTCGGTCAAGTTAAAGTTGACCAAATGTTGAATTTTTTCTATTTATCGTGATTTATATGAAAATATTTGAAAACTGATAAAAGCTACAACCATGAGTTATTTTTGGTTGTATTCTACATGAAATTGTGCACATTTTCACATATAAAACTTTATGTAGCGGCTAATATAAAATGGTGCAAACATTATGACAAAATGACGAAAGAATTTCTGACATTTTCAGCAGAGTTACCGTGCGTGGACGTAAGGAAAAAGTTTTTTTTCAAAAATTCACCATAAATAGAAATAGTGTGCTAGAGTTTTCCAATTTGTTGCAAAATGAAGGTAAATGATTGAATATTACTAGAATGTAAAGTTTTAGCTTACAATTGCGTTTTTCGACAATTTCGGTACAGTCGTCATTTAAGGGTTAATCTAACTCATAAATAACACTTACCATATTTATGTGACAACTTACCTGTCCCTTCAAGCTATTATCTTTTTCCATAAAAGTCAAGAAGGTTTACAACCTCAATTTCCTTTTCAAGCAAAATACTTGACAAAATTGAAAAATTTCAAGAGTAAATTATCTTATTCAATAAATTCTGGTACTTCATCATATTGCCCAAAATTACCAGAGGGTCTAAAATATGCTGTGCCAAAAGATCAAGATGATAAAGCTCTAGGAAGAGTTGGAACAGGTCGAAAAGAGGTAAAACCGCCTGAGTGATTAGGAGGGAATCCAATGCTGAAGAATGACACTCGATGATCAGAAGACCAGAGCTACGCTTTAAATTGGAAATTGTGTTTGAAAAAGAACAGCAGTATGTTCTTAGAAGAGAAAGGCGCCAAGCTAAAAAGAGATTAGTGTCAACCACTAGTAGGCTGACACCAGATGCCTGAGAAATTGTGATAAGGCGCTCGGGTGCTATCGAGCACCAAAGAATGTTCACCTGCTATCGGGTACTCTTGGAAGCTCAGGCGTTATTGGGCACTTATGTTCCACTCTAGAAAAAATGTCATCAATGCTCTGTCTACACTGGAGTGTCACTAGAATAAAACCACATCTCTATGGGCACCTTTCCAATGGCTGTCCATCAACACCTGCAGACAGCAACCTCGCCTGAGGGCCAGCTATCCAGGGGCAAACTCCTTTCAGAGTCCCATGGACCAACAGTATGTCTCCTTCCTAGTTTAGGAGAGTCTGACAGGGACTGGGTTTAGGAGAAGCAATAGGGCTAGATAGCAACCTCCTCCACACACACCCAGGAAGATGCCTTTCCAGTGGCTGTATGTCGATACCTGAGACTGGTAACAGGCTCGACTGAGGGGGCGCCTACCCAAGTGTAAACCAGCTGACTTCCCTTGGACTTCCAGCATGTCTGCTCTGAGGTTTATAGGAGTATGACAATGACCTTTGTTAAGGAGAATCGAGGGACGAGTAAGCACCTCCACCACTTCAAAACACTTCACTTAATTACGAGGGTAACATTTTTATTCCAGACACAAGACTGGAAGTGGCACGGGAAAAAGCAAGGGAGCCAGGTGCAGGAGCAAGTTGAGAAAATTAACAAGGGCCAGTAGAAGGAGAGGAAACTGGTGTGGGGAGAGAGTTGTCACAGGCTACCTGGGTGCCAGGAGAGATAGTAGCAAAATTATTCAAATTTCCACAATAAGCATATCTTTTCTAAATGTAATATATTTTTGAGGAGGAAGATATATACTACAAAGCTTACACTGCTGTTTGCGTGCTTTTACCACATCAACTGTTTCCTGACCTTGTATAACACTCATAGCATAGTTCCTGGGTGCCAAGAACAGCTATCTACTCTTGTCAAAAAAGCTAGTCAAAATACTAAGTAAAATTCTCTCCCCAATACATATATATATACTGCCCTTACACTTCCAGTTCTCTCCAAGGAAAAGCGTATGATGTTCAACTAATCCTTCACCAACAAGAGAACAACGCAGGGTATCATTACTGTGTATAAGTAGTACAGTCAAACCCCTGTATTCTCAGATTTATCTCTGGAATATATCCTCCCTTTATTCGCATGAAATTCGCCTATTTGCAGTATTTTTCTACGTGAAATATTCACAAATTCCTGTTTTTTTAAATCAATTTTATCATAAAATGCACTTTTTGTGATAAAACTATTAAAAAAACCAGGTACTATAAATATTTTTAGTGGGGTTTTCACGAGTTTTAACAAACAAAATATGTAGGTTAGATAGTTTTAAACGTTCTTAGAGGGGGTTTCAATTATTAGTGGATTCTAGCCATTCACAGGGGGGGTGTCTGGTACCCATCCTCCGCGAATACAGGGGAACGCTGTATGCGTATCTCAAATCCTATCAAATGGTATTGAGAATTGCAGATATGTGTTTCATTACTGACATAACAGTGGTCCCCCCGTATTCGCGGGGGATGCGTACCAGACCCCCCGTGAATAGTTAGAACCCGCGAATGTTTGGAACCCCTATAAAAATGCTAAAAATAGCCTATTTTGTAATTTAAAACTCAAGAAAAACCCACTAAAAATTTTCATACTTGGTTTTTTTAATAGTTTTATCACAAAAAGTGCATTTTATGATGAAATTGATAAAAAAAACAGGAATTTGTGGATATTTCTCAGAAAAATACCGCAAATGTGAGAATTTTCAGCGAATAATGTGGGGAAACGTTCCCGAGAGAAATCTGTGAATGTGAGAGTCTGTGAATCCGGAGAACGCGAATATAGGGGGTCCACTGTATTAACATTTAGTACGCTACTCGGAAATGGCAATTAACCTTTATGGACTATAACTGAAGTACACCGAGTACCATTATACATACGTATCTCAACTACTATCACACATTATTGAGAAGTGTAGAATTGTATTTCATTATTGAAAAAATAGGTCCGTTAGCAAATACAATGGTATCACATTTATTACACTACTCGGACAAGGAAAGTTAACCTTACCAACACTACAAGTTAAAGTACCCAGAGTACCATTATACAAATATACATAACTCAATCCCATCTAACATTATTGAAACTTTTAGATATATACAGTTCAGTACAGGCAGTCCCCGGTTATCAGCGGGGATTCCATTCCGTGATTTGCGGTGCCATATTGGAGCTTATGGCACTGATATCTGGTTATCGGCGCCATAAGCACCCTTATGGCGCACCATAAGCATCCTTATGGCACGCCACAAGAATCCTTATGGTGCTGATAACCAGAACTCATCCTGTTATGCCGCCATAGATTGCCAATTTTATGGCGCTTGACAAGCCCCATAATACCAGATAACCAATAACCAAGTCCGCTAATAACCAGGGACTGCCTGTATTGCAATTACGTACTGGTTCGGTAGAGAACGCAAAATCTACTTCTGTTACGCTAATTGGTAAACTAAGTAACGAATACAAAATGACAAATGCTTGGTGCTAGTATTATCCGAAGGTTTGTTTTGTATACAAACAAATTAAGTTTTTATGCTAGCACTTAGAAAATGAAAGTTGACCTTTACAGTATTGACAAAGTTTGTTCAAATCTGTCAGATATTAATTGAGACTTTCAGATATGTGTTCTCTACCAAAATATATCAGCCCGGTATCGTATACAATGATAACTAGGTTTGTGATGAAACAGCTAAGATTTTCCTGCAAGCATAAAAATAACTTCTTTAAAGGGTTAAGGATATTCAGTTAAAACCCAAAGTACTGCGAGTAACGTCAAATCTTCAAAGTACAGGTATTTACATGAAATACAGGAGTACTTTCTTAGGTAACTCACCCTTAAAGATCCTTAGGAAGTGTGCAGGCTCATACCCCTGAACAACACGCACTTGGACAGCTTTACCGTTCAGTTCATTATCCAGGCGAACAGCATGAATTGCAGAGGCTGCTCTCTCATCCTGGCTACTTGCAACGCCCTTTCAATAAAGAATAAAGAAAATCTTAGATCCCTATGAAGTTCGTAGGCAAGCCATACTGACGGAAACTTATTCATACTATACACTGGTAAACCACAAATTATTCTACAGCATGCATAAAGAAACCCGTACCCTAACAAATGAAGCTCTGCAAACTCTCAATACTGCATTAGTACAGTCAAGTGTACTATTACTTCAAAGCATTTTAAGTATTTAACAGTGTACGTATTTACATTTGCATAAGAAATAGGTCAGGAGTGGGATAATACTGACTTGCCAGAAGTAAATGATATAACGCTCTCTGCCTTCAAGCTCGTAGGTGTACTTCATAACGTAAGAATCTCCTCCAAAGAAGAAGCCATGTGTGCTCTCATCAACAGGCTGGAGCTCAAAGTCCTCCACACGCCAAATCTCAATCTGTTCAATACATCAAAACATATTTATTGCTCCAGAGTTTATCCAGCTCATTCAGATTCACATTACTTAGAGCTCACCTAGGAATACATCTTAATTGAGTTTCAAAGAGTATATATTAGCAAATCTTTATAATAAACATATGGATTTAAAATACCACACATATGTGTATGGGGAAATTCCAAAAAACTAGGCTTGGATAGGAAAACTGTAGTAAAACAAATGAACACATCCAGTTATATACTAAGTAAATCTAGCTTCACTAATAACACTGAAAAAACTGTTTGTCAATTAAAAACATTTTGCACAATTTCAAATACAGTACTATATACTCGGTTAATCTTTCATTGGGGTAATCTAGCGCATTTCACGAAAGTATCTTGTGTGAAAAACACGTTTGGCCTCAAAACTATTTGTATCTTGAGCACAAATTGCAGACTGAAAACCATTTCATTTTTCCATAAAACTGACCTTTCCTGAGCCATCATCTGGCATGAAGCCAAATGCAGGACCAGCACTTTTCCGCAAAAGGCGCCTTTTCTCAGCATGTAATGAACTGACATCAAAATCTACATCAGCAGCAGACACTGAAATGCAAAATGAAAAACTACTTTAATTCTGTTAAGGATGAGGATGTATGAACAAATATCAGTTGGAAATGAAGGAAAAGTTACCCCTTCACTTATCAAAAAATACTACAGCATTGTAAACATCAAATAATATTAAGTAACATATATGTACCAACACAAAAATAATCTCCAAAAAGCTTTTATTCATTCTCTTGAATAATGAAAGTCTTTTCATTCAAATCAAGAGATGTGTGTACTAAAGCTGTTTTTGACAAGCAGCAAAGAAGACTGAACAGTGATTTTACAGCTTTCAAGAATTAACTTAAAAATAGATTCTTTTACTACATTTTCAACCTATTACAACAGTAAAATCTACTAGCAGCACTTGCAAGCATTCATTGCCAAGACATCTTAACCACTAACAAGGGATTGAACAAATTTTCGGCAGTTTAACATTAAAAAATATCCATGTGTGAAAATCTGTAAACTCAAGGCATTGTTACCAACCAGTAGAAATCTGGCGCTTGGTGAACACACGTCCAAGGCCAACTTGCTCTTCAGGTTCCTTCCAGGTCTTGAAGTAGGACTTAAAGACAGCTGGTTCTGCTCCTTCCACAACCCTCTGAACCCCCATCCACTTTGGATAACCCTTTTGTTCCACATATGAGGCTGCACAAAAAAAAAAAAAAAAATGTTGAACACACATTAAAGTTAAAATGTAAAAGAATGCTATGTGCAGTATAAAATACAGTATCACAGTACATATAAAATGCAGCTGCAGAGACATGTATAGTATGTCCGTATGTTGAAATTTTGTCATTCTCTATTGAAATTAAAACTATTCAAGAGCAGTATGTACTACTTTTAAAGTTTTGTAAACATAAGGCATGCCAAAATCTTTAAAGTGCTCCACATGCATTCAAATATTTCGCTTTATTTTAATTTTCAATTTTCCAAACAGCTCTGTACTTAGATTTTACTTCATAAATAATGTATTTACTTGATACTGTTTTATGCTTTTCATAAGTGCAAAAAAAGTCTTCAAATAGCCAATTAGTCAGAGGACACTCCATGTAGGAAGTACAGATTTGATACACTTTGAAAAACTGCTTCAACATTATAAACTATGTCAATTTACACTTTAAGAGGTTTAATTTAAAATGAATTATCCTTTTTTCCTTCTGACCTATGCCTCTTTCTTCATGAATTCCTATTAGGTCTAGGTCAATTATACTTTTTCACTTAATATCCTGGACCTTCCAATAGATTTTTGTTCTACTTATTATACCAAGTACCTGACAAAATTATAAGAATTTTTTTCTTTTATAACCTTTACTTACATCCCATTTCCATGCTCTTGACTTTCTCATTTTTGCTGGATCCACGGCCAATCCAGACATACACGCTGTTTCCAGTGTCCAGGAGGAAGCAATCCTAAAGGGGAATTTCTCAAGTGAGCAACAAATTATATCCACCAGTATATGTAAGTATTATGAACATTTAACTATTCTGTAGAAGTTTTAAATAGTACAGTAGTAGTATTATTCAATTCCTGACTTTCACTATAGAACACTAAACTTTATTCTAGGTAATTCTTTTAACAATATCTTAAATATGCATTGAACAAATTATGTAACTTAATATTAGTCTCTAATGCAACAAATATTTCATGATTTTCAAGGCTTATAGCATTCCTGTGCCTAACCTTCACCATTCATCATGATGCAAGTAACATTTAACATTTATGAAGTAACATTAAAATAACTGCAATGTTTTAAAAGTAAAACTTACACAGCTCAATAATCTCATATTCAATCAAATGAGCCCATAAGAAAATACATAACTCATAAATTAAGCCAAAATGTTGTTACATTCTTCTTGTTCAAAAATATTTAGTTTCAAAACTGCAAATATTGGGCTTATTCATTTGATGGATCACAGAGATTACGACCCAAGACTTTCCATACCCCACAACTAGTCCAGACACATGTACAACAAAGTTTTGAAAAACTATGGTTCTATGAGACACCAAACTTACATACGAGGGTACCAATTCTTAAGCTGAAGTTAACTAGACCATAGCAGCCATTGGGTTAAATCAGAGCACAGAGTCTTAATCACAGTGGAGTACTTTGGCTTCTGTCACTTTCTTTGTATCAAAGAATAATCCAAAGATTTGTGAACTAAAATTAGATTTTGCTTGAAAGAAAAATCCCATTAATACAAATAAAACTGATTAAAGTTCTCTCATGCTCTCAGCAGAAGCCATACAACCATCTTTTAAGATTCTACAGAGTTATATATGTTAGTACAGAATAAAAGTTAACATATGTACCCTTAACCCAGGAGACTTAACTTATACGTATTATTAAGGTTAATATCAGCTGACAAGGTTAATGGGCAAAGGTCATACTGTAGTAACTAAAAGAAAGGACAACTAGCATATTCAAGTTAGAAGATTTAGGAAACTACCTGGATGTCTCTACTATACTCCCTGGGGAAACAATTACCGCCTTACTCCTGTTATGTCTACAAACCATTGCCTGAAACTTAATATTACAGGTTTCCTGAAGTAGTCACCATAGATCTTAAGCATATACTATCCATGTATTTATTATTCTTATATTATAAGGAAGTTACCCAACCTACAATGCTTTTCCAATATTCAAATTGGTTTCATATTTTTCTTTGAAATACAAACATCAATTTCCACCACTAACACCATACCCAGGACTGGGTTAGCATTTAAGCTCAGTTATGGCAAGAATGAAGATTAACTCACAGCCAAACTGTGTAGTAATGCTAATACAAATTGCAGCATAATAGTATACTTTTTCTCATGCACATATAAAAATAGCCGTTTCACTTGTAAACTTAAAAGCAATGTGCAAAACTACTAATCAAAAGTAATACCTTTTCCTGAAATGCAAAGCACTACGAAGTTATCACTGAAGCTAATATCCCCCCCAAAAATTACAATAATAACCAGAGCAACAAGAATAATACAGAAGTGCAGTGCCTCAAACAGTGTAACAACACTACATGTACAACACCAGATGACCCTTTACCAGTTGTGTAATTAATTAGGAATTCTTCCAAAATTTCTTCAACTTGTAAAGAAAGGAAAGAAAGTGTTTTTCTTTTTTTAACTAAATTTATGCTTTTTACATATGAATAAAAATATCTTAATACTTTATTGTGATTTTCCTAAATGCATTACCAGCTTTGCAGCACCACCGAATGATAAAATTTCTTAAAAAACATCAATTGGCTTGTCCTGCTTAGCAGAGGTACTGAACAGTCCTTTAAGTATTTACAAAAAGGGTGAGAGCAAATAATCTAAGCAATGTATACAGTACTGAACATGCTAATAATTCAAGAACACAGGATCTGTTAGAAACCAGATTATTGTACTGTACTGTGAAGAATGTTTTTTGCTGAAGCTACTGACATTTCAGATTAAAATTTTGACACTGAAGATGTCAGAGAGGTGGCAAGTAATTGTAAGCATAATGCTGAATAAAATCTACCATTTCCCCCAAATGTGTGCTCTGGCATCAAGTGCATGTGTCACAAACCAAGGATGACTTGTATATCACTACTGTATTATACATAAGATTAAAAATTATCTAAAGAACAGGCAAAATTTGTCAAGGATAGTCTGCTATCTTTATCATGTAATCCCTAAGATTTAACCAAGCTCCACATTTTTGCTAACTCTAGAACAACTAGCTACTTCAATTTCCTATAAGCAAATGTACACTGAATACCACTTAAAACTACGTACTATACAACTACTTACAACTCCCTCCATTGCATGACAAGGAAAATGCTAACCTGCATAATCTTTGCAGCTTCAATGGTACCCAGCAACAGTTAGACTCAACAACAATCACAAAAGGAATATCAAAAAAGCATTTTAAAAGGACTTTTTGGAGGAATTTACAAAGCTGAATACTATATTACATCCTATCTAAAAACAAGTCTTAGATTCTGCATTTCTACATAACAAAGACCCTCTCTATACATCTCTGTTAGTGACTTCACAAGTTACTACATCTGATATCTCACCTTACAGAGAATACATACAATATTACCCCAAGGAATAGAAATAATGTATGCATCCAGCAGAAATAATGTAGTTCATGAAAGAAAGAATCTTTAAAACAAGAGCAACAGCTATGTTTTTACTGCGCAAGCAAAGTGCAACATACAATAGTGTGTGACGATCATATTTACCTGCTCGTTCTCCTGTTTTGTGAAGAAAGGCATAAGCCAAGATAAATATAGGGACCATTTAAAAGAATTTTGCAAAACAAAAATCAAAATCATATCTTCCTTCAACCATGTTCATGTACCAATGAAGGTTGTACAATTAACTAAATTGACCCAGATTAAGTTTTAGCTACAGTATGCTGCAGTAATTTTAAACTTTATACAGCCTTGTACATGGTATTTTTCATGTTATACATAGTATTTTTCAGTTACTGTATTTTAATAGTTAAATATTTTAACATTAATAACTGGCTTTATACGTACTGTATTTCAGTGATGAATAAATTTATTACAAACCTGGTTGAAGAAACACTACAACACAATTTCAATCAATGTAACTTGAACTTAGCATACAAGCATCATCATCAAAATATCAGCATCAATTATGTATGACATTATGTATGGCCTTAAAGTAAACATTTCTTATAACCTAATTCAAAATGGAAAAAATGTATACTGTATATAATAGATACCACAATAGTACATTCATTATCAATGTGATAGTTATACCTACTTATAGATGTACAATGAGGTTTTTCCATTCTTTGTAAACTTTTAACTTTTGCCTAAACTATCCTCATCTATATCCCTTTTTCTGGGCTCAGCCGTGTCGCTCCGTGAAATGTGTCCTCTTTAGCACTATTTCTAGTAAAATATTGCTATGATACCAGAGAACTGCTAAATTGGACATGTCAGAAGTCTCTGACTCGCTCACCTAAATAAAAGGTGTCGGTATAGAACTGGGACGAGTGTTAAACACTACCACAGCAACCCCTCCAATTAGCCTTTTCCTCATCAAAAGACATCCCTTTTTTTTCTCCAAGATTCCTGCACCCTCATCCAGGTCGGATAAAACCCCTCAAGATCTGAACAGAAGCAAACAATGAGATAACTAAACCCCACTTCTAGATTCATATGGCTCACAAGAAGTGCAAATTAATGCAAGGTAAAGTATAAGAATCTGTACAATGACATAGCAGCTTTGGCCAAGTAAGAATTCTGCCAATAACTTTAGTAACCATCCGATTATATTTACTAAGCAATATGTCTTCAGACCTGAAAGAGATGTTAATTATATACATACATACATACCACATACATATATATATGCAGTCGACCACCCCATTTGCAGACTTGCCTCTTTGCGGTTTTTTCTATGGATGAATATATACCTATTATTTGCAGAAAAGTCACCTATTCACTGTATTTTTCACCAAGAAATATTCACAAATTACTTTATTTTCATATAATCATTGTGACTAAATGCATTTTTGTGATAAAACTCAGGTATAAGCATTTTTAGTGTGTTTTAACTATTAAAATAGACAGTTCTAAGCATTTCTAAAGAGGTTAAACGTATTTGCAGATTTTAGCTATTCATGGGGGAGGGTGTGGTACCCATCCCCCGCAAATATTGGAGTCTACTGTATGTATGTATGATGTATGTATGTATTTGTATGTATGGAATGTATGTATGTTATGTATGTACTATTATATATTATATATAATATATTTATATATATATATATATATATATATATATATATATATATATATATATATATATTATTATTAATAATATATATATTAGATAATATATATATATATATATATATATATTATATATATATATATCATATATATATAGTTAATACTAATTCATCTCGAAGTTTATACTCTCATTGGCGTGGCGAGTTTGCTTGGTCACTTAATTGACAAAAATATCACTGAAAGCCTTCAGTGAACTCATGAGGTGGATGTAATCTCATGTATGTAGTATGTATGTATATTCCTATCTACCTATATGTAAGGTTTTTCTTCTCACATAATCCCTACTTGGTGTTACAACAGTAAAAATAACTGCGTCAAATTACAATCACCTCAATATCTGGTTTAGCTAAAGGAAATTGCTGTCCACCTTCTGGACCTCTGTATTTAATAAGATTTAATGCTCTTCCTAAAACTACCAATTTCACATATAGATCATACAAAATTTCCCCTGATATTTCCAGATGATGCTTATTTAAGGATTTGGCAGTAATTTTTTTCTATATGTATTTACAATGACAAAAATGCCACATTTAATCCATCATACATATAATAGTTTTGAGAAATTCAAAAAAAAATTTTTCATTTTGTAAACAATCAAGTAATATACTGCCTGGGTTATACTACAGTTTTATAAATGTGGCAATAACAAACCTTCAAATTCTAAAGACACCACAAAAAAGCATTGCAAAATATAACACTTGAATCAATTTCAAAGTACATTAAATAACCACATTTTAAGAGGAAAACTTTTCTTATGCTATCATTGTTCCTGGCACATACAATTACGTGTAATTCGGCATTTCTTAGTAATTGTTTAGTTCCTTCCAATGGTCTGAAAAAGCAAAGTTTTGAAACAAAAAAGGAGTAGAAAATTTTGAACAATCTAAATTTCACATACAAAAACCAAGAATTCAAAACAAAAATTCCTAAATCCTGACTCTTGAAAACTCAAATCTCTCAAGAGATTATGAAAAGTTTCCATTGAAGAAGCCAAATGAGCAGACAAACATTTAAGGAAAACATCTATGCTATTTATCAAAAATGCATCCAAAACATTCTCAAAATGCAGGAAAATTATCATCATTACCATTGGTTGATTGGATGGTGGATTCAAAAGTAAAGTTGCCAAGATACCTAAGCGACTTTTAGTGTCCAGTTTAAAACTATCCTATATCCATAAACTGAACAGCTTGTAGACTTAAAGCATGGTGTATTCAGTAATATATATTCAACAAGTGTTCATTAGATCCTGTGCATCACTTTGGAGATAACAGAACTTGTTAAAAACAGAGCAAAAGTTTTTTTTTTTTTTTTTTTTTTTTTTTTTTTTTTTTAAAGAACTTTTACTTGTAGTATCCAGAGTTTCATCAAATTCTCAACTCTTTAAAATACAAGCTAAAAATGGGAGCATCTAATTTAGAAAAAAATTTAAGACTATGTATTAATAAAAAACAAATAGTGCACATACATACTTTAAACATATTAAAATATGCAAGTACTTGCACATTATTAAAAACCCTAAAAAAAATGTGAAATTTAAGCAGTGCAAACTGCAGACAGCAATTATTCCTTTCTATCATGACAACTTCATATCAAACCCACACAATCCTGCAAGTCTAATGTAGTCAACTGGACTAGGACACCGATTTCTGTGCATAATCCATCCAGTGCCAGTGGAATTGTTAAAGCAACTTCTTGCTTTTGATTCACAACATGCATCCAATGGATTAGCCAATACACTTTGAACAAGACACCATGAGGCATGCACGGTCAAGACTGGTCTTTAGCAGCTGGGTAGCAATTTATCTACAAACAATTAACTCCTCCAAAAAGCATTACATCTTTGAAGGAGAAGCAAAAAAAAAAATAAGATTACTCTTACCACTGATCCCAAACATTAGTATTGTTGTATAAGGATTACAATTTCCACCTTAGGACACAATTATGGGATATCAAATTCTTTGCGCTTCAAAAATATATTATGAACTTGCAATAAATAGCTCATTTCCCATCAGCTATTTACCTAATACAGTTGTACAAAGCTCACTTTGCCTCCTGTGTAAAAACTAATAACTTACGCTGTCTGCTCTGATTAAACAGTTTACAGCATTGATATCCAAACTTATTCATCAAAATGCCAAAATGAAATTTTACCACTCTGAAATTACACATTGAAGCTTTTTTTTTTTTTTATAAGGAGCTGCTGCAAATACCTGCTACCTCAGATACATCCATAAGCAGTGAGCCTTGTAGCAGCATAAACTCCTGTTCTTTTGAGTAAGCCTTAGGAGCTTAAGACTACAAAAACCATGAAAAATATCTTCACTCACTCATGGTCTCAGAATGGAAGAAGACAATCCACAATTATACAATGTATGTAAGGGTATACTTTATTCTCTCTGTTAATAAAAGCTTTCACAACTTGATAAATTGGCCTCTCATGGCTTAATAAACAGAAGAATTTTGGAGAAATTTGGAAAAGGAAAATGCAAGGGAAAGGAAAAATTAGAAAAAATTACAACACAGTATTTCATCTTTTTATTCAACTGCAGAATCACTCTTATTCTACTGGCAATTCTCCAAGATCATCATAACAAAATGGAAATTGGCACAAAAGTCACCTATCTTGCTAATTGCTGGGTATCCAAAACTGTTGATCTTGGTGGTTGTTTGACAGGTCTTGACAGCAATGATCAACAATTTTGGATACCATGTAATTAGCAAGACAAACATACATATGCCAAAGTCCACTTCACTATAAAGATCTCAAAGATTTGTCAACAGATTAATGTGGGATTCTGCAGTTACGTACATGAAAAGAAAACAAACTGTTTTGTCATTGTTTCTTTTTTTATTCCCTCATAAAATTTTTACTTAAAATTTATCAATAATTCTTTTATCTATTAAGGGGTGAATAGGCCAACATATCAAATTAGTAAAAGCTTTCTTTAACTGAGAGAATATAAGTACGTACATGTAAACATATAACTGTAGATTTTCTTTACCCGACAATGGCAATAGCTGCAATGTACCGTATATATTGAACCATACTATACAATTTAAAAATACTTTATGTGAATACTCTCAACTTATACTTGAGACTACATGGTATGGTTCTTTTTAAACCAGCGCTAAAAACAAAGTACATTCAAGAATACTGATCTTCACATTGCAGTTTTATGATATCAACTTTATCATATTTATAAACTTTAGTGTAATATCCAATTCTTAATTTTTTCATTTATTTCATCAAAGCACTTACAAATATTTAGTGCTGACAATTTTCTAACATTCTCCAAATGCGGTGCTACAGTTTACAATGAAGTTGGCAAGTGTTAATGTGTGTAACAGTCACAGCCTATTGAAAATGCAACATTGGTAATTCTCAAACTTTAAATGGTGATTTGAAAGCTGATCTACAATACCTTTTTAAACAGGACGGTAAACAGGTAATGGAGTCTGCCTTTGGACTTCTCCTGTTGTCACTACAGTGTTAGTAAAGATTCCTTTAAAATTTCTTTATCATTCAACAAAAAACACACCAACTACCTTTTACACGAGTATAAAAAATAATTCCAATTCTCAACAATCCACACAAATATGCTGGATAAAAATGCATACCAGAACGAAAACAACCAATAATATCTGAGATGTTAAATGAAAGTATGTACGTACTATACTGTAATCCTTTATAATCTGAACGTTGATACTTTAAAGAAGCATTTAACAGAAAGGCAAAACCCAGACAACCTGCTGAAGCAAAAAAATTTTTTATGATTTCAGCTAACTAAATTTTCCTTCAACAAGACCCTTTTTTCCTCAGACTTGGATGAAAACTTTCACTATCAACACTGAACCAAAACTGAACCAAAATCAGCAATAGATGAGACAAATTGTCTCACCATAAAGAAGAGAACCCTTAGGCTGAAAGAATCTTACAATATTCTTCACCTGAAGCAGCCAGGAAAAAATATTTAGTTAACCTAACTATTTCTCGAAAATAATCTCATATCAAAAATAAATTGCCATTGGAACTACTATAGTATAAGTATTAGTATTTTTTTTTTTTTTTTTTGCAAAATACACACCTGGTTTTTGTTGAAAGTTACCTTTTAAATAGCAGATAGTACCTTCAAAAACCTCTAGAACAACTATTCCCAGACTCAAATTAACAGAGACTTCTGGGTCAGGAGCTAACTGTGGAAGGAGGGAACCTTCCTGACCTAAAAACTTTAACAAACAATATTGCAATTCAGTTACAACAAAATCTTTCAATAACTTTTTCTGACAGCCTCACTTAATTATGGTAAATAATATTCATTAGCAACCATTTACACAGTTCCAGTCCAACAAAATATAATTTGTCACATTCTGTAACAAGTTAACCAGTCTCATTATGCAGCAAGATAATCCAGTGCTAAGCAAACTCTGTAAAATCAAAAGGAATATTAAGGAAAAAGTGAACAATTATTAATGGTCTGAAAAATAACACTGAAAAAATTAAACTTTCCAATAGTATATGTATGTATTTTTACCAATAAAGTGTTGCAGGGTTGGATAAAATACGTGGGAAGTTAAGGATCACCTTCAAACCCTTAAGTTAAGGATCACCCTAAAATCGTTAAAGGGGCTGAAGCTAAACTGAAAAACTGAATGCTTACAAACATAAGGAGCATATAATTAATTAAAGCTAAAACAAATGGGGAAATTTCAATCATCATATTCTCATGCAATATTCCTAATGTCTCTCCCAATTCTTCAGCCCCAATGATTACAGACGACCAATACTTACGCCTGAATCCAGCATAGACTGCAACAGTGGCTTCTCACCAATCATCTTTGTTTGCATTGCGCCAGAGCTGTCTTCAAAGATATGGTGCAAGGTCACTACTTTCTGTGGGTGGTAGGGTGAAAGTAATTATTGTAGTATGATGCACAAGTATGACAAATACATTTCAAGAGTGAATCAAAATTTTCTCATGCCTGTGCAGTCTAAGTATATACGTAAGTTTTACAGCTAAAAAGGAACTTCCTAGTAAATGCATAACTGCAACAATTGTAAACTAGAAAAGAATCATACAGCCTCTCACTGAATCAATTACACACTGATCAAGTCCAGATCTTCATCCCTAACTTTTCAGCAAGGATTTTCCAGATCTTTCTGCTGGACTTTCCTTACTACAGTAAGACCATATATATATGTATATGTAACGATAATTATTAAAATAATATAATTATTATATATAAATTAATATATATTATATTATATTATTATATATATAATATATATATATATATATATATATATACATTATTATAAATAAATATATAATATATATTAAGTATATAATATATATTATATATATAATATATATATTCATATATATATATATATATATATATATATATATATATATATATATATATATATATAACGTTATACCTAGAACCATATATATATAATTTTTTTTTTTCTGAACTTATATAACTGTTTCTTAACATTTGCTCTTCTTCCCTTCCTACAACATGCTCAAAATACTCAAATCTGAGATGTGTGTATTTTTCAGCCTACGGACACCAACTCTCTCGGCAACTTTATCTTCCCCAAACACACTAACCATGACTCTTGCCATTTCTGTTACATCTGCTACATACAACAGCAAATGCCTTAAAACATTTTATCACAGAATTTTACAGTTGACTAATGGGCTACCCATCTGCGAAGTCCAACAATCTACCTCCACTTCATCCATGATGTTGCTGAAATTTCCTCTTGCCTTCTTTACATCAGCTTGAGGATTCCTTGTAGTACTGTACGTACTGCTAAGTAAGATAAATTACCCAATGCCTCCAAATACACCTCCCCATCACAATACGCCGGCTTCACCAATATATTGTACATTTTAGGCAATTAAAATTTCTTGATTTGTTTTTAACTCTTTGAACTGACCAGCCCCAGTGACACTGCTACACTTTATATGGCACTGAATTCATTAAACATATGTACCATATCATCCACACTGTTACTTTCCAAAATCGACCTTTCCCTTTATTTTCTTATTAGTTACATCATAACTTTGGATTTATTTCAAGTGATAATATATCTGTCTTCCATCTTAAACAATTTAATATATTCATTCCTCTGATTCTTTCATGTCATATGCACATTGCAGGCCCCAGTGACTTTCTTTGCAACATTCTTTAGTAGCTTTCACTAGTTTACCAAATTTACTAGCAACTGCCTTTACTCTAGATTGGTGTTACAATTATAGTAAGTGGTACTCTACAATGCTATCATGGGGTTTTAATAACAAAATAATTTAAAAAGAAACAAAATGTAATGCCTCTTCTCCACTGTATACTGATGGTTGTAATAATATTTCCATACTCTTCTGGTCTCATCCTCTCTTTATCATAATTTCATATATGATGGTCATATCATCAATGACTGCTTACTGACATCTCCATGTTCCATCTTTCTGTGGCTCCCGGTAGTAACTTTCTTCAGATATCTCATCTTCTAATGATCCCACTTTTATGTCAAAATCCTTTAGCTACTCTATAATAACTCTCAAATTAAGTTAATTTCCAAAGTGCTACCTCCTTTTTATTGTCTTGATTTTCAACTTTTAAAATGTCCATTATCTACTTCTTGCATGCTTTCCCCCTTTTACATCTTTGATATCTTTCCCTTCTAAATCACTTGGGTATTTAAACCATTTTCTTACTTCCATCTGTTCTGTTGAGTTTGTGGTTCCTTTACCTCTAGATCTTTCTCTCTGCCCATTCTCAAATGTTCTAATCTTGAAATACAACAAATACAGCTACTATACGTATCAATAAACTAGCATAGTATGCATTTTCCTTTTGTTCAAGAGCCTACTTATTATATACAGCAATGTTAATGTTAAGGCAAAAACTACAGTAACAATTTTTATAGCAAGATTTACAGCATACTTCAGTATTTATGAATCAGTGCTTCATATTACATATAATCACTTGAACTGTCTAATGAAGCGTAATCAATTACCTGTACAATACGTGGATTATTCCATTCATCAATCACTACTTCACTAGTTGCCTAAATTACCACTAGTTTCCTAAATTACCCAATTTCTGTCAACTTACTATACATTAACTATTATCTAAAATCTTTCAAAACTTAAATACCAGATACACGTATGTACATACTACTATATATGGTAATAAAAATTATTTTTTAAATGAATTACCAAATACTTATAAACAACAGTATTAAATTCCAAGATGTAGTAATATTAATAAATTATAAACTTATATGCCAGAGTAATAACTTGATACTTATGTCAATTAATCAACTGTTTTATTTAATTCAAGTGCTTTATACTGATGATACCTGTGAGCAAAAGAAAAATGACAAATTAATTTCTTTGCTGTACAGTAGTACTTACAGACTCATGTCGTTCAAATTCAGAGTCATCCATCGCTGTGTCTTCTTCGGCAATGTCATCGGGAGACCCACCACCAAGGTTCTCAAAGAACTCTCCTACTTCATTACCTGTGGCTGTCTCATCTATAAGGAATATTAAAAGTTTCAGTTTCAATGACCATCAAAACTAAGTCAATGAAAATAGATATTGAGTAAGCATACAAAGCATTCTAACAATTAAATTTGAAAATGAAAAGCACTTTAATATAATTAGGTATACATTACTACATATTCCCTTACAGCCTTATCATGAATTTTAGGACCTCCACAACTGGCAGATACTCAGATACATTTTTCTTCAGTAAAGCTTAGGTTAACACTCCAAACTAACACTTCTGGAAAACTTCCCATCAGTAAATAATCAACACTGTAAAGTAATTCCTAAATTCCCTCTAAGAAAAAATGTGTAATTTAACTTCATTCTTACCTTTGGTTCATCATTCAACTTAAAACTGGTAAAATTCCTGTAAAGTCCTGTACAACTGAAGTTGTTTTTCATTAATATAAAAAAAAGTTCATAATTACCCTCCTAAAGTATTTCTCCGAGTGCAATGAATCTGGAAATTTCAGCTAGATCAGAACAAATTTGTTAAATTTCTCCAAATAGGCACTATCGTAAAATTTTGTCTTACTTTTTCAACATGGTTGCTTATTCCTCTAAAGGATTATTAACTTTTAATCATTAAAAAACATCCTCTCATAGTCTCCAACTTTGCCACAACAACTCACCAATGATGATGACCTTCGACTTGCCAGCATGATCATCATCACGGATGGCATTGCCAGCATGAATGGCCTTCAGTCTCTCCATTCTTCTGCTGCTTGGTCCCGCATAAACGTAGACCTTGTCCCTGCAGTCAAGGATGAAGCAGTCACCCTTGTTCATGGCACCAACACTGGCCTCCACCTGGACACAAATTTAATGAGCACATTATTGAACAGGTAAGAACAAGAGCAGCAAAATGCAATAGGACCACATATAGCATACTCATAACATAAAAATACAGCAATTATGAACAGGTACAAAATAAGTGCATACATACAGTAATACAAAACAATAAGATAAAACCGATTTATGTACATATGTCTATTTTGATAACTGTAGTTAAAATACTACTCCAATCACCAAATCTAATAAAAGTAACAACAGATGAGATAATTAGGCATATACCATATTGAAATTCTCCTGTATTGTATAACTTCATATAGCAACTCACTAAAAGGTAAAAATCAAAATCTATATATGCTATGTTATACAGTAGCAAGGCTTATGAACACACGCAATACTTATGTAGTACATACCTAAGTGTACATATTTACCAGAAACAATTTTCAATCTGCATACTGTACACAATATATCACAGTACTGAAAATTGTTTTTGTATATAGTACATTTACAGTAGAGCTACTGTATTCTTATTTTACATTATTACTCTGCCCCACAATACACTAAGCATCTTCCTTTTCCCTTGATTCACATGGAATGCCTAAAAAGAAAATATTAATGAAATACTTATATATTGACCATTTAATGCACTGCAACTGCTCAAGATAACTATAACAGGCATTAAAACTATGTACCTCCTTCAGTCTTTCGCTGAACACACAAACTAAACAAGTCATAAGTTACAGGTCTAAGGCATCTTGTTAAATAAAAAAATGAAGACAACCCTCAAAACTACATTTGAGGCAAATCAGTAACAATAGTACCTATATGTTGCTCTATAGTAGTGTACCATAACATATCTTCTTTAGATACATAACTACTACATCTGTCAACAAACTAAATTTACCCACCCTACAAGGGAATGAACTCGGCAGAAAAAGTTAGACTATGGACCTATCAAATTGGTGTGGCAGTTTGCTAACACCAGACAGCTAACTTTTGAAACATCCCTTACAAACCGAGATATGGCACAAAGGAAAGTGAGGTTATTACAGTTGATACTCAAAAAGAAACCTAGAGCTCTGAGGACAAACCTGGACAACAAAATTTAATGTACTGACCTGCCTGACGCGAACATTTCTGCGACCCTTGACGTGGAAGAGACGGGCAGGGTAAGCTTCATCTGGATCAACATGATGGAACCCTGAAGCCACTCCTCCCTTCAGGTATCTGATACCATTTTTAAACCTGAGACGAAAATCTCTTATAAGTAGTGGTGATACGACTTGAAAAAACTACAGTGAGTTAGCCTGACTGTCCCTCACCTCATAATTTCTTGGCTACCTATTATCCTTACGTTTTCCTCTCCACTGGCATCTCTAAGCTAAGGGCTCAGTTGCCTTCATGCATCTTCTCCAATTAATTCCTATCAAAATTATCTTCTTCTGCTAAACCCTTCTTCAAATCCTCCATTACTTTAACACACTACCCAATCCTTTACCACCCTCTCAACCTTCTACCTCTAACAGTCTCCATTCAGGGCCTCTTCACTCACTCCTCTCTCATCCTTACCACATCCCCGGCAACTCAATCTCAACTCTCTTATCATATCAGTGATCTTCACCACTCCTGCACTTCTACTTTTTCTAGTCTTTCACACAATGAGATCCTCCTTAAAATCCACCTCAGGGTCCCCCATCTCTGTTCACTCCTTCCTTCATATGCAAATGTTTCTTTACAGTCTAATTGTAATACAAAAGATTTTTATTTTTATTTGGCATTCTTTTATCAAACTACCCTGGCCCCTCCCTCTATTTCTTCCAAGCTCTTTACCCTTCTCACTACTTCAGCGTCACATCCTCCCTCCTGGATTAAAGCAGATCCTATTTTAAATCTAGGCATCTTCTGTCTTGTATAATACAGCCATCCTCTCCCTGCTTCCTGGACACCATATACGTACTACTCACTTTCACTTACATTTCTCTTCAAACCATTCCACTCAAAAGATTCCTGCCACTCCTGTACTCTTCTTTGCAATTTTCTTCTGTCTCTGCTGTAATCACCAGACCATCTACACATTGCAATTCCCATAAAAGGGATTTTGACGTAGGAAAAATCTATTTCTGGGTGAGGAAGCCGTGTCGCCCAGTGAACCTGCAGGTCCACTATCATAATAGGCCACTAAAGGGATAGCTGTTGCCTTGCAGACAGAATTGTTTGGTCAAAGGCTAGGCCCACCACTGATAAGATTAATAATTGCAGAGCAATGCAGTAAAATACCTTGGCCCATCTTTGAGTTATGCACTATCCTTAATTCCCATTTCCAAACCTACTCTTATTAGTGGAAGAGTTAGCCTTCTCATAGTTAACCAGTTTTTAAGGGAAATGAGTGATAAGGATACAAGTTACGTAAACTCAACAATCTTTTCAGTCAAATTATAAATGAAAAGCAAGGACTATGAAAATCAAATTACAATTTTTCTGCTTCATATTCAAAAGGATAGCTAGAAATTTAACTATGGTCTAACCCTAATCAAAGCATCTATGACGAAATCATGACAAGAATAAATTAATTTATCTTTTCTTTATTGCAAGTTATTTTTAAAACCATTTTATGGAGCAACTGTAGTAATATTAATCTATATCAGAATGACTATATATACACTGTTGTACAATACATTTCAAAAGATTTCTAATTTTTTGAGAAAATACATAGCGATACCAGGCAGTCTATAAAACAAACATTATTTATTTTGATCAATTCTATAACCTTATCATTCATAAATACATGGGGAAAATGGGGAACGTATTCCCCTAATGGGTCATAAGAGCATTAAATGTACAAATGCCGTGCAGAGAATGAAGACAAGGGCCATTTTGAATGATTGCCCACTTCGATAAGCAAGGTGGGCCATTTGGCCAAGATGTCACATCACTGTTGCCAAATTGGTAAGTTATCCACGTCGTATTGATGATGCCCTTTAAAATAACACAGGTCTTAGACTGGCACAAAAGAAAATTATTTACACATTACACTAGTCATGATGTACGTTGATTCTTGTACAAAAGGCTAGTCTAAGTTGAATCGTAAAATGGCTATTTGTTGAAGAGAAAGGAAACACCAGTAAAATTTTGTCTAGGAAGCCTAGGTTTGAGGGACGTTATACGTACAATCACATCCTGATGTAAAGCTAATAAATGTGTCATGTGATTACCAATTGCCTCCAATTTCAGTACTCTAATTCCACAAAATGTTAATTCAACTATGAATCATAGTTGATCTAGCTACTGACTATTAATGAATGCTCTGGAAAGTTCTGGCATACTTGTCGGTCAATTTCGTTGAACGTTACCAAAGTTTTTTTTTTTTTTAAATCACGTAACACCAAACTTTACAATCAGAATAAAATTGTTAAGCATATAAACAATATATATAAAATTGACAGAAAAATAATGTGAACTAACAAAATTTAATGAAACATTTTGAAAACCAAAACTATCGTCCGATGAAACTAGAGAATTGAAGTACGGAGCATGTTTAATCTTCAAAATGTCAATTATTATTGAGCATTTACTTTCACTATTACTATTATTTATGCTAAAGATCAAATAATTAGACTATTGCCGACATCTATTTATATTCGTTCTATCTAAAAAAAAAAGAAATAATATTTCCTCCGTATTCGAGTGGCTGCCACTGGTTATGTGACGTCACTGGTTATATGACGTCACTCATGTGGCCCTACCATTTAAGATAAATCTGTAGACTGTCAGCTGTGTCGAGATGAAGTTTCACTGTTGGCGTCCCAGGAAAACACAGCAAGTTGTATTTAAATTATGTGAGGAAAGTGTAATGTGGGTAAAAATTGAATACAAACAATATGTGCTGAATTCAAAACATTCTACGGGTGCAAGAAAAAACAAAGTTCCTTTGCCTGTAAGGAACCAGACCTTGCCAGTGAAATGGAACCAACCTTGAGAGGAACAGAGAGGACTCGTGATTTTCCACTTCTCTGTGCTGGACAGGAACACCGCCCAGTTGCTCGTCAAGTTCCACGGTCTTGATCGCAGCAGCTCCTGCCTCGTCCTGCAGTATTTTTTCCCCATAAATTCCTTCATTCTAAACTAGTCTATGTACGCGTATTCAAAAGGCCAAAAGATATTTTGCAAAACTAAGAAAAATATAAATATATTCACAACTTTAAAAGATTCAATTTTAAGTTCACAAAACCTCATAAAGAAATACTTTTTCTCTCACTTTAAAAACTTATTCATGCTAGTGAAAACACGACAGTCTCCCACCTGTGAGGATTCTGATCCCAGCCAGAAGTGGAGGTCGTAAGACTTGTTACCTCCATCATCTTTGGTCTGAAAGGAAATGGAAGGCTTACATTCCAGAAATATGAGTACAATAAGTTAGAAAAATCTCGTAACGAGAGCCATGCTCTAAGTTTACTATAGCAGTGTCGAGTATCAATTTAGAACTCGTCTGTTTTGCCAGCAAGTTTCCGTTTTTAAGCAATCGTTAAATCACAAAACGTATAAAACTCTTGGTGGTTTAAAAATAAATCTATTGCATTTAAGGCTACTGCTTCACACTAGTTAATTTTGGAAGGCATTTGTGGCATCAGCAACTCGAAAAAAACTATTTAAACATGTCAAAACCTTTTCAATTTCCAGGTGGTAAAAAGCAACTATGGAATTACTGAGACAGAAAAAAGGACACATTCACGCAATGCAACCTCTCCTTAAACGAACTCCAAGATAAAGTAAACGTCCGCGTCCATTTATGAGAATAATTTCATAAATTCATTAAAGGACATCATGAAAGCAATTGACCGCAGACTTTGTTGAACAGCGTCAAGTGATGAGTTCTTAAGTGGTGATAATTTTCCTCGAGAACCTCTCGAGTTATACTTACAAAGAGGACGATGTAAGAATCGCCCTGGTAGAACTGGCCATACTTCTCCTTTGGGTAGGGAACCACCTCGAAGTTCTGCAAGAAAGGGAAACGGGGATGTTATTTTTTTTATCTCGTAACAAATAGGCCTACATCGTTTAGTTCTAGTTTCTAAACACTGCTTATAGAATTTACCAGGTATTATAAAAATAATTGAGATGAAGAGGGAGGAAGAAAATTTTAGAAATATATATATATATATATATATATATATATATATATATATATATATATTATAAATGAGAAATTAGGAATAAGATGACAGACATTTTATGCTTATCAAGAGAGGAGAGAGAGAGAGAGAGAATTTTTAATTGTGGGAAGGAAAAGCTGTTATTTGTTACTCAGCTGCTGCCACCCAACTCCTCCCTCCACCAACCGCCTCCTTTGCCATTATGAACAAGTTCCCATCGACCTATCACCCATTGTCCCCAAAGCCCCTACCCTCCCCCATCTCTCTCTTTCTCTTTTTCAACAGTCAGCTTGCTGCTGTGTTATCTCGTCTTTTATCTCAGGTTATACTTCCTGTAGCTTTCGAATTCCGATGGAAATATAAAAGCGTAGTTAGGATAAGCAAACATTTGTAGTACTATGTTTTGCACTCGAAGTGAATTTTCCTTTCCTTTAAACCTAAAAATCAAGTTAATAACTAACTGAAAATACTTCCATTTCCTATTCAGAACATCAAGGTTTCGCTCCTTTTGTGTCCATTTTCGTTTAAGGACAAATCGTTACGAATGAAGATAAAAATATCAAATATATCATGTCTTCGTAACTATACTTATAAAATAAGCCGTGCTCCGATTTCACGTAGCATTCCTGACGGAGCAAAGAGCAATTTTATGCATGATTCCGAAGGAAATGAAATAGTTTCGAAGGCATCAAGTGATAATCTCTTATCTTGCAAGCGCTGCTCTCTCTCTCTCTCTCGTCACAAAACACTGACCGCTATTTACAAATGTAAGTCGTGAGATGGAAATAAAACACATCGCCAGTATTATGCTGCTGGTACTATAGCAGATTCACATGAACTGCATTTGATGTCTACGCCAGTGCCTTACGACGATCCTGATCGGCTGTTGATAAGCCAGTCACAGGGCTGGAAACTCTCAGTCTCTCTCGAGAGTTCATGGGTAGGATCTATGTTCCATCTCTCCCGAAGTATATGTCTTTCAGGAGAGGTGGAACATACATCCTGCCTATGTGAACTCTCTCGAGAGAGACAGAGTTTCCAGCCCTGTGATTAGCTTATCAACAGCCAATCAGGAGCGTCGTAATCTACTATAGCTCATGCGACAATAATGCCAGAATTAAGATGATTTACGATAATGAACACATCGAGGAAATTTGTCACAATGCAATGACACATAACTAATTAGTACAACGTAATTTGCGACCACACACAACCAGTTTTTACCAGCTAAGGGTCACTTTTGAGGATAAAACGACCTTCCCAACTGACAATGTAGATACATCATGAACTCGGAAAATTTACTTAGTATTATCAATTAACTCTCAATACAAATTTCAAGGTACATTACACAGTTCTAAACATCAAAACTGTGCTCGCTAACAATATATTAAGAATTTCAGAAAAAAAATTGACACCTTACAAAATGGATCAACAATTTCCATACAACATAGATGAAAGCAAATTTTAAAAATAAGGGAGTATTGACATTCCGCTAATGCATGGAAAATACGAAGGGGGCGTTATCCTAACTATGCGAAACATTTGCAAGTCATGAATAGTGACAGACTGTAGGGAATCGCTAAATATATTAAGCTGCCACAGCAGTCAATTCTGGTTACCTCTAGTTATTTACAAACATATGTGTGCATAAAGAAACTGTGAACTTTAGAGTAACAATTAAATACAACTGATTGTTTATATGAAAGTGCATTGCATATTATTATATAAAAATGTATATAACCTAGCGAAAAGGTTTTCATTTCGATTGATAATAAATTTAAACTATCGAAATGAATGTTCACTTCATGAGTAATAAAAGATCGTGAAAAATATTCTAAGTAAACGTACAAATACATGCAGAGAGAGAGAGAGAGAGAGAGAGAGAGAGAGAGAGAGAGAGAGAGAGAGAGAGAGAGCTGTACACGTACATATACAGACGATCATCGGTATGACTCATTTCCGGTAATACCAACTGAACCACTTCATGGTTGGGGAAAGAGAAGGAACTCGCTCTCGCACAACAATGAGGAACGAGGAGGGTTGAGGATGGTGGAGGCATGAGAGGAGGGGAAGGTTGTGGGAGGCGATACAACGGGTGACCACGAATTCGACGGGGGCAAGAAAATGCGACTGGTAGTAATAATAATGTTAAACTACACGGGGGGCAAGAACAAGATCTATCGATAAAATTATCCAGATTCAAAATCCACCATTATGTTCCTTCAAACCGTGGTCTACGGAGTAAGCTCGAACAGACTCTGCTTTAAACCACCTTCTCTAGACCTTGCCCAAGGCTAAGTGCCATGAGACTTATAGGCCTAAAGTCGAGGTCTCTGTGGTCGTGGGAAGTAGTACTTAGGCCTAAGACCTAAAACTTTCCAGTGTGAATTTTACATATAACAACATTTCTACATACCCACTACTCGGTTGGAAAGTCACTGCAGTCAGTCTGCATGGCATATGAAATTTGAACAGACGTCACAGTTGACTAAATTCACACTTCATCGACAAAAAGGGAGAGAGAACATATTAACAAGCTTGACGGTTTCATAAAAAAACATGACAATATGCAATAAAATCATGCCATTCGATTAGATACATAACCTTGGAATCTCTCTCTCTCTCTCTCTAACTAAAATTACGAGTAAAAAACTACATCCTACATCCTGTTTTCCACAGCGATAGCTAAGATTAGCTTTATCTTCTAACGGCACCTGCATCTTCCTCAAGTTCTATATTTAATTTGTCTCTGACTAATTTTGACAAGTGAGTATAACTTTCTTCTCATTCGTAATGCAGCTGCATACGATTCGTTCTGGCAAATACATCAAGCATAAAATATACAAATGAAGTCATTGTTCTGTCGAGACAATGGACATCATTGTACGGCATGAATACAGGCACACACACAAATGCACAAAAATGACTGTACACAGTCTTAAATTAATCCTCGCATGTGTTTGACCTAGTATGACAAACCGTAGTATACATCAATGCTGGTACCGGCACAATATTAAGTAGGCCTAATAATTACCCATAATTAATTACAAATATATATGGAACATATGAAAAAAACTCAAACGTATCACTAACCAAATAAGGAAAAAAAAATGATGAAACTAAACAAAATCACAAAATCCCTTAAGGTGCCAAATATCAGCCTATTGTTTGAATAGGCTTACACTACCATCACGGGACTTGGTTTAAAATCTCTCTCTCTCTGAAGCTTCCATTTCCCTGAACATTCTACACACGTGCTCAAAGAAAGCACCAATAATTCAGCTCAGGAACACAGTTATCGATTAGTCTACCATCAGCAGCCGTTTCTCGCACCTCTCTATAACGATGTCATTACAAGTTAGATCATGAATGGTTCTTTTTCGCGGGCAGGTTTTCGAATAGCTGATAAAAGTAATTACAAAATTATGATCACGGTTATCATCCCGTCATACTAATTAAGGCATGACGGTTACTCTTCATAAAGTTATTGATGAACTATATTGTCTTCTAGTGTCAAACCTGAGTTATTAATATCAACAATTCAGTTGATGTAAAATTTGGAAGTATATCACCATGATATATATCGGAGAGAACAACAGGAGAATAGTTTATAAACGTTTATAAACCAAATAAAAGAAAGTGTCTCTTTGTGGATATATTTCTGCGCGCTGTCGTAGCAAAATCTGTATTGTATTATGTCAAGACAACAATGTCATTAAATTAAAAAAAAATGAAGTATAAATTTATAAAAACACCTTTGCAATACAATGTAAATGTGCATTGTGACAATAATTGTATTCTTGGAGGGTCTGAACAAACATGTAGAATAACAAATTTGTGCATAATAAAATGTTCCATCTTTAACATTCAGTGTAATTAAAAGTATTTATGTATGAATGTCATGACGTTTGTAAGCCACGTAATATGACCATTTGAAGAAAAAAAAAAAAAACTGTCAGCGGTTAGGAGTTGTTAGTGTGCATATTAATGTACAGCAATCGCGTTCATGTAAAAAGAGATAAAATGTGAATATCATGTGAGGGTTTGCACGTTGTAAAACCTCCAAGAAAATGAAAAAAAAAGAGAGCAAAAGTTGTACCTTCTTCGCACTCATCCGGATCAACCGTAAAACCACGAAAATCCTCCAGGGCTGACCAATGCCACGCAGCTGAACTCGAAAGCGTCAGTTTTTCGATATTCCTCCTCAAAATTTATATATCGTATCGTGAGGGAAAAAAAGCTGGGTGAATTTCCCTATTTAGTAGATGAACCCCAAGCATTATATACAAAATATTACATGATTAAGGACGAAGTTGAAGACCTAAAATTTCTAGTCGAAATAAACACTCATCTGAAACCAAACTCTCTCTCTCTCTCTCTCTCTCTCTCTCTCTCTCTCTCTCTCTCTCTCTCTCCTTCGCAGAGAAATTCCCGAAAAGGATTTGAACGCTGTCAAATTTTCCAAGAGGAGTTGGAGAACATGTCGGTTGGCGGTAGAAGATTAGTGTGTACCTGCCCTTAGTATTCAGAGGCGACAGTCGCTAGCATTTGCGTCGGCTCGAGGCTCAGTGACAAAATTCTTGAAATATTTATGCAAGAAGAAGAGGCGAGAGTTCATCGAGGTGCGACACCCTTAGAATATATTAAAAAGAGTTTCTTCATTTGGATTTAATGCTGAGTAGTGGCAAGCGTATCGACAATGCCCGAGGAAATATCCAGGAGTTAGCAGACCAACAGGGCTATTACAGAAACACTGAAAACATTATTTAATGTTTTCCTATATATATCACACTCAGCATTTCTTCGTCTGCTTTGGTCGGAACCAACCAGGATGTGAGAATGTCGAATGGGTAACTACACCAAAGAACCTTAGTCCGGTGTCACAAGACCAAATAAATAGTTTGAAAGACAGGAACACTGCAAATGTATTATAAACAGATTTTGTATCTGGTACAGCTACAAATCTGGGTTTTTGTTAAATGATCAACACTTAATTGTTTTAAGAGAAAGTATATTCAGAAATAAGTATGTATTGTGCAAGTCATTTAAAAACATTTATTCTCATTATACACGTAGTTACTTTGTATTCTAGTATATATAGATATATATGTAGGTGAAATGAGTATGTATATACAGTGTATAGGTATGGGTATATGTATGTATATACATAGTAAATTGAAGTATGTAATATACTTGAATAAAAAAAAAATGTTGTAGAAAATTCTAAGTTGGGCTGTATTGTTACAAGAAAGATGATAATACTCTCATCGGATAAAATTTTGAATGTAATTCTGTTAAAATTGTAAAATATTGTATATTTTCTCTAATAAAATATAATTTTTTTTTTCGGAATAAAGCATTGAGCATCTTTCTACCAAACTCTGGACCTATAAAAGCACCCTAAACCAGCGACTTTGATTTTATTTGATTTATACAGATTTGGCATTATGCCAAGCACTGGGGCAACTGAGGCCATTCAGCGCTGAAACGGAAATTGACAGTAAATGGTTTGAAAGGTGTTCCACAGGAGGAAAACCTCAAAGCAGTTGCACTATGAAATAATGGTTGGGAGAGGGTGGACCGTAAGATGGAAGAAAGAAAATATGAACGGAGGTACAGTAAAAGGAATGAAAGTAGTTGCAGCTAGGGGTCGAAGGGACGCTGCAAAGAACATTAAGTAATGCCTACATTGCAAAGAAAGAGGTACACTGACGGCACTAACCCTTCTACGGGGCTAAACCAGTGACAGACACGTACTTATTTCAGCTCTCTTTACAGCGGGGTAATCTACTCACAACCAGTTATAACTCAGTGGGATCTTTCCTCGAGGGTGACCCCAAGGGTTCTAACTCGGCATGCAGCGTGTTATTACAAGGCCGTTAGAGATTACCGTAAAATCATAAACAAAAGACTGTCAATACCACAAAGATAATGACCACCATGAAATAATAGTCCTAGATAACGACCGCCGAAAACCCCTGGGGTGTCACTATCTAGGAAAGCGCTATTTAGTGCTTAGGCAAACAGCTCAGTTGGATTTAAAAGAACATCCCTATAAGCGATTGTCTGAACGACTGTGTATATCGTTCGCAAAAACACTGTGTATGGGCTTGTCTGAATGCAACAGTGGGCGGAGCTTCGTGTCTGAACGATCTCAGCGGGAATCTGTCACGACTAGGTTGCTTGCTGGCTTGCGACTTCAGCCTGCCATACACAGATCGTTCGATGTATGGGTTTGTCTGCCTATATAACGCTATCGCGCGCGTCTCTTCTAGAGAGGATGCCATGTCTTCTAGGGACAAAATCTTTGATCAGACTGAAATCGGTGCGGAGATCGTTCGTACTGTATTAGTGTGTGGGGGTCGATAACGACAGTCGTTCAGTGTATGAGGGCCGTAAGACTGCGTTCATTTCGATACAAACATATACACAAGAGCACCCAATATATCTAATGCATAGACATTAATCTGTTAAGTAATTGACACTATTATCTACTTCATTACTATCATTTAGCACCAATTGTTAAATTCCCCCGAACAATTTCACCTTCGGACATTCTCGTGGCAACCGCCGACATGGTGGTTTGGGGACATTATCAAATGTAACCTTATCACGAAGCGATTTCTATTTACTCGTGAACCGCTTCCACATTACAGAATGTTATATAATGTTTCTTTTATTCAATATTTCTATTTTAGTTAACCTACAAATCAGGCATTGACAACATATTTCTACGAAACTGACAAAAGAATTGTTGCTATGCATTTATTATCACCATGATTATATTTCGAAACTTCAGAAAACATTCTTCGTCATCAACCGGAAGTCATAAAACAAGAAAATTGTTGTCGATGGAAATCCCAGCATCACTCTGAGCTGTTACACAAATTTCTAGAATTATGTAAGAACAACAATTAGTCACATCACTACGATTCTTGGATTCTACCTATTTTTATCAAACTGCCTTATTTTTTGGTACAACAGGGCTGCTTTCAAGGAATAATATGAAGGACAAATCTTAAATTTAAGAAAGGTGCCAAAAAGAGCAGCCCAGTAAAGAAGAGGACTTTGAGAACAGAAAATAAATGAAAATTATAAAAGCTAAACGAAAATTATCCGGTCAAAACAAAAGACTAATAGCAAATAAACTGCCAAGAGAGACTAGTGTCTGCCTACTCATTTACGAAGCATAAAGAGTATTGAGCTCAAGCTTCAAAAACTTATTTTACAATTTGATCACGGCAGGAATAAAAAGGCTAGAAGTCTGCGGTATTGAACCTCACTGGAATAAACTGCTTATGTAATAAGCTCTTTGGTATAAAATCAAAGTTCAAGATACAAGGTAGCTAAATAAGACGGCATATCGAAGAACATTCAGTAGAATAATCTACTCAATGGCCCATACCAGCCCCATAACTTGTTAATTCCATGCAAATGAAAAAAAAATCCGATTGTTCACAAACCACACTTCCTTACCATAAGACTCACGAGTAGCTTACGTAACCCACAACCACTAGACACAGTCAGTCAGTCTCTCTCTCTCTCTCTCTCTCTCTTCTCCTCTCTCCCTCTCTTCTCGTCTCTCTCTCTCTCTCTCTCTCTCTCTCTCTCTCTCCTACCCTATTCCAAATATTACAAAAATTTAAACGCCAATTAAACTCTTTCTTTTCCATACAGTTAATAGTTCTAAGCCTATATTCAGAAGCTTTCCCAGTTGCCTAACACCGCCACATAGTCCGTTGACGTAGCCAACCGAACACTCCGAGTACCAAACTACCAGAGATTACCATACGCATTGGTCTAAGGGCATCGTAAAACACACCCCACCGACTTGGTAATGCGTTGAAGAGTGCGAGCTCAGTTTCTAAATGCGTATGCACACGAACATTTCAGTTACATTCTGAGCCATAGTGGTTAAGGTTTTAGACACCAAAAATAGATAAATGACGAGTCAATGTTGCGTAATGCTTGAACATATGCGGAGTCTGTTCTGGAAATTCTTGTCATGTCTAAAACATAATTCTTGTCATGCCTAAAGTATAGCTCTTATCTAGAAATATCCTTTTCTCGCTATAGGTTTCAAGTAGTGTGTGTGTGTGTGTGTGTGTACCTCGACAAAATAATCGCCACCATACATGAATAACGCTTTACTCTCTCGTATTATTCACGCCAAATCAAGCGAGACACCCGAACACAATTCACACTACAACTCACGACAAATTGAATAACACAGAATTCAAGGTCTTTCTGATACTACATCAGCATGGCAACTCTCATGAAAAAATAAAGGATATAAAATAAGATAGTTTTTTGGCTCTCTTCAATCATAATAAACCATTGTGTCACATTTAGCCGCCACTTTCTAGAGATCTGAGGCTAGCTAGCCGCCTGCGATTTCTATTTAATCTTACTTTTCTCATTTTTCTGTTTCCCTGCATGGACACAATATCATAAATTGGACAAGCTTGCTTCTAAATGCAAATTTTTATTTAGTAAGTGTTCAATTCCATATTCTACAGGGAATATCGTTACCTTTAGAATATATAAACTACGCCAACGCTCAAGACTACAACCACGCAGGAAAGCACAACGTTTAAAAGAAGAAGAAAAGCGCAGGAGAGGAAGCACAGACAAAACATACGATACAAAAACGCTGCTATCTCGACGCTATGATGTCATCTCCACGATAAGCTTTCGTGGCCTTAAGCTGGTGTTGTTTGTTATAGAGGAGTCCTTTTAAATACTTCTCTCTCTGTCTCTCATTTTCCATTACTTAAGGCGAGCAATATAGTTTGTTAGGAAAGAAATGATCTACAGATTTGACGATTACGAAATATATCTCATGGCAGAGCCGGCCACTTTTCACAATCAACTGTCATTCTCGACATACACGTCCAAATAAAACCACTTTCAGTTCGACTTTCGAGATTGAGAACCGGAAAGCAGATGAAAAAAACATGGGTTTTTCCTTTTTTCTTTTAACGTAGACCTTACTTGACAACCTTTCACACAAGCACAATAAAATAAGAAAAATCACAAAACATCTTTAAACTGAGAAACATTACAAACCCCATTTAGGGGCAGCATCAAAGTTTGCATGAATTTGAACAGTTATGGTACTAGAAAATTCTACAAAAGTTGTGTGATTTAAAACAAACTACAATACTTCAAGATCCTCCGAGGGAAATCTATAAAATTTATTTTATATAAGATATTAAAAAAAAGAATCTAGGAATGTATTCGAACGAGAACACGAAATGACCGTTGACTACATGACAGACAATTTCCAAAATGTCAGGAACAAGAGGCATTTGGGAACAAGATTTCCACTTTCTAAAACAAGGTGGAAGAGAAGTTCATGGAAAACTGAATTGAAATTCTGGATGGAAGTGCTCCACATTTTATGAATACGATTATCAACAAATATTCATACGTTATTTTCCATCCATGAAAACCTGCTTTCAGTAAATAGTTGGTTACAATAGATTTAAGAATTTAGGCCGAAGGCCAAGCGCTGGGACCTATGAAGTCCTAGGAGGTCATCATCATAGCTGAAAGGGGAGGCTGCAAAGACAAAGTATTGCCTGCAGTGCACCGCAGAAGGTGCACTGACGGCAGTAGACCACCCTACGGGAAATTAAATAGGGGGTTAAGTTGTTCCATTGTTATTTACATAACACGCGAGTGGAGTTTTTCGACAGCATTTTCATGTGACGTCATCAAAGGCAAAAAAGTATTGTGACGTCACCATGAACAGTGCAACTACCAGTCACTCTGATATTGTCACAATCAATAATCACTTATTTAATGCCATTTTTATAATCATCCCAATCTTACAACTCCTTGTGTGTGTGTTCTAAGAGAGAGAGAGAGAGAGAGAGAGAGAGAGAGAGAGAGAGAGAGAGAGAGAGAGAGAGAGAGAGAGAGAGAGAGAGAGTCTCAAGTGAGCGTTGTAATGTCTTGAAGAGGTGTCAGATTTCTCAGCTTCACTAAACTCGAGTTATTTTTAACCGAAATTTGTTTTCTGTTTACATCATCTTACCCAAGCACTCCACGGGAGTTATCCATTGTCAAAACAAGCTTTGTATATGTAGAATAGATACGCTATATACAAATATAAATACAGTTGATCGACTTCAGGGGTTAAAGAAATTTTTTTCCTTCCTTGAGGTTTCATCAAACACCATTTATTGGTTTCCGAGTGATCTACAAATATACAAACTGATCGTCTTGAGAGCAGCCAGATTCACTGAAGAGCAGCAGCCCCAATATGCAGTCCATGTTTTTGTTTTTTTTGTTTGTATGGTGTTTTTACGTTGCATAGAACCAGAGGTTATTCAGCAACGGGACCAACGGCTTGACGTGACTTCCGAACCACGTCGAGAGTGAACTTCTATCACCAGAAATACACATCTCTCACTTCTCAGTGGAATGCCCGGGAATCGAACTCGCGGCCACCGAGGTGATGCAGTCCATGAGCCTCGCTGTCGAACTCCTCCTCAGTTTTCCAGAGGACCTTTATTCCTCACGCCGTTGGAGGACTGTGGAACATCCTCCCTACAGAGGATGTCGTGGCGATTGGACTTTCAGAAGTTCAAAAGAAGATGCGAGGCATTACCTCCCTATAACTATTCTTCTTGCATTATAATAATTTTTTTTCTGTGTTCATTTATTAATTAATTTCTTCTTTTCAACAGGCGAGGTATCTTCTTTCTGTATTTCACTCTACCTTCTCTTACTACTTCGTAATGAATTTATTATTAGGAAGCTTGAATTTCAAGTCAATGGGCCCTGGAGGCTTGTTCCACACGAATAGGGTCCATCTAATAATAATAAAATAATAATAATAATAATAATAATAATAATAATAATAATAATAATAATAATAATAATAAACAAAAGTATCTAAGAGAAGAAGAATGTATAGGACAGAGGAAGATGCAGAAGGCCGACTAGAAACAGCGACCCCATATAGAAATGGAAAAAGCAGAAGCCAAAGAATAATAATAATAATAATAATAATAAACAAAAGTTACCACACGGATGGGGTCACCTGATGAATATCTTTAAAAAGTCTGCATCCAATACTACGAAACGGTCTTCACGTATATACATACCAGACCGCGGGCATACAAACCAAAAGCCTGGCACATAGGTTTGCTTTTTTATTTTGTTTGTTTGTAAGGTGTTTTTACGTTGCATGGAACCAGTGGTTATTCAGCAATGGGGCCGACGGCTTGACGTGACTTCCGGACCGCGTCGAGAGTGAACTTCAATCACCAGAAATGCACATCTTTGACCCTCAATGGAATGCCCGAGAATCGAACTCGCGGCCACCGAGGTGGCAGGCAAAGCGGGTGTGTTGTGGTGTCGTGGCCCGAGGCTGGAGTGTTGGCAGAGGCAGAAAAGAAAAATAGCGAAGCAAAACGAAAAAGAAGAAGAAGAAGGAATGCAGTTGCCTCCCTCAAATCTCTCGAGAGATATGTTCCAAGATACGTCATCTTGTTGCGATTTCCTGGTCTCATAATAGTTTTGTGTGGGAGTCGAAGTGTCTTTAAGACATGCTCGATACAAACTCGCCTGTGCCTGTCCTTACAAGACATGCATAGGCCATTGCTGCTTGTGTATATACATATACATACATACATACATACATACACACACAAATATATATACTATATAGATATATAATATATACGATATATTATATATAATATTTACATTACATCCTATATATATATATATATATATATATAATATTATATAGTATATCTATATATATATATATTATATAGTATATATATAGATCTATATATATATTATAATATATATATAAATGATCTATATATATCTAATAATCTATCATATATATGTGTGTGTGTGTGTGTGTGTGTGTGGTGTATGTATGATGAGAGTATATATGTATATATATATATATATAATATATATATATATATATGTATATATATATATATATATATATATTACACATATGCATCCGAAATTCACTTTCAGTCACTATAGAAAATAGACATTTTTATTCACCATGAGTTACAAGCAGGTACAAGGATTAGGATGTCTCAAAGACTTATTATTCCATCCGAGGAGACATCGCGCGCTCACGTATCAGTAGGAGAAGGTTTTACTGTACATTCACAGTGTCCTAATGATTTTGTCTGGCTTTCTTTTAAACTCTTCCATACCGTTGCTGTTTACAACGAGAGAGAGAGAGAGAGAGAGAGAGAGAGAGAGAGAGAGAGAGAGAGAGAGATGAGATTCGCGGAAGTGCATAGTTTGTTGTCCAGCAAACAAACCATTTGCCGTTTTGGCAGCTCAACTGAGCCCAGGAGCAGACAAGCCTAGCAGCAGTATCCACGGGGGTCCCGGGTATGTGTTGAAGGCCAAGGTCTCGCACGCTCCTCGCTGTCTGTCCCGACTGAGGGAAAACTATTTTGAGAGAGAGAGAGAGAGAGAGAGAGAGAGAGAGAGAGAGAGAGAGAGAGGATGAGAGAAGAGAGGAGAGAGTAGAAATAGAGAGAGAATGCTTTTTGCTTCTGATGGAATGAAGGACCATCATTTTTTTTTCATAACGTGTGTCATTAACAGCATGAACCATACAACCTGCAACACCCTAGCCCAATCTCTCTCTCTCTTTCTCTGTTTACGGCAATAGGTCGGGACATCGAACATAGGTACTGAATTAAATTGGATATGGAATTTAGGCCTAAGGCCAAGCGCTGGGGCCTATGAGATCATTCAGCGCTGAAACGGAAATTGACAGTAAGGTGGTTTTACAGTTGCAACAGGAGAGGGTGGAAAGGAAAGATGGAAAACAGAGACTACGAACGGAGTTTCAGCAAAAGGAATGAAAGGGGTTGCAGCTACGGGCCGAAGGGACGCTGCCCATAGAATTAAGTAATGCCTACAGTGCACCGCATGACGTGCACTGACGACCACAGGTATCTTGGTTGTGAATTAAGACAGTGAATGCACAGTAAAACCTGCTCCTACAGATAAGTGAGCGCACGATGTCTCCTCGGATGGACTAACAAGTCTTTGAGATATCCTAATCCTTGTAACACCCTGTAACTCTTTCTCTCTCTCTCTTCCCACAGGTGCTGCTCTATCTAATCATCCTGACACCTTGTGGATGGCCTTATCATTCCACACCGCCACTCAAGTCAATGATAAGAACAAGTGTTAGCCAAAGTGACCGCTTGAACACTTAACGAGAACCTTTTATCAAATATGGAACACTTTCAACGCCTGAACCTTCTTACCACTTCTGAATGCAGACAGCAAATACGTAAGCGTACTAAGCATTTGGAACTTCCAACGTTCGAGCGAAGATGCGATGCCATTTTAATACAATTTTATGTATCAATTAAATTATTTATTTTTCTCTTGTTAATAAGCGAACCCTCTTCTTTCTGTATTTCTCTTTACCTTCTCTTACTTCCTAATGAGCGCATATTCTTTGACAAGCCAATGGCACCGGTGGCCTTCTCCCTGTGAACAGGGTTCATCTTTTAAATAATAATAATAATAGGACTACCATAACCTGACAGCATAGAGACCCCTTAAGGAGATTGGCCCCTCCAACCCTAAATACTCGTCCGTCAATCCATTCTGGGTCACTATTAAGACCAAGGTCTAAAGAATAAGACCAAGGTCTAGGGAAGACTGCGAACGCCCCTTACTTCGCAGTTTTACGAAATGCGCTATTCTGCTGCAGAGGTTCTGGTCTTCTACATGACTTGAATGTTCTCCTGCATGTTCTACAAAAAGACCCGGTATTAAGAACACCAATAGGTTTATTTGTTTGTGTGGTGTTTTTACGTTGCATGGAATCGGTGGTTATTCAGCAACGGGGCCAACGGCTTTACGTGACTTCCGAACCACCTCGAGGTTCGTGAACTCCTATCACCAGAAATACACATTTCTAACCCCTCAATGGAATGCCCGAGAATCGAACTCGTGACTACCGAAGTGGCAGGTCAACACCATACCGATCCACGCCACACAGGTGCTTACCAATAGGTTTATTCGTTGTCTTAATTCTACAAGAGAGAATCTTGGCCTCTAAAATAGTGGACTGTTCATGAATAATAATAATAATAATAATAATAATAATAATAATAATAATAATAATAATAATAATAATAATAATAATATGGACTTTAATAATGCAGCGGTTAGGACGCTCGCTTCACGAGCGAGAGCTCTCGACATCGATTCCTGAGCAAGCAAGGTTGCTATCCTCAAGCTCTGTTCAATCCCGATGTGCCTCTCTTGATATCTAGGCCAGTCCCTTCTGACGCTCCTGATTGGCTGTTGATAAGCCAATCACATGGCTGGCGCTGGAAACTCTCAAGTCTCTCGAGAGAGTACACACAGGCAGGATGTATGTTTCCAGTTCTGAGGGATACGTCTTTCAAAGCATCCCTCAAGAGAGGTGGAATATACATCCTCCCTATATGAATTCTCGAGAGAGACAGAGTTTCCAGCCCTGTGACTGACTTACCAAGAGCCAATCAGGAGCGTCGAATGGGACTGGCCTAGACATCAGATGCACAGTTGTATGAATCTACTATAGTAGTTAGTTGACTCTGGTGGGTGACAACCCCAATGCGCAAACACCTCTCAACGAGGCTTCGTATTCCCAGGTTCCCGTAAGTTAATTTTATTATAACTTAGTTCAACCAGACCACTGAGCTGATCAACAGCTCTCCCGGGGCTGGCCCGAAGGATTAGATATTTTGACGTGGCTAGGAACCAATTGGTTACTTAGCAACGGGACCCACGGCTTATTGTGGGATCCGACCCACATCGAGAAATGTATTTCTATCACCAGAAATAAATTCCTCTGCTCCCTTGTCGGCAGAGCGGCGAATCGAACCCGGACCCCGAGATCGGTGGTCGAGCACGTTACCGACTCGTCCAATGGAGAACTAGGTTCCCGTAAGAATCTCCGGAACTCTTTCTAATTAATTGTGTGAAAGTTGGAAAATGTGAAAGTAGGAGGAGTTGAACAGCTAAATGGTTAGAGCAAAAGAAACGTGGTGGAAGCAGGAGCCAGAAGGCAGGGCAGCTTAGGGCCTCAAAAGGGCCTTGCTTAACCAAAGACTAAAGAACTGTTAGTATTCATTAGATCTTGATCTTACAGAATGCAACGTGAAAAAAAATTGTACATATTGCGGCGAAGATTTTTCAGAGCAATCGAGTTTTCTGTACAGCGTATAATGCTGTATGAGCCGCGGCCTATGAAACTTTCAGCCACGTACCCGGTGGTGGACTGCCTTACAGCGTTGCCAGATGTACAATCATGGCTAACTTACCTATATATAAATAAAAACTACTGAGGCTGCAATTTGGTATATTTGATGGTTGGAGGGTTTGCTTGTTTTATGGTGTTTTTACGTTGCATGGAACCAGTGGTTATTCAGCAATGGGCCCAACAGCTTGACGTGACTTCCGAACCACTTCGAGAGTGAACTTCTATCACCAGAAATACACATCTCTGACACCTCAATGGAATGCCCGAGAATCGAACTCGCAGCCACAGTGGTGGCAGGCCAAGACCATACCGATCACGCCACTGAGGCGCTATGATTGAGGATGGATGATCCACATACCAATTTGCAGCCCCTAAGCCTCAGTATCTTTTTTTTTTTTTTTCTCTTTTTTTTTTTTTTTTTTTTTTTTTTTTTTTAAGATCTGAGGGTGGACAAAAATAGCGCAGACGGCCAGACAAATGGCCATCTCAATAGCATTCTTATATTTTTGGCATTATGCCAAGCACTGGGGCAACTGAGGCCATTCAGCGCTGACCCGGAAATTGACAGTAAAAGGTTTGAAAGGTGTAACAGGAGGAAAACCTCAAAGCAGTTGCACTGTGAAACAATTGTTAGGAGAGGGTGGACCGTAAGATGGACGAAAGAGAATATGAAAGGAGGTACAGTAAACGGCATGAAAGTGATGCCTACATTGCACGGAATGAGGTGCACTGATGGCTCTACCCCCTACGGGGACTCAAAGAAGGAGAGCCGTTACAGTGTGGAAACTAACAACACTATTACTAGACTCAAAGAAGGAGAGCCGTTACAAAGTGGAAACTAACAACACTATTACTAGACTCAAACAAGGAGAGCCGTTACAATGCGAACGCTCACAACACTATTACTACTACTACTACTAATAACCTATATGTCAGCTGCGGGAAAGCAACCTCGGGATATAATCAAAACAACGGAACCGTTCACACTCAAAAGCACAAAGAGGGGAAATACCAAAGCAGAAACAGCTGATCTTTGTGCGCGCGCGACGGTCCACACCTTCGCGGGCCGTTAAATTTGGGAATGATGTGGATTCCCGTGTGCCTTTGTCAAGGGTGGGGGGGGGGGGGGGGGGGGGGGGGGGGGGGGGGGGGGGGGGGTGGGGGGGGGAAAGACGGTGTCAACACCATCATGTTCATTATATGGAGCAGAGCCGACATTATTAAGACCTGGCTTTAATATAATTGTGACTGAGAAATTCACACACTCGTGAAAACAAATTGTTAAAAAATCCACAATCATATATTTTAATATATAATTGTGGATTTTTTTAACAACATATAATTGTGATTACTATTAAATACGCATTTATATTTGAACTGAATTGAATATAGAATTTAAGCCGAAGATATTTCATGAGAATATTATTATTATTATTTTATTTATTTATTTTTTTTTTTTTGGTCTATCACAGTCCTCCAATAACGACTGGTTGATATATATAGTGTGGGGTTCTGGGTTGCATCCTGCCTCCTTAGCAGTCCATCACTTTTCTTACTATGTGCGCCGTTTCTAGGATCACATTCTTCTGCATGAGTCCTGGAGCTACTTCAGCCTCTAGTTTTTCCAGATTCCTTTTCAGGGATATTGGGATATTTATTACTTATTTTATTATTATTATTATTATTATTATTATTATTATTTTTATTATTATTATTGATTAATTTCATTGGTTTGCAGGTCCACAATAATATAGCATGTGAGTATATGGTCTTTAATAGTACAAGGTTCGAAAGCTTTTAATATCCATTAAAGACCATATACTCACATGCTATATTATTGTGGACCTGCAACCATTGTCATCATTTTCGACAAGGATTGTGCCCATTATTATTATTATTATTATTATTATTATTATTATTATATTATTTTATTATTATTATTATTATTATTATTATCTTACGACAGAATATTATTGTAACGACATTTAGAATATTCACATAAAGACCATCTTTCAGTTTTCTTCTGAAGATTGAAAAAGAAACCCACAAAATTACTGTGTATAACGTGTTTACTTATAAATATTTAACATCAGTGTTGAGTAAAATAAAATGTAAGTATTTATAAGTAAACACGTTATACACAGTAATTTTGTTGGTTTCTTTTTCAATTATAATTATAAGTGTCAAAACATTAAAATGCCGCATGTACGTATATCACATTTATTATCAATGACACAACTACTATTATTATTAAGCCGTGGTGAAGTGTATCTTATAAAAAAAAATATTTAATAATAACATTGGCAAAAAACACACGGCAATAAGCAAGACGGTTGCAGCCTTGCTTGGGAAATTAAGATTGCCAGAGATTCTAATTTCCATCGTAATGAGTTGTTGTCATATATAAATTTTTATGAAGTGCGTCATCACCATTGCTGGTCTCCATTATCTTTTACCAAGGTCATAGCACAATAAATTATCTATACATATATATTTATTATTTAAATAAAGGCTAAAGCCACGAAGGATCTCGTCCTTTACCAAGGACACTGATATAATTATGAAGGTAAGTTTACAAAGAATGTTCGTATAATCCCTGTCTGCCACTTCTACGAGCTTTATTTAGTAAACTTACTTTCATACTTATATCAGTCTGCGCAGTAAAGGACGAAAGTCGAAAGGCCTTGCAGCAGTACTCCATTGTTTCCCTTTCCTTCGTGGGTTTAGCCTATATTTGTATATATTCATAACGTTCCAAATTTTCGTGATTCACACACACACACACTATATATATTAATTAAAAAAGTACCTAAAAGCTGTAACCGGTACTACATAACAATCGTGAATGGAAATCATCTAAAATTTATCTAAAAATTTATTAAATAAAAAAGTGCCGTAGATTCTTCTTTCACACTTTCTTACGCCATTAATCATTTGAATATTAAAACGGTTTAACATAAAGAGTTATACCATACGGAAAAATCTTTGAAATGATAAAACGCAAAACTACCTTTCGTCTATCTTACAATTCAGTAATGAGCCTATTCGAAAAAAACCAATAAAATGCATCTCCGTTATAGCAGTAAACTTCGGTGGACTCAAATTTCTGCATTACTGAAATACATTAATACATTAAGATTTGAATAATCGATTGCAGATAACTCGTCCTCACATTGATGTAAAATTCAAATGAGGGTTCGTTTACCCCCGGCCAGTTCTTCACTTCGTCTTGATCAAGGTGAACTCGACTAGATACCTCCGGAAAAGAGATGTCATTGGTGAAAGTTGTATAACTAACTGTATGCGGGTTGATGCCACCACTGGAACGTTCGGCATATTGTATGCATGCATACTTAACACAGGCAAACACACACACACACACACACACACACACATATATATATATATATATATATATATATATATATATATATATATCCATCCATCGAGCTACATATGTCCATTAATATCCAATTCGCTCTGTTAACCGAAGGGGAATTTTTTAGTTGTTGATAATTTCGTCCTGTCGTGTGTTCGAATCAGCGCCCAGCGGGCAGAGCAGAAATCAGGACTTCAAAGACATACATTTATATATATGTAGATATATGATATACATATACACGCGTGTATTAATGAATATACATTCATGCATACATACAATATTATGGCAAGCTTTCCAAGAGCTCGCATGCATTCGTTTACAACTTTCATTAATGACAAAATCTTCCGATGAGACACGAACTCGTCCATGCAAAGCACACGCAAACCTATAGTTGGTCTCTTACACATCAAGCAAAAATCTCGAACAGTCAGTTATGATCAATTAGACGTACGATTTACCAGCTCACCAAATCAATGTAACCAACCACGCCCTTCAGTGATACCTATCTGTGCCATTTACTGCTAGACCTATCTGCATTTACTGAAGAGGCTGACGGTGGCAGTATTATCTGCCCAGATCAGTATGGGAAAACATTGTTAGCGAACTCATCAAACGTCTACATTAAATTCACAGTTGAAAAATAAAGGCAGTATAAGAATTTCATACCTCATTTACTGATGTCAGGTTTTAATAGACACAACCACTTGGCAATCACAAGAACAAGTGTTCATAACATTTCAACGTGGCGATAATCCCTGTATCAACTTGCGACTCCACTCACTCACAACCTTTAATATCAAAATCACATGAAAATTATTAGGCAAGTAAACTACTTACCCAGTGAAAGTACGAATGACTTATGTATGGGAAATGACCACTGAATAAATTACTATTTTCGTATGAACGCGATGTTCTATAAAACTTGTGAACGGCTAAAAAGCATTGGTACCCCTGATAACACTCGTCTTCACATGGGCGTAATAGCTTTTTGTTGGAAAATTGTTGTAACTCATTGTAGAAAGTGAGTCTAAAGGAGGTCAGTTCATACACTTCACCTAACAACGTCCATCCAGGACTGCCCAACCGTTCCTGATACATCACGAATGAAAAAAAAAAAAATAAATAACATACATCAGTCCTACCTGCCACAAATTTCATTGACGGATTTATTATTGAGCCCGGCTTGTTATCTAAGCGTCACCTACTTCGTGGAGGAAGCCTCTTGGGACGCCGTGTAGTACTATATACACCTATTTCTATACTGCGTGGTCAACAAATTATAATATTATCATAATAATAAACAACATCTTCGTGCGGCCGTCTACTTTACATTTACCATTTAAAATAGCACTATCACCTCAGAGTACGTGACGCGTAGATACCAATGCAAAGTAGCACCAAGAAATGTAATCATAACAGGCCAGTCTAAGTGTAAGTAGTACTCTCCCTCGGCAAGGCCACACAAACCTCTCTGATACACTATATAAGCCCACACTTACCCAATTACCAAAAATGACAGGTCTCCACTGTCCGACAACCTCCTCCATTTCGAGACCGATCATTGACCCATTAAATGCAAACTTGACTTCACAGATTGAAGGACCCTCCTCGCCAGTGAGATATTCGATGCTGTTGGTTTTGCTGCTTCTCGGGAATTCTTTGAGTGAGAATGCAATGAGATGTAAAAGATATATATATATGTGTATATATATGTATGTATATATATATATATGATGATATATATATATATATATAGATATAGATATATGAATTTTTATCGACATCACCGGGATTCATATACACACTTCGAACTACAAATGTCCTTAAATATATAATTCGCTCTACCTCGGAGTTAATATATTTCCATATATATAATCGAAGAAGAATTTTTGAGTTGATAATTTCGTCCTCTCGTGGGTTCGAACTTGCGCCCAGTGGACAGAGAAGAAGGACTCTAGTACTAGACATTATGTATAAAGTTATATTGATTCCGAGGTTTAGAGCGAATTGGATATTAGAGGACATTTGTAGCTCGATAATACACACACACACACACACACACACACACACACACACATATATATATATAAATATATAGTATATATATATATATATATCTATATATATATATATACATAATATATAATAATATATCTAAAAATATGTATTTTATATATATATTTATATGTGTTTATACACATACTGTGCACACAGTCAAATAATGGACCTTTAAACGCTTGGCTAACATTGAGTATGAAAAAAACGAGAGAGAGAGAGAGAGAGAGAGAGAGAGAGAGAGAGAGAGAGAGAGAGAGAGCGAGCGCTCACGCCACCCACCAAAAAGGTCAGTGAATTTCTGAAACAGCTGACCTCCATTCCAACTTGAACCCATTAAACTTCCTCTGTCAGAGCAAACTCTGCACGCTAGCGCTAGACTATCACCCGAGAAACTGATTGAGAGAGAGAGAGAGAGAGAGAGAGAGAGAGAGAGAGAGAGAGAGAGAGTTATGACAATGAATTCAAAGTATGAGATGAGGCAATGCATAATTATGCCTACTTGGTCAACTAACTGTGTGCGGAACAGCGGAATGCTCGTTGTGTTAAAAACTGACTGGCTTTTTTTTCTCTCTTCGAGACGGTGGCGTCGCCAGTTTTAATGGTCATAAATCAATCAATCAATCGGGATTATGGCTCCACAAGGTTCTAAGTGATTCTATTAAGGCGGAGTTGCTAGACTCATGACCTTCACTGTGACTATGCCCTTACCAGCCATTTCTTCGGCATGAAACTAATGCGTGAACAACTAGGATTTAAACATATAAAGACCCTGGTGCCATAACCCACGAAGCTTTCATTTAATAACTTGGAAAGCAGTCAAGCTCGAAACGATTCTTAATAGCGAGTTATTCGTCTGCGCGTCATAAAAACTGATCCTTGTCACGAATATGTTTGCACTATCTGCAATTAAGTCTTCTGTGTGGAGAGAGAGAGAGAGAGAGAGAGAGAGAGAGAGAGAGAGAGAGAGAGAGAGAGAGAGTTTCTGTTTGAAGCCACCATATCTATCGAATCTAAACAATAAAAGGCTAAATAATTCGTGAATACAACAATTTTCCCACAAACACAAGACTGACTAAACAGCGCGAATTCTTCCCGTTGACTTGACGGCTTCAGAAGAAACGGAGGGAGTGAGTGACTCATCGGTGGCTGCTGGTTTCCCTCCAATTCTCAACCCCCCAACCGCCCTTCCCCATCCCCCATAAGCCCCCCCCACAAAGAAACGCACATCCCTCAACCTCCGACACCAAAGTTTCCTAGCCTACCCCTCACGCTTTACAATACTTAGATATTTTCGTTCTCATTACCGAGATGAGCCATTCCTAGAAACATACGAATGAGTTCTATGCATGAAAGAACGGATCGAGCTTCATAGTCCACGATACTGCATAAGTGACCGCTTTCAACCAAGTAGTATTTTATGTCTGGTTAACTCCTTCTAGGGAAAAATTCTGTAGTCTCCTCCCGACAGAAATTTCTCTCTCTCTCTCTCTCTCTCTCTCTCTCTCTCTCTCTCTCTCTCTCTCTCTCTCTCTCTCAAGGACACAACAACGTAATAATTCTCCCCTTCAGTTCGCCCAGGCTCAGCAGACGTATCATGTACAGCCTTACTTCAAGACGCTGTTGTTGCCTAGGGGGAAAGAGTAAATGTTTATTTTAAAATTTCACTCCACTGACTGCCGTTAAAGAAGATTTTCAGCTCCATAACTTTTTCTTCAAGTCAGATTCAGCAATGTTGTTGTTCAGGTCGATGCACAGACAGTTAAGGCTTTTAGTGACTGCGGATCATGAAATACCATCGGCACAACTCCTTTTGGCAAGTCACTTTGTTTATGGGGAAATGACAAAGAGACTACTTGGCAACTTGAAAAGATTCCCTCGACAAACCCAGACAATGGTCAACTTCCAGGGCCAGAGTTATCCTTCAGAGGTCACCCTCCCACTGACTGAAGACGCCGATCTAGACCTTGGGCTACATGATGTCTGGAGCGGCCTGTAGTTTACCATGTATAAGACAGCTAAAATATCAAGATGGATAGGCAAATCAATATTCAGTTACAAAATTCGTCCTAATTTCTCTAGGATAAACACAGATAGGACTATGAATACTTACACAATATATATATATATATATATATATATATATATATATATATATATATATATATATATATATATATGGGGGTGGGAGTTAAAAACAATTATGCACAAGCAATGCAATGATTTCTCGCTTAGAAGACTCAAAATGTATATATTCGAATGAAATATGGCCCCTTGACAAACAGGGCATCACTGAGCTATACTATTCTACTGCAAGTACGATCTCTAACCTTTCTAAAGAACCCTTTTTTTTTTTGTATCTACCGAATTCTACATTATTTTTGCTTTAATAAGAGAGACGGCAATCATTTTTATTATCTACGTTTACAACTAATGAAAAGGTTTCAGTAAAAGGTTAAATGCCACAGAATCCATTTAGTCACGCTGACCAGAACGAGGTAGTACTGCTTGTTACGAAGTCATGATGTAGTACAAACGAAGTCACGCAAACTTATCTAGACCCTCTGATAAAGTGTCTCTCTCTCTCTCTCTCTTCTGCTAAACAAAAGTTTCGACTAACAAATATATGTACAATTTACTCCTTACGTCAACAGAAGCAGTCTGGATTTTTGGGAACATGCCCATTGTCCCTCCCTGCCCGGTTCGCTTACCAAGTTTGGGGATAATTCTCCCTGGCAGCAACAGCCATAAATTTAACCCCCCCCCCCCCAACCTCTCTCTCTCTCTCTCTGACGACTGGCAATTTTAATTTGTGACTCTGTTGTTGGTATCTGGGTAGCCCACAAAGCAGGAAGAAAAGATGAAAACGATGGTATAAAGTTGTTCATAAAATCAAGGATAACTCAAAATAGATATATACTGATAAAATCTTATATGGGTAACTACAGAAAAATCCTAACATTGAAATGCACAGTTTATTTGTAATATGTACAAGATCATTTTTTTCTGGTAAATTTAAATCAACTTTGATAAAATTCTGCATGTAATACTGTTAAAACTTTAAATTATTGTATATTTTCCCTAATAAAAGATTTTTAAAAGTGGTAGAACTAAGCACTGTTTATAGTAGATTCACATCAACCGTGCATTTGATGTCTAGGCCAGTCCCTTACGACGCTCCTGATTGGCTGTTGATAACCCAATCACAGGGCTGGAAACTGTCTCTCTCGAGAGTTCACATGGGCGGGATGTGTTCCACCTCTCATGAGGTATACGTTTGAAAGACTTATCCCTCAGAAGAGGAGGAACACACATCCTGCCTTTGCGAACTCTCGAGACGAGAGACAGAGCTTCCAGCCATGTGACTGGCTTATCAACAGCCAATCAGGAGCGTCGTAAGGGACGGGCCTAGACATCAAATAAACGGTTGACGTGAATCTACTATATGCCGTGATCTACTAGACGGAGCTCTGAGCTTTTGTCGAGTTTCGATAACTAAGGGAAGGTTCGAAAGCCAGATTTATTTATTTTTTATTTATTTATTTATTTTTAATGTAGTGTCCTCAACGTGGAATTAACACAAGCAGCCTTGAATGTTTACGATAAGCCAGAGATTTTAGAAGATGCGCCTAGGCTCAATTCCCAACTGATCTTTTACATATATATATATATATATATATATATATATATATATACACACATATATCATAAAGGACAACGAAGGATCAAAACGAGAATTCCAGTCAGGAAGTAAAAATGAGAGAAAATCATAGTTCATTGTAATCATTGGATCGCCGGTAATAAGCCTAATTATTTCAATTTTGGGCAACCCAAGCTTTTAATAAATACCACTTTAACTACCCACACACACACACACATATCCGAAACAATTGCAGTTCTCCGAAGTGTGACCGTCTTGTCAAAATCATCACGCCAAATGGAAAAAAATATAATAATAATAAAAGAAAAGGAAAACCGGGAAAACCAGACTGCATTGGCAGCGACAGGCTCTGAAGCCATTAATTTGGCACCTTCACTGAAATGAAGCTGGGTAAAAACGGTCTATATCCAACACGATATGAAAACTTGTTGCAATCGCTTGCTCACTGGCAACACTGTACACACAAATCGAAGTGGGTTTGGAATTCAAAAAAACAAAACAAAAAAATGTACAGTATACTTGCTTTATACATCAAGGCTTAAAACATAACTAACTCTGTGCCTATACTGCATTATAAATCCAAGTAAACTACCAAACGAAACCGGTAGGAGAAACACGTGTGTGCAGCTGTTGCTTCCATGGGGGGGGGGGGGGGGGGGGGGGAGTTGGGACGGGGAAGGGGGGGAGGGGGGAATAGCGGCCTATAATAATCCCCAAAATACTCCCCCCTTCCCCAGCCTTCCTCCCCGAAAACTTGCAAGCAGCTTCCAACACAACAGGATCTCTCTCTTTCTCTCTCTCTCTCTCTCTCAACCGTCATGCATTATTTCAACTCCATTATTCGCTTTTCGCTATTCTTTTCCTCTCCCATTCCGTTATTCATTTCTTTACATGTCTGTCATTCACTAGAAGAAGACAATAGACGCAGCAGATGGACTGATGAAAGGGAACTGAAAACCATAAAACGAAAGCGAGAATAAATGAAATGATTCAAGCACAGAGAGAGAGAGAGAGAGAGAGAGAGAGAGAGAGAGAGAGAGAGAGAGAACGAACAACAGTACAGGACACTATAACAACGTAATTAAGTTGGCTGACGTACAAAAGCTCGCGAGCGAGCGAACATACAAGAGGAATCACCCCAGGCTAATTCTCTTAAATTTCTCCCCGTACCTCTGTCCATCTATGCAGCAAGTAGACAAGGTACTGTACCATACCAGGTATTCAGAACTGTAGTTACACGGTCTAGAGGTCTAGACCGTGGAAACGTGGAAGAACTGTGGTGGAACTTATCCAGGCTGAGAATCGTCGTAAGTCTAGCATTTTCCTTTTCTATCCATCTCATTTCAGGGGAAAAGTTAATTTGGGTTATATAAATACACACTCATATATATATATATCATAATATATATATATATATACATACATATATATATATTATATACATACATATATATATAGATATATATATATAGTATATATAGATATATATTATTGCTGTTTGAAATATATTCGAGAAGAGCAAGCGTCTCTGGGCGAACGTGATATTTAGCATCATCTCTTGCTAGGAATGCAAAATACACTCAAGACACCACCTCACCCAAACAGTCATAAAAAACAAGTAGTCTTTGGAGAGAGAGAGAGAGAGAGAGAGAGAGAGAGAGAGAGAGAGAGAGAGAGAGTTGGTGTGGGTGGGGTTGATTACTTCGGAATGTAAGACCGATAATAAAATCAAATTAATCCGTCACCGACCACAACTCTTAGTACTATCACTTACAATGAAGGTCGCATTGGTCAGAGATAATTTTGAACCACCCACACTTTCCGATGTTAAAGGTCACCAGCAAGAGGGATATTAGCTTATTTTTCATCCTCCTACGGAATTTCATGTATACACCACTTATAGATATTCAAAATGTCAGCGTCGAGCAGTATCTTTTTGGACAGAACACTCATCCTTAAAATTCTGAAGTGGTTTTAGACTTAACTCAGAAGCACCTGAAGTCACTGAAAGTAACAGCGATTCATTATAGTAGTGGCAACATGTGATGTCATGGTTGACGCACCAGTTCTAGGAAAATGTTTATAATGTCATCACTGATGTGAGATCACTTCTGAGTTTTCGTAGATTTGAAGGTTAAAAAGAATCAAACATTTGAATGATATCAACAGAGAGAGAGAGAGAGAGAGAGAGAGAGAAGAGAGAGAGAGAGAGAGAGAGAGAGCATGAAGCCATCGATTAAGGAATAGTAACACAGTGACGTCATATCAGACCTACTAGGATACCAGACTTCCTGAATGCCACAAGCATTGGTTAAAAATAAAGTTAACATTATCAGCTTCCGTTTTTAAAAGCATTTCTATGTAGCTTCAGGAAATCATGGACGAAAACCAAGGAAATTCATGAAAATATCATCACAGCGGTGATTTTTTTCACACAGTAGGCCTTGACATAGACTCAGACGCCGGTGGAAGAAGTTACGTAATAAATGAACTGCATAATTTCCTAGTTACCAGACCAAAAATTTCAACTCAGGTTAATAATAAAGGAACATCAGTGGATAATCCGCCGTTAAATTCAAAGAAATCATACGCAACAAAAAGAGAGAGAGAGAGCACTTCTAATTAATTAATCATAAAGGATTTCAAAATCAACATCCCTGTATCTCAAACCCAAATGGTATTGCACAATAAACATCATGACAAACGTATCTGTCACCATAAAAAGCATGAGCTATCCGCCCAATTACGAGATCAAATTAAAGGGAGGTAGGGCGGGTAGTCACCCTACCCAAACTACTCCAATCAGGTATATACAACAGGGCCCAGAGCACACGGAAACTGCTCGACTATAATAAAAACCCTAACAGTCATATCCGTTGGCATGTCCACTGCGGCCGGATACGAACGCATTACTGTGCACGCACGAAACACATTTCTTTATAGCCTACCTACACACACACACACACTAATTATAATATATACTATATATATATATATATAATATATATATATATATATATATATAATAATATATATATATAATTATATATATAATTAAATATCCTGATGTATAAACATGCGGTTCTATGTATTGTTAACATAAATCATGTTATGCTGTACACAAGACAATGTTTTTTCATATTCGAATCTATACCACAACTTTTGGTATTTAAATTAAAATGACAAAAGTCTGTTTCGCTGAACTTGACAATAGTGAGACAGTTTTCTATTTCGACCACAGTTCTTGCGATGCCAGTTCTGGTGAACAGGACTGACAAGCGTTCATACGAAAAGAATATTTAAAAAATCTCGTTCGTCAAATGTTTGGAACGGCAAACTCAAGCACACTGAAATAAATAATAATGGTTACTTTCTTTCATATCAACAAATTGATTTCCATATCGAAAGGTGTCCCGAAAAAAGCCTGTTGTATATAGAAGTTTGTATTTTTAATTCTTAACAGAAATAAGTTTCAAGACGTTTAAATTTATTTTTACAATCGCAATCTGGCTATTCGAAGATTTCGTCAATCACAAAATACAAAGATTTTGTTTGAAAATAACAAGAGCTTCATTATGTATAAAGGATATGATGTTCGTAGGGATTTTTCCTCCCTAACAACGTGAAATGCGCCAGGGGCACCATCCAATGGCAGCCACAAGGAGGTGCATCAACCTTTGAAATCCTGCAATGCCGCAGGCATTAAGAATTCGCCTCCTACGAACCGATGGTTTCTACATTCACATTCAAACGCGCAAGGGGCCATTTACGTTAACTTTCCAGCGAAACTCTCACATTTTAATCTAGCAACATACAGGCCACCCAAACAATGGCTGCCGAAAACGGAAATGAAGGACAAATAATAAAAGAAAAACTCCTCAGCGCCGGCATGCTAGCTAGCTCCGCTCGCGCGCGCGAGAGAGAGAGACAAACTCAGACAGCATTGGAGAGAGAGGGGCGTGGTAGTATATATTTTCGCTGAAAGCGCCTCTGAAAACTTACCTCTATCCTCCATATTTGCAGTCCTTGCTCGGCACCAGCTCCTTCGAAGGCAGGGTCCATGACTTCGGGCTGACAGGGAGAATATCAACAGATAAATATGCCGGGGAGGGGGCGAGAGTCGGGAAGGTCTTTGCGTAACAGGACACCTCAACACTCGAGTCGGCACAGCGACGACTGCGACGTTTTTACGAATGCGAGCGCTCACGTTGGCTGGATAAGTGTTGCCAGCGGCTGGCTAGTTTCATTTGGGCTTGATTCTAGCAAGGGGCTTTAGCTAAGGAATTTCCATCAAGCATTATTATGTATAATATAGTATACAATACATTCATACGGTACATTTACTCATAAACAGAGACATTTCCCAATATACCAAGTGGCCGGAAATGTTGAAGGATAGACAAAGAAAGCTTTTGATGAATCATATCAGAAAAATGTGCATTCATTCGATCGCCTCTGTCTAATGATTCCTAGTATCCTATGTCGATGGTATTCAAATTATTTTTCAAACTGCGATCTCTCTCTCGCTCATTTGTGAGCTGCCAGATTTATGATAAATAGACTAGAAGGGGCACATACAAGTAAGAGCCACAAAGTTAATTCCATCCATCAGGCAAATAGGTAACCAAAGACGACTAGAGAGCCTGAACATATATGGCTTAGAAACACGGTGATTGCGAGGACAACTAATAGACATTCAAAATACTGAAAGGCATAACAAAAGTAGACAGTAACCTATTTACGTGAAACGAAAACCAGGCAAGAAATAATGGATGGAAACTAGAACTGAAGATATACAACACATCTCATTGTGGGAACTTTACGTACAAGATATGTGACACAGGATAAACTAACTGTCACCAGAAGTTGTAAACGGCAACAGTGTGGAGGAGTTTTAAAAAAAGCTGGAGAAAATCAATAGAACACTGTGAATGAACAGTAAAACCTACACGATGTCTCCTTGGATGGACTAACAAGTCTTTGAGACATCCTAATCCTTGTAACCCCTTGTAACAGAGCTTCAATAGAACCGGAGAGAGAGAGAGAGAGAGAGAGAGAGAGAGAGAGAGAGAGAGAGAGAGAGAGCGTTACAAGTGGTTTAAGCCAAATGTTTTTGTCCGAATTTTTTTAAATAACAGAGAAGATAGTCTGATCCTTAGAGTCCCAGTCTAAATTCTTTATGAAGTAAGTGTACCAATATATGAGTTGTCTTATCACTGACACCGTAAAATGTTAATCTGATTCAAATCAACATTGGTTATATAAAGTAAACTCATGATAACCGGTGACCAAGATCATGGCTCGGCATATGACTGTCTCCCAAATTTTTCGCACTACAGAACTCTGTTCATTTCCCCCCTGAACTAACCCATTGTGTCATCATCTTGAAAAAAATATGGAACTTTCATCTTCATCATCATCATCATCATCATCTTTTGAGAAGCAACCTTACTATTCTCCCATGTTACCAAAGATTAGGCCTACGCGAAGTAGGTGAGTCACCATACCGTAGGCCTTTACTCAAAAAACCACTGAAGAAGATACACTTCCGCTCACACAAACAAATTTCCCGATTTTATACATGGAAAACCAACGGTGTTAGTAGGGTTCGATACGCACATATCCTGCACTGGGTTCTTTAGTAGATCACTGAACAAAATGGGAAGAGGTGTAGTACTAATAAATAAAGCACTGCAAACACATAGAGGTCTTGGTTGACAGTGACTCAACACACGGGAAGGGGTAAAAGCTCGGCTATAATCATTACTTTTATATGTAGCGATTTTTGGTAAAAATGAGAAAAAGACTCCTTTTACCTAATGACAAGATTTTTATTATTATTATTATTATTATTATTGAAGGGATGGTGAAATGGTACGAAACCGGATTTAAAGTGCGAGTTTTCAAAAAAATGAAATTCTTGTCTGTAAATGACTCACAAAACCAACTGAACCAAAAGGAGACTTGGAAACACCAAGGGAATCAATTTCAATGAGCCTAAAATTGACAAACGGTACAAGGCCGATCTCGATGTCAATATACTATAATAATGGATTATATGTCCTATAGGCGAAACAAAATTCATCCAAATCGCAGTAGGTTCATAAAAGCAAGAAGCACCGACTAATCCATTATACAGTATTCCTTTAACAGAGATTAAATGCACAAGAAAAGTCTTCTTTTATCTTCATCTTTAAAGAACATGATTGTTTATTTTTAGTATTTATTATTATTTATCACCCACGTTAAATTTACTTATTATTATATTAAGCCGAATGATAATTACATGGATTATTTCTCCATGTACCCTCTGGGCGCTCTGTATGTCGTCTATCAATGCTAGACTCAGAGGCTGAAAGGGAGCGCCATCTAATAACCTAGCCTCTCACAAGCCACATTTTAACTCTCCTTATCGCCCTGAGTTGCATCTACCCACAGTCTACCAGCTGTCGAGTACACAGTTTACTTCTTGTTCCACGGAGGCAGAGTGGGATATGTGTAGTATACCTAGATCGTGGGTGTAACATATTAAAGCCGACTCACTCCTTGTTCGCTCGAAAATCGAACTTCTCACCGGTGAGATAAATGACCTAACCATTGAACCACAGGACCTTGATAACTATATGATATAGGAAACGCAAACGTGGTGCTGATAAACATTCTCTGTGCACTTACAAATTGAATAGCTAATACTAAGGATATTTTCGGGATGAGAGTTTTATCCTTAATTCATCTCCTGAAGCGTGACTGAGGTGCAATGGCATTTTATATTAAATAATATTAATAATGACAGTAACTATAATATTGTCCATTGTGGTAATAGCATTCGCCTCATCAGCAGAGCGACTTTGACACAGTGCATGAGACAGTTCCTGGTAGTAAGTTGAATAATAATATATATATATATATATATTATTATATATTGCTACTTTCAAAATGCATGTTTTCCCCATCTTTGCAAATGTCATGTAGATTGTGCAACATTTTTTCAGATTCCTAGATAGCTTTAGAATAGGATGGTTTTTTAAAATGTGTGTTCAGATTTCGCATTAACGTCTTGTAAAAGAAAATATATATAACGTAAAGAGAGAGATCCTTGTCTTTTCAAAGCTGCAAATGTTTAACTTTTATGGTCAGCACTTTGAAATTAGAGTCTGCGAGATCCGTTTTGCGTCCCTTGCTCTGTCAGCGCGTTTGATAATGAGCTCGACTCTTTTTACGTGGTCATCAAAAACATGTCAATCTTAATTATCGTTTACCCTCCGTTTCAATCGGGTACGTATCTGTTGAGCAGTCTTGTCTTGTACGTGTATGTATTGCCGAGTACCACGTGCATGTTACTCATTTCTTTATGTAAGATTGCGTCAGATGTAGAACTTTCGAGAAGCTTTCGTACCCCAGAACGTATTTGTCATCTGCCTAGCCCAATTTCCGCAGGAAGAGTTTTCATTCGATCTTAAGACTCGAGGCAGTTAGATCTCTCTCTCTCCTCTCGCTCACTCTCTCTCTCACTCGACATCGAGATTAAATTAACGTAACGTAAAATTTGGTCACTCATATTGTGAGAATTGTATATTTGAGATTTCTTAGAATTTATTTAGTTTATTTAATTTCTTTTGTGGAATCTGAACAAACATTTCGTAACGGCGCCTTGTTTTTGTGAAAGTGTAATTTACTAGAGAAGAAAAGAAGTTGGTTATACCAAAAAAGGTAAAGTGTGTTAATATTTTTATTAGTTGCAACTAATAATTGTTAGGAACAGTGAATAACTAATAATGGATAGGGAGTGTGTTTAATTAATAATTGATAGGAACTGTTGTCTGTTACGAAGGTTTGGTAAAAAAACTGTTGGTTAGTGGTAGTGTTTTTTGAATGAAAAAGATTTACACTTTACACATTGCTGATATTTTTTGTTTGTGTCTGTTCCATTGTTGTGCATTTATTCATTTTCTTTTTGAAGTGTGTATTTACTTAGAATTCTTTTCAAGTTTTATTGTTGTTAGCACTGTGAATTAATTTCAAATTTTCAATTATTGCCTAACACTTTTGAATTTTGATTGAATTAATTTTCTTGAATTTTGTGATAAATTAATTTGATTTAATTTTACTTAATTTGATTCAAGAATTAATTAAACGTTTACTTTGTTTTCAAGTAACAGTAATTTTCCCTGATATTGTGAATTCACTTATAAATTTTGAATTTAATAATACATTTTTTAAAAATGTATTTTTAAAATTTTTAAGTGTTTTCTTTATCTTACACCCAGTATAAATATATATAATTATGATTATATTCATGTTAGGTAGAAACATTGAGTGGTAATTGATTTTGCTTTCCTTCAATTTAATTGAAAGTGACTTAGAACCAGGGAAGTACGTTAGACTTCTGAAATCAGGGAAATACTTAGAGTTTTGAAAGTTGTTGATGGAGTGATGCCCTTTGATTAATTTAATTACTTACAAGATTACCTCACACCTGTTTTGATGAACTTAGTCTGATTTTCTGCAATACTGGTAAGTGTTAAGGGATCACTGTTGCCTTTAGTGTATTCAGTCGTTTAAACGTTGTTATAGAGGGTTCAGGTGTTTGGCTTTCTTTTTGGTGAGGTAATAATTGATGCAAGGTAAACCAGATACTTGGCACTTTGTAACATTGTTTAATGGTGCCCCAGAGACCCGGGAAAACAGATTTCATTATCACTCTTAGTATATACTGGTGGTGTTAGGAATATATTTGGTTAGGAGAGTGACCATATAATTTTGTTTTGCATTTATTGTATTGAATGTAAAATTGATAACTTAGAGGAAAATGGCTCAGTTCAATGTTCAGGAATTTTTAGCAGCTCCTTCCGTCCAAGTTCTGTCTGAAAACCACTCTGTCTAGAGCACAGTGGAGCGCTTTAGCAGAGGCATGTGGTGGTTATGTGTCTACTAGTATGGTAAAGGCACAAATAAGATGTATTGCTATGAATCATTGATAAACTCTGGTAGAATAACTGATGAAGATGAGTTAGAATTGGCTCAAAGAGTTGTTGAATGTAGCCACGTGCTGATCTCATAAATAAGCAAGCAGAAAAGAAAGAGAAAAGTGATGCAGAGTTAGAGCTTAGACGCATTGAAGCAGAAGAGAATTTGATTAAGACTAAAAATGCTTGCTGAAAGAGAGAGAATGCAAGCTGAAAGAGAGAGAATGCAAGCTGAAAGAGAAAGAATAGACAGGGAAAAACAAGAAAGAAGAGAAAGAGAAGAAGAAAAAGCAGCAGAAGAGGAAAGAGCAAAAGAATAAAAGAGGAAAGAGAAATCGCAAGACATGAAAGGGAAATGGAATTAATAAGAGCTAGATCCACATTACCTGTAACACCGTCTAACCAAACCCTAACCAAGGTAATCAAGACCCTGTATTTGATGTAGTGAGAGTACAGAAGTTAATCCCTAAGTTTACTGAAGAAGCTCCAGATGAGTTTTTGATCACTTTGAGAAAGTGGCTTCAGGTATGGGATGGCCAGAGGTATAAAATGGTCAGTTTTGCTACAAAGTGTCTGATTGGTAAAGGGAGAAGTGCTTATCTAGCCTTAACAGCTGATCAGTGTAAAGACTACAAGGTACTTAAACACAGTGTGCTAACGTTTACCAGATGACCCCAGAGTACTACCAATGAGAGATTCAGAAATTTAAGAAAAGATGAGAAGGGAACCTTCTTAGATTATGCTTACAAAGTGAGAAGGTGTTTCAAACGTGGGTAGAAGCTGCTAAAGTTAAAACTTTTGATGAGTTAGAAGAGTTACTTGTTCTTGAACAGTATCTTAAGGGAAGTCCTGAACATATAAGAGCTTATTAAGAGAGAGATAAGTGAAGAAACTTGACAAAGCTGCTACACTTAGTGAAGATTACAACTATAATCAGTAGCAAACGTAATTACAATGTCAAGTACCAGAGTCAACAACGCCCAGGTTTTAAGTTCTTATCCAAATACAGGAACAAATTTAATGGGAAACCTTCAAAGTGATACTACTAAGAGTACACAAGGTAATACAGCTCAGCAAATTAATGTGAAATCCTCATCCAGTTTTTTTTTCAAGACAGTTACAGAAAACCTAATGTTGTCTGTTTCAAGTGGAAGGAAGAGTAGACACTACAGTCAAGAGTCGTTACCGGAATCAACAGCAGTCAAAACCAGTTAGTCAAGTTGTGAAAACAAACTACGAAGAGCAGTGTGGGAAAGAATCAGACTCCAGAGAAGAATGAAACTAAACAAGCTGAATGTTTAGCAACCAGTGGAAATGTTACCTCAAGCAGTGAGTGGTTAAGCAGTGTGGAGGCTTTTAAGCCATATATTTATGAGGGTATGCTGTCAAAACTCAAGAAGGAAGTATGCAGGTACCAGTCAAGATATTACGTGATACAGGGAGTAAACCATAGTGTGGAGTACGTGGTTCTCACCCTCAGTTGGAGAAGAGTCTCACAGGAGATTCAGTTATTTTGAAGGGTTATAGAGGAGGAGGACAAGTAACTCTATATGCCGCTTACACCTGTCATGTGAATTGGTGACAGGGAATGTTTGATTTTGCTGTTAAAGGACTCACTGGCTGTGGAAGGTATACATGTCTGTTGGGGAATGAAGTTGGTGGTTGTGCCATTTATTCCTTGTCCTGTAGTGACAGACAAACCATTGAGGGATTAGTCCTACAGAAGAGTTGGAGAAGAATAACCCCCACCTGTTTCCTAGTTGTGTAAACTACCAGAAGTATGAAGAGGACTACGACTGTAAGTGAAGAAACTGAGGATTTACACACCCAAGAAAGGATCAAGTGAAGGATCTTTGTGCTTAGAAGAATTATTCCAGGGAAGTGAAGTTCCCATAGTGCATGACCAGGAAGAGATTTCCCAAGAAGATGAAGAAGACGACGACGAAGAAGAAGAAACCTGATGTTCCTGAAGAGACTCCGAGTAGTCAAAGTGTTGCTGAAGACAGTAGTGAAAACTACAGTAGCTGAGTTAGCAGATATTGAGAATTCAACCTTTGAAGTTGGTCAAGTGGACAAGAGAGAAGCTGATGGACTTGCAGAAGAAGGATGCATCGTTAACTGATTTGTTCTTCAGAGTCGTTGATCGAGAAGAGATGCAACAAACTCCTACCTGTTACTATCTGAAGGAAGGTTTGCTGATGAGGAAGTATAGGACCTACAGATATACCAGGAGATGCTGTATGGGCGAATATCATCAAATTTTGATTCCATATTCATTGAGAAAGCAAGTGGTTGCAGTAGCTCATGAGTCTGGACATATGGGAATCAGGAAGACCTGTGGAGAAGATCATGAAATATTTTTTCTGGCCTGGACTTCACAGAGATGTTAGCAGGTTCTGTCGTGAGTGTCATACCTGCCAGATAGCTGGAAAACCGAAATAATGAAACCATCAAGAAAGCCCCCCTACACAACCTATAGAAGTTAGAGGAGAACCCTTTAGCAAAGTGATTATAGACATGGTTGGACCTTTGCCGAAGACAAAGAAGGAAATGAGTATTTGTTGACATTAATGTGTCCAGTGACAAGGTGTCCAGAAGCAATCCCTCCGTTAGAAACATATCTGCCCAGATAGTTGCTGAGAAAACTTGTGGAGTTTTTCTCAAGTTGGTATACCAGAAATAGTACAAAAGTGACAGAGGAACAAACTTTACTTCAAAGTTATTCCAGGATGTGATGAATTTGTTAGGAGTGAAACAACAGTTATCCACTGCCTATCATCCAGAAACTCAAGGTGCCTTGGAAAGGTTCCACCAGACATTGAAAAGTATGCTGACAAAGTATTGTTCTGAGTCAGGAAGAGAATGGGATGTTGGTTTACCATTAATGTTGTTGAAGTTAGGAATGCTTATCAAGAAAGTATGGATGTTCACTAATGAGATGATTTTTGGAAGAGAAGTGAGAGGACGTTGAAGATTCTTGCAGAAAATGGGAAGAAAATCAAGAGAAAGCCAAGCAGAGTATGTGAGAACTTAAGGAAGAGGTTGAAAGAGATTAGAAAATTCTCTTTAGAAAACTTGAAAATGAGTCAAGAGAAAATGAAAAGGAGATTTGATGCTAAGACTAAGCTAAAAAGTTTTAGTGTTGGTCAACAAGGTGTAGTAAGTTCTTCACTGTCAAGAGATTTCCCCCCCTCACTAATAAATTTCAAGGTCCATTACAAGATAATTCAGAAGTTAAGTTGATAGAAAACTTATGTGATTGAAAAACACCAGAAAGAAGAAGAAGACAAAAGAAGATACATTGTGAACCTCTTGAAACCTTATTTCTCAGAAACTAAAACTGAAACTGTGTCAGTAACCCAGACAACTTTATCTACAGAAGACGATGATGGCTACGAATTGGGAGCTGCAAGCAAGATGAATAATTCTTCAATTTTGGAAAATTTGGAGGATAAACTGAAACATCTGAGTGTTGAACAAGGTGAAGACTTAAGTGACGTAATTAGAAGTTTTCCAGAAATTTTTTCAGATGTGACTAGACGTACTGATCTGACCAAGCATGAAATCAAGATTCAAGAAGATGGAAAACCTTTCAAGCAAAGAGCCTATCGCTTATCACCGTATCATCGAGATGTTTTGAAGAAAGAAGTGTTGAGTATTTGCTGCAACATGGATTAGCAGAACCCAGTTTCAAGTCACTTCAGTTCTCCATGTTGTGTTGGTGAAGAAAACCAGATGGTTCCTTTAGGATGTGTACTGAGTTATAGGAAGCTGAATTCTATCAGTGTGGGCTGATAATTATCCTTTGCCTCTTATAGATCAGTTACTTGATAATATTGGGCAAGCCAAGTTGTTTCCAAGATAGACTTGTTGAAAGGATATTATCAAATTCCCTTAGATGAGAATGCGAAGCTGCTGTCAGCTTTATTTTATTACTCCTTTTGGACTATTATCAGTATACTGTTCTGCCGTTTGGTCTGATGAATGCACCCGCAACATTTCAACGAGTGATGGATCAACTGCTAGGATCAATAGAAGGAGTAGGTGTATACCTAGATGACATAGTGATTTACTCTACACGTGGAAGAACATCTGAAGATTCTGAAGAAAGTTTTCAAGAAACTACAAGAAGCAGGATTAACAGTCAACTTAGAGAAGAGTGAGTTTGGAAAGGGGCAACTGTACAGTATCTTGGGTTTGAAGTTGGGAAAAGGCCTTCTTGCTCCAGTAAATGCTAATGTAGAAGGTATCCGTAAGGCTACCCCACCTACTACCAGGAAACAGCTACAGAGATTTTTGGGGATGGCTGGTTTCTATCGTCGTTTTTTGCCCAAATTTCTCAGCCGTAGTAGCTCCCCCCATTGACAGACTTAACTAGTCCCAAAGCTAAGTATTTGGACTCCAGAGTGTCAAGAATCCTTTGAGAAGGTAAAAGCCATTTTAACTTCAAGACCAGTACTTCAAGCTCCAGACTTCGACAAGAAATTTGTGATACAAGTTGATGGCGTCAGACTGTGGTGTTGGAGCTGTTCTACTTCAAGAAGATGAAAATAATATCTACCATCCTGTATGCTTCATGTCTACAAAATTGAAAAAAACATCAGAAAGTATATTCGACAATTGAGAAGGAAACTTTAGCCTTAATCACCGCATTGAAAAAATTTGAAGTGTATGTGAATAGACCTAGGAATGAAGAAATTGTAGTGTTTTCTGATCACAATCCACTGTCATTTATCCAGAAAATGAAAAACCATAATCAAAGACTGACCAGGTGGTCTTTGTGCCTGCAACAGTATAACTTAAGAGTGCAGCACATTAGTGGCAAAAACAATGTAGTTGCTGATTATTATCTCGTGCGAATTGTTGGATTCAACACCGTGATAAAAAAACTCTTCTGGGGGAGGTTATATTATATATTGCTACTTTCAAAATGCATGTTTTCCCCTCTTTGAAATGTCATGTAGATTGTGCAACATTTTTTCAGATTCCTAGATAGCTTAGAATAGGATGTTTTAAAATGTGTGTTCAGATTTCGCATTAACGTCTTGTAAAAGAAAAAAAATATCATAACGTAAAGAGAGAGATCCTTGTCTTTTCAAACGCTGCAAATGTTTAACTTTTATGTCAGCACTTTGAAATTAGAGTCTGCGAGGATCCGTTTGCGTCCCTGCTCTGTCAGCGCGTTTGATAATGAGCTCGACTCTTTTTACGTGGTCATCAAAAACATGTCAATCTTAATTATCGTTTACCCTCCGTTTCAATCGGGTACGTATCTGTTGAGCAGTCTTGTCTTGTACGTGTATGTATTTGCCGAGTACCACGTGCATGTTACTCATTTCTTTATGTTAAGATTGCGTCAGATTTCAGAACTTTCCGAGAAGCTTCGTACCCAGAACGTATTTGTCATCTGCCTAGCCCAATTTCCGCAGGAAGAGTTTTCATTCGATCTTAAGACCTCGAGGCAGTTAGATCTCTCTCTCTCTCTCGCTCACTCTCTCTCTCACTCGACATCGAGATTAAATTAACGTAAACGTAAATTTGGTCACTCATATTGTGAGAATTGTATATTTGATATTTCTTAGAATTTATTTAGTTTATTTAATTTCTTTTGTGGAATCTGAACAAACATTTCGTAACGGCGCCTTGTTTTGTGAAAGTGTAATTTACTAGAGAAGAAAAGAAGTTGTATACCAAAAAAGGTAAAGTGTGTTATATTTTTAATTAGTTGCAACTAATAATTGTTTATGAACAGTGAATAACTAATAATGGATAGGGAGTGTGTTTAAATTAATAATTGATAGGAACTGTTGTCTGTTACGAAGGTTTGGTAAAACTGTTGGTTAGTGTTTTTGAATGAAAAAGATTTACACTTTTACACATTGCTGATATTTTTTGTGTTTGTGTCTGTTTCCATGTTTGTGCATTTATTCATTTTCTTATTGAAGTGTGTCTTTTTGTTTTATATTTCATTTGCATTCACCATTTAATTAAATTTAACACTTGTGAATTTATTTGCATTTACTTAGAATTCTTTTTCAAGTTTTGTTTTTTGTTGTTTAGCACTTGTGAATTAATTTCAATTTTCAATTATTGGCCTAACACTTTTGAATTTTGATTGAATTAATTTTCTTGAATTTTGTGATAAATTAATTTTGATTTAACTTTTACTTAATTTGATTCAAGAATAATTAAACTTTACTTGTTATTTCAAAGTAACAGTAATTTTCCCTGATATTGTGAATTTCACTTATAAATTTTGAATGATAATAAATTTTTGTATTAAAATTTTTATAAGTGTTTTCTTTATCTTACACCAGTAAAATATATATAATTATGATTATATTCATGTTAGGTAGAAACATAGAGTGGTAATTGATTGCTTTCCTTCAATTAATGAAGTGACTTAGAACCAGGGAAGTACTTAGACTTCTGAAATCAGGGAAATACTTAGAGTTTTGAAAGTTGTTGATGGAGTGATGCCCTTTGATTAATTTAATTACTTACAAGATTACCTCAACCTGTTTGATGAACTTAGTCTGATTTTCTGCAATACTGGTAAGTGTTAAGGGATCACTGTTGCCTTTAGTGTATTCAGTCGTTTAAACGTGTTATAGAGGGTTCAGGTGTTTGGCTTTTGGTGAGGTAATAATTGATGCAAGGTAACCAGATACTTGGCACTTTGTAACAATATATATATATATATATATATATATATATATATATATATATATATATACATATATATAGTATAAAAGGCCCATTAAAAATTCTTGTTAAAGCTAAGGACTATATTATAATATTATATATATATATATATAATATATATATATATATATATATATAAATACCAGACCGTAGCGACCTACCCACAAACTTTATGAGGCTCAAATATTTAAAGTTTTTAATCGTCATCTAGTTGTAAGCACTATATCATTTTAACACCATGTATTCATTGATCGAAAATATAAGATTTCCTAATTAACTGATTGGAACATATTTAAGAAGAGAGAGAGAGAGAGAGAGAGAGAGAGAATCAGTTTGCTAGCTTGTGCCACATCCGGTCTCCGATGTGACAGCTCAGGCTATATATTTATAGCCGTTTGTAACACTGCTGAGTCTCTTCGAAGGTTAAAGTGATGATATTCATGTGTTAAAACTTTCGTTACCCAAAATGATTAAAGCCCTTTTCAAGAATGACAAAGGTAAATTCTTATTTACATTTTCAGATATATTATAAATAGACATTTAATCCAAAAGAAAGTAAAAATGGAATGATCCCCATCGAAACAACTACCGCCTTTCGAAAGAGCAAAAAACTTGAACAAAAATTAGTGACGCTGAGTGGGAAGTGAGACCACGTCCACACATCTAGAAACTGGCTACATATATTTTAATATTCTCTAATATTCCATTTGTTATAAGACTTTGAATATCTGTCTTAAACGTGATAGAGCCTTCTTTGTTTGCATATAGATCTGCAACAAAATACCTGCGATGAATTTTTCTAACTATGAATCATCATTTTATCTCTAGGAATTCCTGCTGCCCTGAGCGCGGGCTGGTTTCTGTTGTTGTGTAGGCAGCGTTATTAGTCATTCCGAATCAGGTGCTGTGAATTCAAGGTTACGCCAGAAAAGTATAGAGTTATTCCGAAATGAAGGATAATTCCCTTTGTCTCCGCTTATTGATTTCTATATAGACCGATGTGAAATAGGAACACCAGAGTTTCTTTCGGTTAAAAGCAAAACTTGTGTGGAAAATGAATCGACACGCCTTGGAAAAAAGGGGGAAAATAATAAATAATCGTAATGATGATCCTTGTGGGTTTTGTAAGTTCATAATGGAATCTGTATTATTCATTCATTTGTCTATGCTGTATTCAATTATTCTACTTCACTCTTTCCTCTTTCATATATGGTGCTTCAAATATTACACTAGTATGCACCAGATGTTGACCGTACGACCTACGTTCTCGATCTCTGGGAAGTACCATACGTAGATTAAATCATATGCTTTCTTTGTCATATTCTTACACTTACAAAAGATTTAAACATCTATAATGCATAGTTTTATATGTTTTAGGATACGAGGAATCATAATATGACTATAGCACATAAACGTAAATAATAACTTTTATTAAAAAAAAATAGAAAAAAAAAAAAAAAAAATGGAAGAGTATCCATCTGACTTCGTTGCCGGAAATAAGTGTCATCGAGATGAATTTTGATAATAATAATTATAAGTAATTAAAAATATGCTTTATTAAATTAACGGAAAAATGCAAAAAAGAGTAGGTAAAGTGGTAATGAATAAAAAATGAAACAGATAAGACGAGAGATGCCACTGCGCAAAAAATACTAGGGAAGTTTACGGTAAAAAGTGTTAGAAAGAAAACGTTGTGCAGGGATATTGTTAAGTACAACTCCATTTCTGTAAAGTAGAAGACTCAGCTTCAATTTGATACCAGATTCAACTTGTTATACATCAAATGCAGGGTTGAAGTGAATCTGCTATAGTTCATTTAACCTTATGACCGTATGCTAAATTTTCACGGGTACTTGCAAACTGATCACACCATCTCACTACTACTTGGTCTTATCAGGACACACTTGGGTTTAATCAACCGCCACGGTAGCTACGTACTATAGTAGATTCACATCAACCGTGCATTTGATGTCTAGACCAGTCCCTTACGAACGCTCCTGATTGGCTGTTGGTAAGCCAATCGCAGTGCTGGAAACTCTCAGTCCCTCTCGAGAGTTCACATAGGCAGGATGTATTTTCCACCTCTCCTAAAAAAAGTAGACACCAGGAGAGGTGGAACATAGATCCTACCTATGTGAGCTCTCGAGAAAGACTTGATTCTCGAGATGAGCTACGAGATGGAGGGACTCCGAATGGATCTGCGGAAAGTCAATGACGATTTCAACGAAACGTTGGATTTAGCGATCACGAGTGCATACCAGATCGATGAAAAAGTGGAAGAAATGAACGAGATGATTGGGGAACTCTCCCGGCGAGAGACGTCTATTGAAGAGATGGCCGAGGAAATCCAAAGGAAGGACGAAAGACACTGAGAAATGGAGACCCTGCTCGCAACGGCTAACGAGAAGATAGTTTTGTTGGAACGCGAGCTCTTGAACGAGCAGAATAAAACGGAGCTGTTGGAGATTGGGGCAACAGCGAAAGATAACAAGACCGAATCTCTAATATGCGAGGTGCACAGGTTTGTGGAAGGAGAGGCACATACTTCAGGGGAAGTGAAAGAATTGCGAAGGGAAATGGCTACCGCAAATGCCAAGATAGACAGACTTCAGGAGGACAATTGCCTGAAGGAGAAACGCCTCTCAGAGGCGGAAAGACGACTGGAACACCTGGCTAACAAGTTCGAAGAGAGGAGCGCAGCGGCAGCGGCAGAAGAGAAGCTGGAGGTGGAGGGACAGGGAGAGAGGCATTCGCAAGGAACGCAACTTTGTGAGGAAATAGAGAATTTGAAACGACAAACGTTTGAGGAACTCAATCATCCAAAGAGATGCATAAAAGAGGCCTCTGAGGAAAAGCTAGGAATGAGTGCCATGCTTCACCAAAGTCTCCTCAGAACGGAATTCGTCATCGAGTTAGGAAAATTCAAGGAACAACTGAGCAAAGGAAAGGAAAGGCGAACTCAATTCACAAAGAAGCTGTGCCTTAGGAAGAAATCTAAAACCACAGGATGCGTGGAAACGCTGGTGAACGAAGACCTGAGACAACTGAGGAGCTCCGAAGAAATAGATAGTTTAAACAGAATCACAGAATGCCTCCATGGCAAAGACTCAGAAGAGGATCTAGGGTCAAAGGACTGGCATATGCAGAGTTTAAGTGAAGCGATTGATCACCTCGTGAAACTGCTGAGCCAAGAGGAAAACAAAGACAGGGCAGCTGCGGCGGAAATGGTTGCCGACCTACGAAAACAAAAGAGGCTCCTGGGTTTCACGAAGAAAGCCATGGCTATGAAAGCACATATTGATACTCACATCTATGTCCTCAATAGAGCTCGAGGAAAGGACGTCCAAACCCAGATGGAAAAGATTCTCGATTGTGTGTGTCAATCAAAACCTGGCACTGAGGACATCAATATTCGGAAGGACAATGCCCTACCAACTATCCAGGAGGAAGAAGTCCTCCTTGATCCAAAATACACAACAGAAGAGCTTATTTCCACTCAGGAGTGGATACCCGTACCAGGGGAACCTTTCGCCATTCCAGAAGACCTTGTTTCCACTACTCAGGCTGGCCCAGTTGTTCCAGAAGAGTCCTGTCCCACTCCTCAGGCCGCCCCAATTGTTCAAGAAGAGCTGCCCATGACGAAAGAAAGGGATGCCTTCCATGTAGAGGGAGCAGCTTTCAGTGGGGATGAACAAACACTCCATAATGAAAGAGAAGCCCTTAATATGGAGAGGTTGGCCCATATTAGGGAGAAAGAAGCCTTTGCTGCAGAAAGAGAAGCCTTCTACAGACACAAAGAAGAATTTGATGATGACAAGGATGCCTTCCTAAGAGAGGTGGCAAATTTCTACAAGGAAAAGGAAGAATTAGGGAGAATCACTACAAAAATAGAAAACATGGCAGAATTTTGCAAGGATAAACAGGAAACATTAGACAGAATAGAACGGGAACTCGTTCAGAAAACGATATGCTTCGAAGAAATGAAAGCAGACTTTGTTCAAGAGAGAGAAGAATTTCAAAAAGAAAAAGAAGTTATTAAAGAAAAAGAACAGGAGACCATTTATTGTATAGAGACGCTAGAAAACATCATGAGAGAATTGCAGGGAGGAAAGTATTTGAATTTGAATATGACAAACAAGAGGGAAGTCCATATGCAAAAGAAGATTGACGAACTTGAAAAGATCATTCAACAAAAACACGAATTATTGATGAAAAGTGAGATAATAAAATGTGACCTTTTACAGGTACTTTTCAATACAGGCTTAATTAATGAAAACACTGTGCAAGAAATGTTGAATGATACGAAAAATCTATTCCCAATACAATAAACAAAATTAATGCTTGGACCTTCATGAGAAAAGCTAAAGGCTGGAGAACGGACGGCAGTTGGGGGGCTGCTAGCTGTTCTTTGGCCCTAAAGGACATGGATTGGACAAAAAACAAGACTTGGCCTGGATCATTAAGAGCTGAATGCTAGTGAACAGGCGGCAGTTGGGGGGCCGCTGGTTGTTCTTTAGACCTAGAAGATATGGATTGGAAGAAAAGTAAGACTTGGCCTGGATCATAAGAAGCAGAAGGATGACGATCGGCCAGTAGTTGGGGGGCTGCTGGTTGTTCTTTAGCCATTGAAGATATGGATTGGAAGAGAAGTGTGACTGGCATAGGGATCATTAAGAAGCAGAAGGATGGCAAACAGCCAGCAGTTGGGGGGCTGCTGGTTGTTCTTTAGCCATTGAAGATATGGATTGGAAGAGAAGTGTGACTTGGCATGGATCATAAGAAGCAGAAGGATGGCAAACAGCCAGCAGTTGGGGGGCTGCTGGTTATTCTTTAGCCATTGAAGATATGGATTGGAAGAAAAGTAAGATGTGGCCTGGATCATAAGAAGTAGAGGGATGGCGAACGGCCAGCAGTTGGGGGGCTGCTGGTTGTTCTTTAGCCCTTGAAGATATGGATTGGAAGAAAAGTAAGACGTGGCCTGGATCATAAGAAGCAGAAGGATGGCGAACAGCCAGCAGTTGGGGGACTGCTGGTTGTTCTTTAGCCCTTGAAGATATGGATTGGAAGAAAAGCAAGACTTGGCCTGAATCATAAGAAGTAGAAGGATGGCGAACGGCCAGCAGTTGGGGGACTGCTGGTTGTTCTTTAGCCCTTGAAGATATGGATTGGAAGAAAAGCAAGACTTGGCCTGGATCATAAGAAGTAGAAGGATGGCGAACAGCCAGCAGTTGGGGGACTGCTGGTTGTTCTTTAGCCCTAGAAGATATGGATTGGAAGAAAAGCAAGACTTGGCCTGGATCATAAGAAGTAGAAGGATGGCGAACGGCCAGCAGTTGGGGGACTGCTGGTTGTTCTTTAGCCCTTGAAGATATGGATTGGAAGTAAAGTAAGACTTGGCCTGGATCATAAGAAGCAGAAAGATGGCGAATGGCCAGCAGTTGGGGGGCTGCTGGTTGTTCTTTAGCCCTTGAAGATATGGATTGGAAGTAAAGTAAGACTTGGCCTGGATCATAAGAAGCAGAAGGATGGCAAATGGCCAGCAGTTGGGGGGCTGCTGGTTGTTCTTTAGCCCTTGAAGATATGGATTGGAAGTACTGTAAGACTTGGCCTGGATCATAAGAAGCAGAAGGATGGCGAATGGCCAGCAGTTGGGGGGCTGCTGGTTGTTCTTTAGCCCTTGAAGATATGGATTGGAAGAAAAGTAAGACTTGGCCTGGATCATAAGAAGTAGAAGGATGGCAAACGCCCAGCAGTTGGGGGACTGCTGGTTGTTCTTTAGCCTTTGAAGATATGGATTGGAAGTAATGTAAGACTTGGCCTGGATCATAGGAAGTAGAAGGATGGGGAACAGATAGCAGTTGGGGGACTGCTGGTTGTTCTTTAGCCCTTGAAGATATGGATTGGAAGTAAAGTAAGTCTTGGCCTGGATCATAAGAAGTAGAAGGATGGCGAACGCCCAGCAGTTGGGGGGCTGCTCGTTGTTCTTTAGCCCTAGAAGATATGGATTGGAAGTAAAGTAAGACTTGGCCTGGATCATAAGAAGTAGAAGGATGGCGAACGGCCAGCAGTTGGGGGCTGCTGGTTGTTCTTTAGCCCTAGAAGATATGGATTGGAAGTAAAGTAAGACTTGGCCTGGATCATAAGAAGTAGAAAGATGGCGAACGGCCAGCAGTTGGGGGACTGCTGGCTGTTCTTTAGCCCTAGAAGATATGGATTGGAAGTAAAGTAAGACTTGGCCTGGATCATAAGAAGTAGAAGGATGGCGAACGGCCAGCAGTTGGGGGGCTGCTGGTTGTTCTTTAGCCCTAGAAGATATGGATTGGAAGTAAAGTAAGACTTGGCCTGGATCATAAGAAGTAGAAGGATGGCGAACGCCAGCAGTTGGGGGGTGCTGTTGTTCTTTAGCTCTAGAAGATGGTGGATTGAAAAAAAGTTGAGACTTGGCCTGGATCATAAGAAGCAGAAAGATGGCGAACGGCCAGCATTTCTGGGACTGCTGGTTGTTCTGTAGCCCTAGAAGATATGGATTGGAAGAAAAGTAAGACTTGGCCTGGATCATAAGAAGTAGAAAGATGGCGAACGGCCAGCAGTTGGGGGACTGCTGGTTGTTCTTTAGCCCTTGAAGATATGGATTGGAAATAAAGTAAGACTAGGCCTGGATCATAAGAAGAAGAAAGATGGCGAACGGTCAGCAGTTGGGGGACTGCTGGTTGTTCTTTAGCCCTAGAAGATATGGATTGGAAGAAAAGCAAGACTTGGCCTGGATCATAAAAAGCAGAAGGATTGCGAATGACCAGCAGTTGGGGGGCTGCTGGTTGTTCTTTAGCCCTTGACGATATGGATTGGAAGAAAAGTAAGACTTGGCCTGGCTCATAAGAAGTAGAAAGATGGTGAACAACCAGCAGTTGGGGGGCTGCTGGTTGTTCTTTAGCCCTAGAAGATATGGATTGGAAGTACAGAAAGACTTGGCCTGGATCATAAGAAGTAGAAAGATGGCGAACGCCAGCAGTTGGGGGGATGCTGGTTGTTCTTTAGCCCTAGAAGATATGGATTGGAAGTACAGAACGACTTGGCCTGGATCATAAGAAGTAGAAAGATGGCGAACAGCCAGCAGCTGGGGGGCTGCTGGTTGTTCTTTAGCCATTGAAGATATGGATTGGAAGAAAAGTAAGACTTGGCCTTGATCATAAGAAGTAGAAAGATGGCGAACAGCCAGCAGTTGGGGGGTTGGTGGTTGTTCTTTAGCCCTAGAAGATATGGATTGGAAATAAAGTAAGACTTGGCCTGAATAATAAGAAGAAGAAGGATGGCGAATGGCCAGCAGTTGGGGGGCTGCTGGTTGTTCTTTAGCCCTTGAAGATATGGATTGGAAGAAAAGCAAGACTTGGCCTGGATCATACGAAGTAGAAGGGTGGCGAACAGCCAGCAGTTGGGGGGCTGCTGTCGTTCTTTATTCCTTGAAGATATAGATTAGAGAAAAAGTAAGACTTGGGTTGGGGGCTGCTGGATGTTTTTTAGCCCAAGAAGATATGGATTGGAAGAAAAGTGGGACTCGGACTGGACCATAAGGAGCAGAAGGATGGCGAACGTCCAGCAGTTGGGGGGATGCTGGTTGTTCTTTAGACCTAGAAGATATGGATTGGAAGAAAAGTACGACTTGGCCTGGATCATAAGAAGCAGAAGGATGGCGAACGGCAAGCAGTTTGGGTGCTGCTAGCTGTTCTTGGGCCCCAGAAGATATGGATTGGAAGAAAAGTACGACTTGGCCTGGATCATAAGAAGCAGAAGGATGGTGAACGGCCAGCAGTTGGGGGGCTGCTGGCTGTTCTTCAGCCCCAGAAGATATGGATTGGAAGAAAAGTATGACTTGGCCTGGATCATAAGAAGCAGAAGGGTGGCGAACGTCCAGCAGTTGGTGGCTGCTGGCTGTTCTTTGGCCCCAGAAGATATGGATTGGAAGAAAAGTGAGACTTCCCCTGGATCATAAGAAGCAGAAGAGTGGCGAATGGCCAGCAGTTGGGGGGCTGCTGGCTGTTCTTTAGCCCTAGAAGATATGGATTGGAAGAAAAGCAAGACTTGGCCTGGATCATAAGAAGTAAAAAGATGGTGAACGGCCAGCAGTTGTGGGACTGCTGGTTGTTCTTTAGCCCTAGAAGATATTAATTTGAATAAAAGGAAGACTTGGCCTGGAACATAAGAAGCAGAAGGATGGCGAACGGCCAGCAGTTGGGGGGTTGCTGGTTGTTCCTTAGCCTTAGAAGATATGGATTGGAAGAAAAGACTTGGCCTGGATCATAAGAAGCAGAAGGAAGGCGAACGGCCAGCAGTTGGGGGACTGCTTGTTGTTCTTTAGCCCTAGAAGTTATGGATTGGAAGAAAAGACTTGGCCTGGATCATAAGAAGCAGAAGGATGGCGAACGGTCAGCAGTTTGGGGGCTGCTGGTTTCCCTTTAGCCCTTGAAGATATCGATTGTAAGAAAAGTGAGACTTGGCCTGGATCATAAGAAGCAGAAGGATGGTGAACGGCCAGCAGATGGGGGGCTGGTGGTTGTTCTTTAGCCCTTTTAGATATAGATTGGAAGAAAAGCAAGACTTGGCCTGGATTATTAGAAGCAAAAGGATGATGAAGTGTCTGCAGTTGGGGGATGCTGGTTGTTCTTTGGCCTTAGAGGACATGGTTTGGAAAAAAGTGGACTTGGCCTTGATCATTAGAAGCAAAAAGATGGCTAACGGCCAGTAGTTGGCAGGCTGCTCATTGTTCTTTTAGCCCTAGATGTTATGAATTGGAATAAAAGGTTGACTTAGCCAGGATCATTTTTAGAAGAATGGTGAAGGGCCAGTGATTGGGCAGCTGCTGGTTGTTCATTGGCCCTAAAGGACATGGATTGGAGGAAAAGAGATAATGGGCCTTGATCATTAGTAGTAGAAGGATGGCGATTGGCCATCAGTTTGGGGGGTGCTCGTTGTTTTTTAGCCCTGAAGGACTTGGATTGGAAGAAAAGTGAGACTTGGCTTGGATCATTAAAAGCCTAAGGATAGTGAACAGCCAGCGGTTGGGGGGTTGCTGGTTGTTCATTGGCCCTAGAGGACTTACACTGGAAGAAAACCAAGACTTGCCTGGATCATTAGAAGCAGAAGGATTGCTAAGGGCCAGCTGTTGGGGGGCTTCTGGTTGTTTATTGGCCCTAGAGGACATGGATTGGTTAAAATCGAGACTTGTCTTGGATGATTAGAAGCAGAAGGATGGCGAACGACCAGCGGTTCTGGGGCTGCTCATTGTTCTTTAGCCCTAGAAGATATGGATTGGAAGAAAAGTGAGACTTGGCCTGGATCATTAGAAAAAGAAGGATGTCAAACGGCCAACAGTTGGCGGACTGCTGGTTGTTCAGTGGACCTAGAGAACATGGATTGGAAGAAAAGGCAGATTTGGCCTGGATCATTAGCACCAGAAGGATGGCGAAAGGTCAGCAGTTGGGGGGCTGCTGGTTGTTTTTCAGCAATAGAAGACAAGGATTGGAAGAAAATGGAGACAGTCTAAATTATTAGAGGCAGAAGGATGGTGAACAGCCAGCATTTTGTGGGGCTGCTGGTTATGTATTGGCCATAGAGGACTTGGATTGGAAGATTAGCGAGACTTGGCCTGGATTGTTAGAAGTAGAAGGATGGCAAACGGCCAGTAGTTGTTCATTGGCCCTAGAGGACATGGACTGGATGAAAAGTGAGACTTGGCCTGGATTATTAGAATTAGAAGGATGGTGAATGGCCAGCGGTTGGGGGGCTGCTGGTTGTTCTTTAGCCCTCAAGGACTTTCATTGGAAGAATAGGGAGACTTGGCCTGGTTCTTTAGAAGCAGAAGAATGGCGAACGGCAAGCGGTTGGGGCGCTACTTGTTATTCTTTAGCTGTAGAAGACATGGATTGGAAGAAAAGTGAGATTTGGCCTTGATCATTAGAAGCAGAAGGATTTTGAATGGCCAACAGTTGGGGGGCTGTTGGTTGTCCTTTAGCCCCAAAGGACTTGGATTGGAAGGAAAGCTAGACTTGGCTTGGATCGTGAGAAGTAGAAGGGTGTTGAACGGCCAGCAGTTGGGGTGCTGCTGGTTATTTTTTAGCCGTAGAAGACATGATTGGAAGAAAAGCAAGACTTGGCCTGGATCATTAGATGTAGAAGGATGGTTAAAGTACATCAGTTTTGGGGCTGCTGGTTGTTTTTAGCCCTAGAAGACATGGATTGGAAGAAAAACGAGACTTGGTCTGGATCATTAGAAGCAGAGGGATGTCAAATGGCCAGCAGTTGGTGGGCTGCTGGTTGTTCTTTAGCCCTAAAGGACTTGGATTGGAAGAAAAGCAAGACTTGGCCTGGATCATAAGAAGCAGAAGGACAGCGAAACACCAGCGGTTGGGGGGCTGCTCATTGTTCTTTAGCCCTCGAAGACTTGGATTGGAAAAAAAGGAAGACTTTGCCTGGATCATTAGAAGCAAAAGAATGGTGAAGGGCCATGGGTTGGGGGGCTGCTGGTTGTTCATTGGCCTTAGAAGACTTAGATTGGAATAAAAGAGAGACTTGGCCTTGATCATTAGAAGCAGAAGGATGGCGAACGGCCAGCAGTTGGAGGGCTGCTGGTTGTTCTTTGGCCTTAGAGGACATGGTTTGGAAAAAAGTGAGACTTGGCCTTGATCATTAGAAGCAAAAAGATGGCTAACGGCCCGCAGTTGGCAGGTTGCTGATTGTTCTTTAGGCCTAGATGTTATGGATTGGAAGAAAAGGTAGACTTAGTCAGGATAATTTTTAGAAGGATGGGGAAGGGCCAGTGATTGGGCGGCTTCTTGTTGTTCATTGGCCCTAAAGGACATTGATTGAAGGAAAAAAGATAATGTGCCTTGATCAATAGTAGCAGAAGGATGGCGATTGGCCATCAGTTTGGGGGGTGTTCGTTGTTCGTTAGCCCTGAAGGACTTGGATTGGAAGAAAAGTGAGACTTGGCCTAGATCATTAAAAGCCCAAGGATAGCAAATTGCCACCGGTCGGGGGGCTGCTCATTGTTCTTAAGCCCTAAAGGACTGGGATTGGAAGAAAAGCAAGACTTGGCCTGGATCATTAGAAGCAGAATGATGGCAAACGGCCCGCGGTTGGGGGGCTATTGATTGTTCATTGGCCTTAGAGGACATTGATTGGAAGAAAAGCGAGACTTTGCCTGGATTATTAAAAGCAGAAGGATTGTGAAATGCCAGCGGTTTGGGGGCTGTTGTTTGTTCTTCAGCCATTGAGAACTTAAATTGGAAGAAAAGTAAGACTTGGCCTGGATCATTTGAAGCAGACGGATTGCGAACAGCCAGAGGTTTGGGGGGCTTCGGTTGTTTATTGGCCCTAGAGGACATGGATTGGATAAAATCAAGACTTGGCCTGGATTATTAGAAGCAGAAGGATGGCAAATGGCTGGCAGTTTGGTGGCTGCTAGTTGTTCGTTGGCCCTAGAGGACATGGATTGTAAGAAAAGTGGACTTTGCCTGGATCATTAGAAGCAGAAGGATTGCCAACGGCCAGCAGTTGGCGGACTGCTGGTTGTTCAGTGAACCTAGAGAACATGGATTGGAAGAAAAGACAGACTTGGCCTGGATCATTAGCAGCAGAAGGATGGTAAACGGCTGGCAGTTCGGGGGCTGCTGGTTATTCATTTGCCCTAGAGGACAAGGATTAGAAGCAGAAGGATGGCGAACGTTCAGCAGTTGGGGGGCTGCTAGTTGTTTTTTAGCAATAGAGGACATGGGTTGGAAGAAAGTGGAGAAGGTCTTCATTATTAGAGGCAGAAGGATGGTGAACGGCCAGCAGTTGGGGGACTGCTGGTTGTTCTTTAGACCTAGAAGATATGGATTGGAATAAAAGCGAGACTTGGCCTGGATCATTAAAAGCAGAAGGATGGTGAACGGCCAGCAGTTGGGGGACTGCTGGTTGTTCTTTAGACCTAGAAGATATGGATTGGAATAAAAGCGAGACTTGGCCTGGATCATTAAAAGCAGAAGGATGTCAAATGGCCAGCAGTTGGTAGGCTGCTGGTTGTTCTTTAGCCCTAAAGGACTTTCATTAGAAGAAAACTAAGACTTGGCTGGGATCATTAGAATCAGAAGGATAGCGAACAGTCAGTGGTTGTGCGACTGCTCATTGTTCTTTAGCCCTCAATGACTTAGATTGGACGAAATGCAAGACTTGCCCTGGATCATTACAAGCAGAAGGATGGTGAATGGCCAGCGATTGGGAGGCTGCTCATTGTTCTTTAGCCCTAGAGGACTTGGATTGGAAGAAAAGCAAGACTTGGCCAGGATTATTAGAAGCAAAAGGATGGTGAAGGGCCAGCAGTTGGTTGTTCTTTGGTTTTAGAAGACTTAGATTGGAATAAAAGCGAGACTTGCTCTGGATTATTAGAAGCAGAAGGATGGCGAACGGCCAGCAGTTGTGGGGGCTGCTGGTTGTTCTTTTGTCTTAGAAGACTTAGATTGGAAGAAAAGTGAGAATTGGCCTGGATGATAAGAAGCAGAAGGATGGCGAACGGCCAGTAGTTGGAGGGCTGCTGGTTGTTCTTTAGCCCTGTAGGTTATGGATTGGAAGAAAAGCCAGTCTTAGCCTGAACTAATAGATGTAGAAGGATGGTGAAGGGCCACCGGTTGGGGGGAAGCTGGTTGGTCTTTATCCCTAAAGGACTTGGATTGGAAGAAAAGTGAGGCTTGGCTTGGATCATTAGAAGCAGAAGGATAGCGAACGGCCAATGGTTTGGGGACTACTCATTGTTCTTTAGAGCTAAAGGACTTAGATTGGAAGAAAAGCTAGACTTGGCCTTGATCATCAGAAGCAGAAGGATAGCGAATGGGTAGCGGTTGGGGGGCTGCTGGTTGTTCTTTAGCCCTTGAGAACTTGGGTTGGAAGAAAAGCAAGACTTGGCCTGGATCATTATAAGCATAAGGATTGCGGTACACCAACGGTTTGGGGGCTGCTGGTTGTTCTTTAGCCATTGAGAACTTAAACTGGAAGAAAAGTAAGATTGACCTGGATCACTAGAAGCAGAAGGATGGCGAATGGAGAGCGGTTGGGGGGCTGCTGGTTGTTCTTTGGCCCTAGAGGACTTACATTGGAAGATAACGAAGACTTGCCTGAAGGAGGTTATGGATTGGAAGAAAAGTGAGAATCAGCCTGGATCGTTAGAAGTAGAAGGATGGTGAAGGGCCAGCAGTTGGGGGAATGGTGGTTGTTCTTTAGCCCTAAAGGACTTGGATTGGAAGAAAAGTGAGACTTGGCCTGGATCATTAGAAGCAGAAGAATAGTGAATGGGTAGCAGTTGGGAGGCTGCTGGTTGTTCATTGGCCCTAGAGGACTTACATTGGAAGAAAACCAAGACTTGCCTGGATCATTAGAAGCTGAAGGATGGCAAATGGGTAGCTGTTGGGGGGCTGCTGGTTGTTTATTGGCCCTAGAGGAAATGGATTGGATAAAGTCGAGACTTGGCCTGGATCATAAGAAGCAGAAAGATGGCGAACGGCTTGCAGCTGGGGGGCTGCTGGTTGTTCATTGGCCCAGACGACACGGATTAGAAGGAGAAGGATGGCAAACGATCAGCAGTTGTTTTTTAGCCCTAGAGGACATGTATTGCAAAAAAAGGGAGACTTAGCCTTGATTATTAGAAGCAGAAGGATGGTGAACGGCCAGCAGTTGGGGGGCTATTTGTTGTTTATTGCCCTTAGAGGACTTAGATTGGAAGAAAAGCGAGACTTGGCTTCGATCATTAGAAGCAGAAGTGTGGCAAAAACACGTCAACTAGTGGGCTGGTGGTTGTTTATTGGCCCTAGAGGACATGGATGGGAAGAAAAGGGAGACTTGGCCTTGATCTTTAGAAGCAGAAGGATGGCGAACGGCCAGCGGTTGGGCGGCTGCTGGTTGTTCTTTAGACCTAAAGGACTTGGATTGGAAAAGAAGCGAGACTTGGCCTGGATTATTAGAAGCAAAAGCATGGCGAACGCCAGCGGTTGGGTGGCTGCTGGTTGTTCATTGGCCTTAGGGACATGGATTGGATGAAAAGCTAGACTTGGCCTAGATTATTAGAAACAGAAGGATGACGATCAGCCAGCGTTTCGGGGTCTGCTGGTAGTTCTTTAGCCCTAGAGGACATGGATTGGAAGACAATTGAGAGTTGGCCTGGATCATTAGAAGCAGAAGGATGGCGAACAGCCAGCAATTGGGGGGCTGCCTGTTGTTCATTGGCCCTAGAGGACTTGGATTTGAAGAAAAGGGAGACTTGGCGTCTTTGTAATCTTTTCGAAGACTTACTGAGACCATTCTTTTCTTCCTTCCCTCTGTGGGTCCCGTAGATTCCGTCTTTTTGAAGTTGTGGTGTAAGGACTGAAGTGCAACGTTATTTCTTCAGAAGCTTCCTGCCTTCCTTCCTTCTGCGGGTCTTCGAGTTTCTTCCGGAATCCTGAGTCTTGTGGACTTGCTGGCTGCTGTAAGGACTGAAATGTAACGTTAGATGTATGGGGGAATTGCCTATATCTGCTTCTCAATTTGTTCACTTTGTTTTATGTACAGCCCTCCACTGCAATGATTCCCTCTCTGACGGGCCCTTGTACGTTTTCAAAATAAGTTGTTTTTTATTATCTTTTAGTTATCTTTTAGCTTTTTGTCGTCAGTATCGTAGCTCCTGCAGAATAAGAGTCTTTAACTCGTTTTAAAGTTCATTAATGTGCTCTATTATGAACAGGGATTGGCTAAAACTTTTAATGTTTGACTTTGATTATGTAGGAAACAAAGATAATAACAGTAATCTTATTGATGTGTAACTATCTTTACTGTATAAGGATAAGTAGAGTTAAAAACTTTAATGAAATAGAAGCATTTAGTTTTCTCAAAGGCAAAATAAATTATTGCTGAAGGCTCCTAAAATCCATTTATGGTGACAAACTAAAATCAATTGCAACAGACGGATTTATGAGAGAAGTCCTTTAAACTCCAATTATGTGTATAACAAAAATTAATGTAAAGAATTGTATAATTGAAAATTGCAATGTTTGTAAATAAACTTTGATTTAAACAAATAAAAAAGAAAAAGATTCTTTTTAATTTGCTTTCTTGTATGATCTTAATTGCAGGCAGTATTTTGTTGTATAGTCTTGGTGCGCAATATTCAAATGGTCTCTCACCTTACCTATTCAACCTGTTCTTGCTTCACATTGACTAAAATTAAATGTTTCACTTGTAGCTATGCCTGATCACATATTTATTTCAGCCCTAAAGAAGCTTAATCAGTTTCTCAGATATTTTGGCTTACTGAGTTTTATTGCTTTAAAGACTAACAAATATTTTGTATTCCACTCTTGCTTTTACAGGGAGCCAATGTAGCTCAATTAGGGCTGGGGTTACTCTGTCACGGTAACGTAATCGTTTTGTTAATTTGGCGGCTTTATTTTGTACGCCTTGTAATTTTCTTAATATGTAGCCAGTGTCATTATGTTAAGCTTGATTGCCTTCGCAAAATAAATGTTATTTTTTCATTTGCTCATCTCTCCTTACATCACTTAATAATGATGGGGTTGGTAAGGGTTATCACAAAAGTTCATTTCAGGTGAAAGAATTTTTTTTAGCTTCAAAAATAAGGGTCCATAAACATTCTAGCAGCACTGTGGAACTTAGGAGAATTTATTAATAATAAATTGTCGATGAAAACCCATATAATGCATAAATATTGTAGAAACCTGTTACTATCGTATTAGAGACATTGCACGAGAAAATATTTAAACAAAGATACTCTGAAAACAGTAATTTGTAACTAAATACTTTTCGAGGCTAACTACTGCAACGTTATATACCTAATATATAATGGGTTTCATCGACAATTTATTATCAATAAATACTCTTAGTTCCTCAGTGTTACTACAATGTTTATGGGCCCTTATTTTTGAAGCTAAAAAAAAAACAGTTTTTTTTTTTCACCTGAAATCAACTTACTTGAAGACCCTTACCCGCCCCCATCATTATTAAGTGATGCAATGAAAGAAAGCAAAAAGAAAAATAGCATTTATGTATGTATGTATATATTTTGACGAAAGTTTATTTGTATTTATTGATTTACTTATTCATTAGAACAGGGGTGGATAAGTGAAATGTGAGTAATGAATCATTTGCATCTGAAAAGAGAGAGAGAGATAAACTGTACAGTGTACGTGAAGCGTACCTGTCCGTTTGGCAATTGTACGGATCCCACTACATCCGCCACTGCTGCTACCCCTTACTAACAAGAGTTAGTTCCACGTTGGCCGAGTGCGTTTCGAGCTCGGCTACCAATCCGGTGGTCCGACGTTCGATTCTCGGCTCGGCCAACGCGGAATCAGAGGAATTTATTTCTGGTGATAGAAATTCATTTCTCGATACAATGTGGTTCGGATCCCACAATAAGCTGGTTCCTGGTCACGTAAAAATATCTAATCCTTTGGGCCAGCCCTAGGAGAGCTGTTAATCAGCTCAGTGGTCTGGTAAAACTAAGATATACTTAACTAACAAGAGTTGCCAATACAATGATTTGTAGGTAGATCTATGCTCTGCCTACCGACTTTTTGCAACAGTTAGTGACAAAGCAAAACATATAGAGATCTTTTTATTTGAAATATCTGGCGACACTTGTAGATAACTCTGTGTCTCTGTTAAATTGGTTATTGAAAATATCAGCCTCTGATGAACGAGTTTATCAACATTCTAGCGACTTTTAGGAATGACGCTGCAACATTCTAAAATCAGAGTTGGCAATTCTGCATTGCTAACCAGCCAGTATACTGCCGTGGACTTCATGAGAAGTGTATTGCGCTGCGTTCTTGTGTTATTCATTGCATTATCAAATTTTTTAGGATGGAAAATTGACTAAAATACCACTTATGGCCGAAGTTGCAAGGTGATAATGCATTTACTGATTCTTGTGTGTGTAATGAACCTGCTGAACAGCCAGTTGCAGCGCGTGATGAAAGAGAATCCTTGCATGAACTATACACCTCTACTTCTGTGGCACAAGAATCAGGAGCTAGGAAATCACGTATTGGGAATTCAAAGAAGCGCAAATTTGATGACAGTTACATAAAATTTGGTTTTATGTCAGTTGAAGACGAAAATGCTCCTGATGGACAATGTGTTGAAAGTAATCAAGTTTTGGCTAATAGTAGCTTGACTCCTGCAAAACTGAGGAGACACCTTGAAACCAAACACCAACAATTAGTTAACAAACACGTTGATTATTTTATAAGAAAATGAGATCAGTTAAAAGAAAGTATTGTTTCCATAAAAAATTTTGCTTAACAAGACAATAGAAATGGACTTGAATCATCATACCGAGTAAGTTACCGCATTGCTAAAGCTGGTGAAGCTCATAAAATTGCAGAATCTTTACTAAAGGTTTTGTTTATGTTTGGTGAGAAATATAGCAAGGTTCTTGAAACTGTATTCCTGTCAAATGACACCATATCACGTCGAATCAAAGAGATGGCAGATAATTGTGAAACCGTGTTAATAAACTGCATAAAAACAAGTCCTGTGGGCTTTACCATTCAGCTTGATGAATCAACCGATGTTGCCGGATTATCTGTCCTTGTGTTTGTACGATATGTGTCAGATGAATCTGTGCATGAAGATCTGCAGCTGTCCTTGTGTCTGTATGATATGTGTCAGATGAATCTGTGCATGAAGATCTGCAGCTGTCCTTGTGTCTGTATGATATGTGTCAGATGAATCTGTGCATGAAGATCTGCTGTTTGCCAAGCTCTCGAGACAACTACAAGAGGTGAGGATATTAGACACATACTTCAGAAAAAATTATCTGAGTTGGGACCTTTGCGCTGATGGTGCAAAGGCAATGACAGTCTCAGTAAAGGGTGTAGTTGGTCTCATCAAAAATGTTGCACCTGCTGTGGAGCATAGACACTGTTGCCTCCATAGAGAAGCACAAGCTGTGAAAAAGATGCCAAGTGATCTAAAAGAGACACTTAATGAAGTAATCAAGGTAGTTAATTTCATCAAGGCTAAGCCTCTTCATTCTCGAGTGTTTGCCTCATTGTGTCTGGAGATGGGGTCCATTCGCAAAGCCCTGTTGTTACATACAGAAGTGTGTTGGCTATCTCGTGGTAAAATTCTTTCACGTGTGTATGAATTGAGAAATTAGATTGAAGTATTTCTGAGGGAGCACAAGTCTTCTCTATTACGCCACTTCACTGATGAAGTCTGGGTATGCAAGGTGGCCTATGTTGCAGATATATTTTGGAAATCAAATGAGCTTGACTTATCATTACAAGCTTCTACTATCAATATTTTGAATGTTCAAGACAGAATTGAATCCTTTCTTCTTAAGAAGTTCTGGGCTGGCTGTATAAAGTAAAACCAGACAGTGCTTGCCAAATTGCCATACATTCCTGAATGAAAATTCCTTAGAGTTGGCTGGTAGTACAAGAGACTGCATGATTTTACACCTACAACAATTAAAAGATAATTTACGAGAGTACTTTCCAAAACAATCAAACCCTCTGACATGGCTGCGCAACCCATTCATGGATGAGGATAATGTGATGAAGCAGAATCTGTCAGTGACTGAAAAAGAACAGCTTATTGACATTTCAACTGACCTAACTTTGTAAACTAAATACAACAAGGACTCTCTCCTTCCTTTCTGGATCAACCTGTTGCATGAGTATCCAGAATTATCTAAACGAGCATTGAAACATCTTATGCCCTTTGCAACAACATGCATGTGTGAAGCAGCTTTCTCTATTTATATTGCAACTAAAAACAAATACCGAAGCAAGTTGGATGCAGCACTTGTTATGCGTCTGCAGTTAACAAACATAGTTCCAGACTTTGATGGTCTCTGTAGCCAGAAGCAAGCTCCCCCATCACATTTAAAAAAGGTAAGAATTTTGATGTTGAGTAATAAACTTTGCATTTTTGTTATTTTAGTCGTGTGTGTGTGTGTGTGTGTGTGTTAGGGAAGGCTCAACATTTATGGGCGACATATCCACATATATTGGGTGAAGGGATTGTAGGGGGTTCCACCGAGTAGTACCAGCAAATGCAAAAGGGTTCTGTTAACTAGAAAAGTTTGAGAACCACTGCAGTAGATAGACAGAATGACCGTATGCTAAAAAGCCCTTACTTTGAACAAAATAACGGCTGTCCAGATATAAGAACAGAATGTCTGTAATTAGAACAAGAAGAATGTCTGTTAGAAAAAGAAAAAAAATAGTTACCCCATGTTAAAAACAAAATGGTCTCATGTTAAGAAATAGAATGCACTTAGTTAACAACACCGCATGTCAAAAAACAGAAATATTGAGAAATAAAATCAAAATAATAGATTTAGAATAAAGAATAGACATTGAATGAAAGATAGAGAATAGGCATACGTAAAAAATAGAAAGGATAATGTTAAAAAATAGAATGGCTTTGTGCAAAAGTAATGAATGGTTCCATGTTGAAAAGAATACCTACCCTGTTAAACAATATGCTTCCTTTTAAAAGAAAACTAGAAACGCCTTATGCTAAAAATACAATATCGACTACATATAACATATAGGATTTACATACGCATGTTATAATTAGAATGTCTGTATTCATGGGCATTCTATTCTTAACGTACGTTAAGAATAGAATACCCATGTTCACAATACACTGCCCCCATGCCTCTGTTTCCACCGAAGAATGAACTTAAGTTTTATATGAAAAAGGACAATAATAAGATCTTGCTAGTTTTTCATTATCAGTGACTTTGGAATGCCATGGAAAGATTAAAAAAGAAAGAAAGAAAGAAAACAATCACGGCACAAAGCTATCCCTCGTCCACCAGATAAAATACCTTTGATGTTGAAAATGGTCAAAGTTGAGGTTTGTGCGTACTCCAAGTGGCTGGGATTTACCAACTACTATAATAGATTCACATCAACCGTGCATTTGTTGTCTCGGCCCGTCCCTTACGACGCTCCTGATTGGCTGTTGATAAGCCAGTCTCGAGAGAGACTGAGAGTTTCCAGCCCTGTGACTGACTATCAACAGCCAATCAGGAGCGTCGTAAGGGACGGGCCTAGACGTCAAATGCACGGTTGATGTGAATCTACTATACCAGTACCGTGATGGACGACGACGACACCAGGGAAGAAACGTGCAGGCGCTCCAGAGTGCCTCCACGAAACAAGGCCTCGCCCGAAGCCCCCGGCATGCCCAAACACGGTCGTGGACGCCCGCGGACGGCAGTCAAATCCCCCCGCCCCCTCAGGCGCCACGCTAGGGGGGGCATCCTGTAAGCCAAAACGCCGGATGACTCAGCAGTCGATACCACCCCACAACAACTGATCTCAAGGACACGGTGTCAGTTCCCGCCTCCGCGAAGATACCGTGACTAGAAGAGTTCCTCATTTATCCTAATTTTCCCATCATTATTTCATAATCGTTTTCTGGGGGTGGGGAGTCTTCGTAAAGACAACGCCATTCCGCAATTTTTCCATTGTCATTCAACGCGTCTATTAATATACTAAGATCTCAATGTATATCAGTCGACGTAGAATTCTCTGTCCTTTCCGCCTATCTGATAACATGTGTATATGCAGACTACATATGTTCGTATTGTTATTTATATGTCTGTAAACAAACACAAATTATCAGCCACGATCCGGCACAGCGTTCGGACCTCTGTCGACCTGATCCCAAATGCTACGTTTCCGTCCGCACAAGCCATCGTATACCCTGCGCTCAGGCAATAAAGTAGTTTGGGTACCTCGTAGCGTAGGGGTTAATGAACTCGGTTCACAGCCAGGAGAACTGGGGTTCGATTCCTTGGTGGGAAGAAATGGATAGGCTCGTAACTTCACACCCAAAGCCTCTGTCCACCTACCAGTAGAATTAGGGACCCAGTGTTCTACAGGCTGCTCTAGGAGCAAGAGCCCATGCTGGCATAAGGCCAGCTTAATCTCAAACAACAAGAGCAATGAGGTAGCTAGCTACCTGTGCCTACAACTCAGGCCTTTCATTCTTCCAGTCTGTTGGCCTTTCCTACTTGCCAACACTCACTACTATCGAGCTTTCCCTACAACTGGAGGGTAACTTAGGGTTGAAAGGTTCCAACCTTGCCCACCAAATCTTTCATTCAAATCAATATCACCTTCACCACGTCATATTCATGTATCACTCATGAAGTTTCATATCCTAAACATCTCACACTCTCATCATTCAATGTGACCTACAGGCTAGCTGCTATGAGCAAGAGCCCGCGCTGGCATAAGGCCATGGGCGCCCGCAGCATAATTTCCAAGACGGGGCAAATCACATATATACATACACACACACACACACACATATACGAGGGGGGACCCAAAAGTAACCGGAATTGTGTCATAGAATTTTATTCAGTTATTGTTGCATGTTTACAGTCTTATCACCTTCAAAGTATTCTCCATTTGAAGCAATGCACTTATCCAGACGTGTTTTCCACTGTTGAAAGCAATTCTGGAACTCTTGTGAAGTTATGGCTTTTAATGACTCCGTCGTTTTCTTCTGAACCTCTTCAACGTCTGCAAACGTTTTCCTTTGAGGGCTTTCTTCATTCGGGGAACAAAAAAAAAGTCACAGGGAGCAAGATCGGGTGAATAGGGAGGGTGGGTAAGTGGGGTCATGCCATTCTTGGTCAGAAACTGTCTCACACTCAAGGCGGTGTGCGCTGGTGCATTGTCGTGATGAAGTCACCACCCTCCACTTTGCCACAGGTCGGGGCGTTTCCGTCTCACGACAATGCACCAGCGCACACCGCCTTGAGTGTGAGACAGTTTCTGACCAAGAATGGCATGACCCCACTTACCCACCCTCCCTATTCACCCGATCTTGCTCCCTGTGACTTGTTTTTGTTCCCCCGAATGAAGAAAGCCCTCAAAGGAAAACGTTTTGCAGACGCTGAAGAGGTTCAGAAGAAAACGACGGAGTCATTAAAAGCCATAACTTCACAAGAGTTCCAGAATTGCTTTCAACAGTGGAAAAACACGTCTGGATAAGTGCATTGCTTCAAATGGAGAATACTTTGAAGGTGATAAGCCTGTAAACATGTAACAATAAACTGAATAAAAATTCTATGACACAATTCCGGTTACTTTTGGGTCCCCCCTCGTATATATATATATATATATATATATATATATATATATATATATATATATATATATACATACATACATACATATATATATATATATATATATATATATATATATATATATATATATATATATATTTATATAATATTCAGTGGAACTGCAATGCCAATAACTTAAGTGAAGCAAGACGAGACAAAGAAAAAATACAGAAAGTTACATTGACCTTTCTTTTTCAATAGATCCATATACTGTTCAGCTGAATTCAAATATTTCTGGAAAGAACAACGTTGTTCTATACTGTACACGAATCTTATACAATATATGACGCTGTTAGGAAACAACAAGAGTCTGTCTAGAAATAGCTAGGGAAAACTTAGTTAGGAAAACCACTGGTAGAATATATATAGTGAAAGTAGAGTGATGAAGGATCTACCAGAAGTTAAGGTAGAAAAGGGAGTAGATGTGTACAGCATAAGTCTGCACGAATAGCAGTTTCGTAAACCAGACCAAAACAATTGGCACTTGTTTTGGAAAACAGTAAGGTGCTAACCTCACCAGAAAAGTTGAACTTTGACTCCTTCAGTGGGTGGTTACCGTCGAGGGACGAAACCAATCAGACGAATCTAGAGGTGGCACCGGAAGTAATGAAAGCCATTCATGAAGAAGTAGGAGGTGTCCTAAAGGACATTTGAGGAGGAGCTAATTGAAGTAGTTAGGTCGAAACTTCATTTGAAGTGCCAGAGAAAACCAGTCAAGAACCAGACCTTATACGGGAAGGCTGTGTTCCTTCTCACTCTGTTCCAGTGAAGTGTAGTAGTGTGTAAACTGTGTTTATTCCAATTATAAGTAATTTTTATGAAGAGGTGTTTAACTTGCCCAGTTTCCCAAAAATATCCAACCCCTGTTTTTAACATATAAATTACCTCCTGAGAGACTTAGTGAAGAATAAATAAACTAAATGTTCCTACGAGAGAAGAAACTCAACTGTAACTAGTGATAGATGGTTAGCCCATATGACAAATAACCTTTCAAACATTACCCGTAACAACGAAAAGAACTCGTAAGTACGCCACGCAACATAACGAAGGGAATTAAAATTAAAAACAAGCACAACAACGCTACCTTTAATTTACTTAAACTGAAAGAATAAATGGTAAAATCGAAGGAAAACAAAGTGATGTAGTTAAATGTAATAAAGAAATCGTAATATATTATATATAATATATATAAATAAAAGTATATATTATATATATATATATATATATATATATATATATATATATATTTCAGGATTTCAGCAGGGGCAAGTACCCCCTCTTGCCCCTATGTGCGGGCGCATATGCATAAGACCAACTTAATCTCAAACAATAACAATAAAGCAGTGCTGCGGGCTGCTCTATGAGCAAGAGCCCGTGCTGACATAAGGCCAGCTTCATCTCCAACAACACGACAACAGCAATAAAGCATTTTTTCTACTACGAAACAGCCTTCCTTTCCACTTCTTTTTTTCGGCAGCCTCGCGTCTAACGACCGAATTCTTCAACTGTCACTCAAATTACCGCTTAAGCTGTTGCTATCTTCTGTTTTGCTGTTCCTAAAACTGATCATTTTTCGTTTTCCTTCATCGTTCTTAGACTACTACTAACCAGGATTAATAGAGTACAGGGTTAGACCGCTTCTGACCAAAATAGGACAATCTCGCGCATGACGTCACGTGGCTGATCTGACTGAGGTTCAGGTAAAAAAAAAGTCATCAGTCAGTATTTGACCCCACCAGTGTGAAGAACATGGAAACTATCTTCCAGTACCTTGAGATTAACGGGGACCTCTCTCACTCAATGTCGTGAAAGAGATAGGTAATGGTTGTGGGTAAACAATTCCCACAGTGCCCCTTAATTTACTTGTTTTCTTGGTTATCTTTTATGGCTATAGCTACCAGTGACGTCACAAATATGCGCAGTAATGACGGGACGGTCTATAACCCTGTACTCTATTAATCCTGCTACTAACGATCGGTGCTTTTTTTTCTATCTTCGAGTAATGAAATATGGCACTCTAATTCCGTAGACTTTTGTCTTTTTCAATTTCCTTACTAGCTATCTCTGACTCGCCAGTACTCGCTACTATCACTCTTTTTCTCCTTCTGATGGGTACCTTAGAGGTTAAAGGAGTTTGTAACCTTGCCTGTTCACCTTTCATTTCATTTTGCAACCATGATATATCATTTAATGATGCATATCCATTATGATCATAATAAAGGCTCACCTCATATCCTTAAATCTCTCCTTCCCACCTTCAAAATATTCATACGACCTACAGGCTGCTCTATGAATAAGAGCCCGTGATGGCATAAGGCCAGCGTAATCTTAACCAACCACCAAGCAGCAATAAAGCTTCACTAGTACCCAAATACCTGTCAATCTATGTCTTCACAGTATATATATATATATATATATAGATATATATATATATATATATATATATATATAATATATATACATATATGTGTGTGTGTGTATGCGTGTGTGTGTGTGTGTGTATGTGTATGTATGTATGTATGTATGTATGTATGTATGTATGTATGTATAACTGAATCACGAAAGTTTGGAACGTGATAAATGCATAAATAAAGGTATAAGTCACGAAGGAAAGTGAAACACTGGAGTTGCTGCAAAATCTTTCGACTCAACGTCCTTCACTTAGCAGACTGACTGACATACATGAGAAACTGAGAGGACAAGGAAGGGTCGCATAAGTGACAGATAGGGGTAATAAGGAGATAAGTACCTAGAATCCAACACAACTGGAGAATTATTAACCTTCCCAAACGTACATAAACATGGGTACAATTTAAGAGGTTTACAAAAAGATTATGTCCAACTGCTCAGACACAGAAACAAGACAATTAAAGGATTATACAGGGCGGCAACTGACCCCATTTAAAAACCTTTGGCAAACAAAAACTTATTCACAAAACATATTAAACATACATATACAAAGAAACTATCTATAAGGCAACTAATTTGTATTTAAGTCTGTGATTGTATCTTTAAGGTAATTCTTATACATGTTACAAATACAAGGATCTAAATGAAACTGGCCATGACCAATATTAAAATTACAATGGGAAGTAAGTTGTATAATGGCAGATTCTAAAAGATTTCGTGTTAAGACATCTTTTGATTGTATTTGTAACATGTTTAAGAATGACCTCAAAGATACAATCACAGACTTAAATGCAAATTAGTTGCCTTATGAATATTTCCTTTGTATATGTATGTTTAATACGTTTTATAAATAAGTTTTTGCTTACCAAAGGTTTTTAAATGGGATCAGTTGCCGCCCTGTATAATCCTTAAATTGTCTTGTACCTGTGTCTGAGCTGTTGGACTTCATCGTTTTGTAAACCTCTTAATTGTACCCATGTTTATGTTTGGTTGGGAAGGTTACTAATTCTCCAAATATGTTGGATTCTAGGTACTTATCTCCTTATAATCCCTATCTGTCACTTATACGACCATTCCTTGTCCTCTCATTTATGTCAGTCAGTCTGCTAAGTAAAGGTAAAGGACATTGAGTCGAAAGATTTTGCAGCTATTCCAGTGTTTCACTTTCCTTCGCTACTTTGACCTATATATATATATATATATACGTATATATATATATATATATATATAGATATATATATATATATATATATATATATATGTGTGTGTGTGTGTGTGTGTGTGTGTGTGTGTGCGTGTGTGTGTGGCACAAATCCTACTCAATCTCGGGAGCACCAACATCACTTTCAAGATGGAAGGAGTGCTTCCCGAAATCTAACGAATTTGATAAAAAAAAAATTTCTATATACCTACATCTAGAATATGTAAATGATCAAAAATATAAAAAAGAAGAAATATAAAAGAATCATTTTTATTTTACTACAAAAAATAAGTGGGCGCTGTACTACTTATTAACAACCCATTAAAATCACACACATAAAAATAAATACTAAATGAAATTAATGTCACGATCAAATAAAACAAGAATGTACTGTCGGCCAAAAAACTGGTAGCAGAGTTTCATAATTTTTCGTTCACATGCCTGACGCACGACTCATGCCTTATTTATCTATTTTTCTTTTCAAAGGTGGAAGAAATCATATGTAATGACGTTAAAAACAGTCACTTATATCTTTAGAACATTTTGTTATGTTATTGTGCTAAACTATTTTCCATATAGTAAAATTGACGTGAACGAAACGAAGTGATAAAAAACGTCATATCACAACCACTGATATACATTACCAAATAGATAGGAGAACCTATCACCATAGTAGCATCGCATAAACATAGTCCTTACATTATCATTTTAATATTAAGTTGAAGGTTGTTGAACCATTCCATTTGTTAAATTTTACAGAAAACATTGGAATCTCACAAAATGCTATCAAATTTAAAAACAAAAAGAAAAAAAACGATAACCTAACAGTGTGAACCATGCGACCTCACTCTATTGCTTTTGATGTTGTTATGTGCACGGTAATCTAATGTCAATGTGTCATTTATTGGTTTAAGAAACATCCCTCGATGAGCGAGAGACAATTATTGCACTGCATTCGGTGCAAGTTCCTGTTGGAGAGATATCAAGAAAGCTTAATAAACCAGAGAAAATCATACATAGATGAATCAAATTGTTTAAAGAACGGCAAAGTTTAGAACATGGGCCTAGAGGGGGAACACCTCGAAGCACCACAAGAGAGCAAGATAATACAGTAGTGTAAATGTTGCTGAGCAACATGCATTTGTGAATTTTGAATTCTAGTGCCTCGTCACGACATTGCTGAACCAGGAATCATGACTAGCTCTACGTTTATGACTAATGTCTGATGAATACTTTAGATGGAGAGGAAGAGATTTTTAAATCTACACTTGAAATCTTTGATAGGTGTCTAATGAATAAGTCTAATGAATCATCAAACTTATCTTTGATAGATGAGAGATTCAGTTAGGCTTACTCTTTTTGTTTTGTTTTTTTATCGGTGGCCAGTGAATACCACGGATAGGGAGGGAAACAGTTTCAATGATGCATGTATTTTTTCTTCTTCAAAACCTAAAGAATACATTTTATTGGGAGATACTTTATTAATTGTTGGAATTAACTTTGTGAAAGGTTTTACTTGTTTATTTAGTTGAGTATGCCATTTAATTTGCTGTTTCAACGTTTTCTTTATTGTCATTTGAATTATGAGTTTTATTAAATAATCTAAGTTTATTGAAACTCTGCATTATTATTAATTGCATTGTATTGCTTTAATTTGAGTGATTAGCCTTTGTAATTGTTGAGTAAGAAATTTGAGGATAAGTGATTGTTACTGTTTTGTGATCCTGTAAGATTTTCCGATGACTTCTTGTCATCGTTTGTTGTAAGAATTTAAACAGAATACAGTTAGAAACAGCGGCGTCACCACCCGGCTTTCCTTTCTCAACCCTTCTTGGAAGTTGTTAGTCATATATTAAGAACATTAACATCGGCCTAATCCCTCCATCACTCCTATACGCCACCTCTTCTACATCGCAGGCAACTCGATCCGACTTCTCGCTACTCTCCATCGCGTGAGAGCATCGCTAATGATAACAGTTTTTTAAAAATTCCCCGCACCGACAACGGACTCCTTAAAATGCATGTTTATAAAGTATTTTATGTTCAAAGAAACTTTATCTTTCATTCCCCAAAATATGTGCATGATTGTCGTAGCCGTCAAAGAGCAACTCTTGATTGAAGTAGTAGGTTTTTCTTGGAAAAAAAAAAAAAAAAAACGAATAGACTTAAACGAGAACGCCACCTTTCATATTTCTTATCCTTTCAGCTACTTATAATATGCTTATGGTAGTAGGTCTAGATATACATGTGAACTAATTTTAATTAATTTCTATTTAGAAGAAAAAAAAATAGCTACAGAAAGATCAACATAAGAAAGTTTTAATGAAAGTAAGCCTTTCTTAATGTATTCGTCAGTCTTGACTCCCACAGCTTTCCAAGGTGTCCAAATGAAACAGGATGATATGCAAAGAATTCGATAAAAAATAAAAGACTGAATTATATTCGTTTGATTTTTTATGATTGCTTTTTGACTTTGAATAGCTAGGTCTGAGTAAATTGTGTTAAGCAATTATGAAAAAGATAAAAAGAAAGGCGAACATGGCTAATAACACAAGAATAACGGGAATAATAAAGTAAAGAAGATTAATATACGTATATATTGTCGATTTAAATATTTATTCATATTATGTATCCGAGAGAGTATACTGCTGAAATAGACCTTGGTTAATCATGTGTGAAAATCAGAAGTCCAATTTAGGCGCCCACTAAATGTGTCATGCAAATGATTTTATTGATCAAAGAACAAAATTAGTTTAATCAAACATCGTTTTCAAATAATGTTAACGCCTTGATGTATTATTTACCGGCTGTAGGAGACGAAATGACAATACATCAGTGCAGTACGATACGTTGAGTCAAGACTCGAGCGGCAGCAAGGCCAACTTCAAAATGCTTAGGTGTGCTGTCACGAAGCTAGAGTTGAGAATAAAATTAGAAATCGTGAACCCATCGGCATATATTTTCCTTACTTTGCAAAGTAACTATCTTTAATATGTTGAATAAGTCTACTCGGTTCTAATGTAATTTATTTCAAGTATAGCACCTTTGAAAGGAAATGTTATTTATTGTTCAGTAAATAATCTAGCATCTGCATATGGCAATATTTCCATAACGAACAATGAATTAAGAAACTACGCCAATTCTTCGTTGGCCGACAGTACTATTGGTAATTACTCTGTTTCGCCCAATAATCTTGGGCACAGTAAGAGAGAGAGAGATAGTTGCAAGTTAAAATCTATTCTTCATTAGTCTGCGATATAAATTTGAATATATATTTGCGAAAAAAGTGTCAGTAGACCCTTTCGTTTATTCTTTCATCCCTTCTTTACTCATTTCAAGGCATATAAAATTGCCCGTTATGATTTCTTTTAGCTAATCATGAGTCCAACACTATTCTAATGTGAAAATGATTCTACTATAATGAGTGTACCAAGAGAATTTCAGAACAGTGTTGCCAAACCAGCGTGAACTGCACTAGTTCTAGCGCATTGACATCACAAACAGAGCGTAGATACTGTTTGTTTTGTTTTTTTGTTTGCATGGTGCTTTTACGTTGCATGGAAACAGTGGTTATTCAGCAACGGGACCAACGGCTGTACGTGACTTCCGAACCACGTCGAGAGTGAAATTCTATCACCAGAAATACACATCTCTCACTCCTTAATGGAATGGCCGAGAATCGAACCAGCGACCACCGAGGTGGGACGCAAACACCATACCAACCACGCCACTGAGGCGTTGCTTCTAGGGCATTTTCTGGCGCAATTTTATTTAGTCTCTCTCTCTCTCTCCGAGATATTTTAAAACACCTGTTGTAACTCAGCACTTTTATATGATTATCGGGACTACTATACTCTGTTTTTTTCATCTGTCCATCCGCCTGTGGTGTTTCCTTATGGTAACACTGCGTCCAGGGCTTTAGATAGTTACATTCAGCTTCCATTCAACAATAATATTAATATCCTATTTCGAATATTAACGGTGTACTTCGCATATAGTAAATTATTAAAACACTTTTCAGTTGCAAATGTACACCCAGATATCCTTTTATTTACCTAAAACTTACACATACCGTAACTATTTAAAGCCCGGGACGCAGTGTTACCATACAAAAACACCACAGGCGGATGGACAGATGAAAAAAAAAGAGTACAGAATAAATCGCTGTTGTTTATTTTTCATTATAATTCTTATAAAATATCATAACCATATACAGTAGGGCAGTTTGACAAGAAATGGCTGAAAGAAAGAAAAGGAAAAGAGGCGCACAACTGTGATAAATTTCAGCATACAATCGTATCAATTCTTAGTCCTTAAATGCGCGCAAATGTAATACACCCCAGTAATCTGCCGTAGAGCAAATCACGTGTTCCTAGACAGAAATTTAAAAACAAGATAATATTCCGTGATTTTCATCGTCGTTAAACAGTTCATTTCAGTTGTAGTGACCATAGTGGCAGTACTAAGTGGTGGTTCTTCAGGTTTATCGTAACATCAAATTGCCATCATAATGGGACCAACATACACTCAACCCTGTACAAAAAAGAGCTGGGAATCATTTCCAGAATTAAAACCTTGGCTTAAAGCTTTAGAAAGAGATAAAACCAAGGCGTATTCTTCGTATTGTAAATGCGAGATCCCGGCAAAACTCAGTGATTTGAAAAGACACAACTTCCGTTAAACCTTTTTCTAGCTCAAGACAACCAAGATTACCAATCTCACAAATCAGTGACAGCCAACGCCGTTCAATTAGCCAAGCAGAAGGACGAATAGCAATGATAATAGCTGAACATACTTCTTTTCTAACTGTGGATCATGTGTCAGAAGTTTGCAAAATAACGTTTAGTGACAGCAGTGCAGTGAAAGATATGAAATTACACCGAACTACATGCAAAAATATAATTGTGATATTGGTGCTGAAAAATATAACCTTATAATAGACGAATCAACTGATATTTCTGTGATAAAGCTACTTGGTCAGTATTTCAGTAGAGAATTTAAGAAAATATTGTCAACCTTTCTTGGAATAGTGGAGTTAGATTGAACTGCGCAATGGATTGTAAATGGCATGAAGAAACTTTTGTTTGATGTACAGTTGAATCCCCAGAACTTACTAGGTATTGGAGTTGATAATGTAAGTGCCAACGTAGGTTTAAATAGTGGTGAATGTGAACTTTTAAAGAAGGATTTGGGGCTTCCAAACTTAATGATGGTACGTTGTGTATGCCACTCAATTCAATTGGCTTTATCTCATGCTGTGGCGGAAACACTACCTAGAAACAGATTTTTTAGTACGAGAAACTTACAGTTGGTTTAGTCATTTATCTAAAGGACAGCTAATCTATAAGACACTGTTTGAAGCTTTGAATGATGGGCGACAACCACTCCAGATACCTAGAGTATCTGACACTAGGTGGATATTACTCGTATACCTGCAGTGACCCGCATTTTGAGTCAGTGGGAAGAACTTAAAATGCACTTAAATATAGCAAGGTCACATGAAAATTAAGTGTTATACTGCAGAGATGTTGTACAATATGTACAATGACCCCATCAATAAACTTTATATGCTCTTTCTGCGACCAGTGCTGCAGGATGTTCAGATAATCGTGAAAGTATTTCAAGGTGAAAATGTAGACCCTACCAAACTTCTGTCCCGGCCTTTCTTATCTTATTACTGCGACAAGTAGGAAAGTTTTTATATCTACCTCAAGAATTAACCACTTAATCTCTAATATTGCCAGTTGTGTTGACCCCAGAGCACACTTGGGCTATGAATTTGAGAGGATGTGTTCAAGCTCAAATTTGACACCAGAAGCTCAACGACAACTTCGTGAATGTTGCATTTCATGTGTTAAGTTGTGTGATGAACTAAGAAACAGATTAACTGATAACTTTAGTGTTGGAAAAAATGTCTGATTTCAGTTGAAGAATATCTAAAAATGGTTAAACAGCCAGTAACAGAAATTGCCGAAGTTTTAGGGTATCTCCCTGAACAAATAGGCAAGATTGACAGTCAGTGGCGAAATTTGACAGTTGTTTACTGGCAAGGGACTACATTAACTGTAGAATTTTGGACTGAAGTGCCAATTACAAAGATGCAAAGGAGTAAACAGCTTCCAGGATATCTGCGAGTTGGCACTCGGCATACTTTCACTCCCTCACTCAAATGCACAGGTAGAGAGGCTCTTTAGTCAAATTAATATTGTTAAAAACAAGCTCAGAAACCAGCTACATGCAAAATCTGCTAGTGCTGTAATTGCAGTAAGAAGTGGACTCAGCAGAGTAGGTAAATGTTGTTATTCATATGAAATACCAGAAGTTGTAAAACAGATAGGAACAGTGACAGCATACAGTGATGCAAGAACATCAGCAGCTGCTACAACTTCTGCAAGTTCCTCAGTCTCATGTCAATTATTAATTAAAGAAGTTGACAAGGATGTAGATGAAGTTATCTTTTCCCTCAACTAAGAGTAAGTTATTTCAGGAAATATACTTCTATCAAATATAGTTGTCTCATCAGCAATTTATTTATTTGCGTATTTTTTGTAGAATCTGAAGGAACAACAATATATTTAAGTATAATTGTTATATTATACAATGTAAATGATGATAACACATTTGGTAACACTGTTTCAGAAAGAAGTGCGCACTCTAGCTATTAAAACCTGTTTTCCACGTCTGTTGTTGTCAGGTAACAACAAACTAACAAAGTCCTGACGTCAAGTAAGGGTCTTCGTTTAATATTGATGGTGAGTTCGGCAACGTTTAATTGAGTTAAACTGGTGCATAACGGGTTGGTAGGCATACAACAACTCACTGTAATACTATGATAGCGTACTAGGTAATTCCTTGTAAAATAACTTGAGTGAACTGTATTGTACTCGTAGTAGGGCTAGCCTACCTACCTAGGGTATAAGCAAGGGTAAAAAACCGTAGGGTCCAGAGTGGACCATGTTCGATCAGCTTGGACAATCCCAAAAAAAGTACATTATAATGCGTCCTGACATCGTAGATGGGCATCAGTCGCGACTTGTTGTTGGTGAGAAACGGAGCTAAAGACTTCTACTCTCCTTTCGAAGTAGCCTTAAGTATTTTCTCCAAAGTTAGAAATTAAGGCCAAATTTTAAGATTTAAACAGAGGGTACTGAAAACGGTCTCAAACGTAGTGCAAATCTCACCAAAACGCGTTCAACATTTTTACTTACAACTCGAGGTATTTAGAAGATTGACGCCATCTTGATGTTTACGGAGTCGCTTGTGTCAATAAACTAACCATTTCCTGTGATAAATCCACACACCACTTGTGCCCACAGACGCTGGGGCACTTTTATCACAACAAACGAGGAAAAACTTTCCTTCCTACCGAGTAAACAAAACTGTTTTGTAAGAAGACGAGTCGCAGACGACGACGAAGAGTGCACTTCGATAATTTTTTAAATAAATAGTAAAACATCAATATTTTACATATTTAGGGTAAAACATCACAGCAGGCCAAACAGGCCACCTAAAATCAACGCTTGCCACCCTCCGAAAAAGTACATTATAGGGTAGAATATCACGACAGGCCAACCCTCATCACGGTGGACGGGTCTTATTCACTCGATATTTAATTGGTGAAACATGAATACAATTGCAACTCTAAGCATACCATTTAAAAGACTGAAGTTTCGTCAACATATTGTGATATATGAAAGCCCCATACGAATTAAAATAAGCATGTGAGCTCTTCGTAAAATATGTTTTCAAGGCAGTTTTGAAATCCAATATGGCGGCTACGTTTTGCATGGACGGTTCTCATCAGTGATGGCCACCATCTTTCCCCAGCCTTCCCAGCACTCATTTGAACAATGTTAGCGTATGTATGTAACGTTTATTGATCTTACTCAAGATTGCAGTTGTAATCAGCACAATAAAACAACATTTTGTTGCCTATATTAGTGAAAGTATGAAACTTGTAATTCCCGGGGTTATGGTTGGAACTGAATTCATTCTTACCTTGTAATCAGTGGTTTTATCCTTACTGCCATCACAACTGAAACTCCACAGTGCTTATTTGATTGTAATTATACACATTTTGGTCTTAATTCACTCCACAGTGCACTCGAACCACATTGCTGTTCGTGTTTCCTAAGCACTCACTCCGTAAACAAAGTTATGAGCAGCAGACGACAACATGATTATGAGATGCAAAGCTTTATTCCCTAATTGTTTACTTTACTCAATATTTAGTTTAACTCTACTTCAAAATGTTTATTTAATTCATGTCCATTATCCCTTTTTTGCAACCAAATTAACCCCCAAAAATTACAAATGTTTCGGAGTATACTTACGAGCAGACGACGTGAGGAAAAATGGCTCATCGTTGCCAATCTAGTGGAGCGTCACACATACGCCGATGCATTTACAAACTGTTTCGATGAATTCTAGTTGTCATAGTAATGCAGTAATGATAAAATTGCTCTAATACTATGTATATATACTACAAATAGATACGCTAATTTCACTTATTTCCCCAGTTTTGTGTAAGTCTTATACCTAGTTTGGAGGGTAAACACATACCAATTGACAACACTGATAAACAATTGAAGAGCGCAAAACGCCGCAAAGAATGCCGTAGTCCCCTTGAATAAGTACGAATAAGTGCTGGTAAGAGGTGGGTTTACGATTGTTGTGATGAAAGTGCCCCTGCGTCTACGGGTACAAGTGGTGTGCAGATTTAGCACATGAAATGGGAAGTTTGTTGACACAAGCGACTCTGTAAACATCAAGATAGCGTCAATCTTCGAAACATTTTTAGTTGTAAGTAAAAATTTCTAAAGCGTTTTGGTGAGATTTCCACTGCCGTAGCCACCCTTTTCAACTACCCTCTGTTTAAATCTTAAATTGTTCCGATACGTAATACAAACCATCGGTCCTTTAACAATAGGAAGTAGCTAGCGGCAGCTGGAACGGTCGTAAGCTTCGAACAAGGGGAGAACGGTAGTTAACTGCTTGTCCGACAGTCGCGCGCCGCGCGACTGGGAGGTAAACAAATCACTTTTGCTTTCGGCCGCGGGTGTGAAGGACGTGTTCGTCATCGCTCTCTGCCCGCTTCATCGTCGTATGCTTTGTTTATATTGTGTTTTCTACTAATGGTTTGTTTGACTTGAAAATGAAACTGTAAGTACACTGTTTTCATTTTCATTACTTTCTTATGAACCAACATGGAGCTATCGCCGTAGATGCGGCGATTTCCTCTCTTTTCATTATGAATTGAACCCTTGAATTTAATTTGTCTCGGTGCCGAGGGCGGCGCGCTCGCGCCGAGTCATGTATTTTGGGCGAAAGTGTGTAATTGAAAAATGTAAGTACTTTTCATTATATTTTTGCCCTGTGCGTTCGTTACCGAGAGTGTGATTGCGCTCGGCACGAGCCTTTTATTTTGTATAATAGAATGCAATGAAAGTGGATTCGCAATTGCAATATTCTTTTCATTTTCATTTATTTATTTGCATGAAATTTAATTTGGATCAATTTTCGTTCTTACCCGGGAATTGATCCTTACGATTATTTTATGTGAAAGTGAAATCGCAAGTGCAGTATTCTGTTTCATTTTCATATATATTTATGATAGCATCATATTATTTGGATCAAGTTTCCGTTCTTACCCGGGAATTGATCTTTTCCCCTTTAAGTTCTATGAAGTGAATCGCAAGGGCAGTATTCTGTTTCATTTTCATATTACTTTTCACTGCTGTGCTGGGGTAGGGGAAGCGAAGGTCTGCCAGGAAGTCGTCGGAAAGCTCTCCCGCGACTCCCTTGGTATCCGATTCTTCATCTTCCTTCCTGCCCCCCGCTTCAGGTCTTCTTCGTTGTATTTTGTATTTGGGGTCTCCTTGCGTTCGGGGTGGGGCATGTCTTCCCCCGTGCGTGAGGGAACCCCTCTTACTAATCTATCTATGTTACCGCAGGTGCTACATCCGTGGGAGACGACCTTGGACAGGTATGGACCACCGCTGGCGGCAGGGCGTGCTAACATCCACGGGCTGCTGCAGCGTCTAGCGAGGTCTGGGGCGGTCTCCACTACTACCACGGCCGCTTATGCTGCTCCCCCCCCCTCCTGGTCTACACTCCCCATGCTGTGTCGGTGACGCCGTCTGCCGCTACTAGGGCCGCCGCCGTACCGAGGGGGAGTTGCCGCCGCCGCCTGTTTTCTTCGTGTTGCCTGCCCCAGACTTCCGCTGTTCCAGCAGCTCGCCCCTGGACCGGCCGCCAGTACCCAGGTTCCGCTGGCTGCCGATGATTCTACGAGGCGAATCGCTGGGCCTGCCGTACCTGCCGCTGATGTGATTCCCGCTGTTGGCTTGGCTGTCCCTTCTGGGTCTACCGCTGCCGCTGTTCCTGCCGCTCCTGAGCTGGTTGCTGTTCCTGTCGCCCCTGGTTCCTGAGCCTGTCCATGCTGGTCCTGCCCACGGTGTGTCTTCCCCAGTCCCAGGTCCTTCCGGACAGGTGCAGTCGGGCCGTGTTGCTTCGGCAATAGCCCCGGCTCCAGCCTGGATGGAGGACCTGACGACTGTCCTGCGTGAGCTGACGAGGAAGAGGAGAAGAGGAAGCTGTCATCTTCGTCTTCATCGTCTGCTGCTGCCTCTTCCCCTTCGACTTCTAAAGCCCATAAGCCGAAGAAGAAGAAGGCTGCCTTCCCCCCTAAGAAGTCTCCTTCGGGAACTTCTAAGGGCCCGTCCACCCCGGTGGGACGGGGGGTCCTTCTGCTGGTCCTCCTGCTCCTTCGGGAGCGGGGCCCGTCTCCCCTTCCGTAAGGAAGAGATAGACGGGGACCAGAGGAGTATCGGTTAGCTCTGGTACTTCCTCGCCTGGTGCTAGCGGCGATGCCGCTACGCCAGGTTCCGGCTCGGTCTCTCGTTCGCGAGAGATCCCGAGTGTACGTTCTCCCTCGGGAGACTGTGCAGCCAAGTTTCGGCACCAGAGTTCGCTCGGCGCCAAGACGCGGCACGGAGCAGAAGGCTGGTGAGAGACGCTCAGGTGACTCTTGCCAGGCCAGCGGCCGCTCTTGCAGCGACCAGCTGGTAACCCGGGTTTTCCCCCCTAAGAAGGCTCCTTCGGGACCTTCTAAGGGCCCGTTCTCGCTCCGGCGATTCGGGGAGCTCTTCTGCTGGTCGTCTGCTCCCTCGGGAAACAGGGCCCGTCTTTTCTTCTACCAAGGAGAAGAAGACGGGGACCAGAGGAGTTACCAGCTTCGGCTGGCACTTCTCGCCTGGTTCTAGCGGTTCTGCCGCTAAACCAGGATCCGCCTCGGCTTCTCGTTAGCGAGAAGTACCGAGTGGACGGTCTCCCGCGGGAGACCGTCCAGCCAAAGTCTTGACACCCGAGCTCGCTCGCCGCCAAGACCGAAGCGCGGAGCAGAAGACTGGCGAGTGTCGTGCAGACGACTCTCGCCAGGCCAGTGGACGCTCTCGCAGCGACCAGCTGGCTGCTCGGGTTGGACGTGACGGTCGCTGACCAGCCACGGGTTGAGGCGAGGAAGGGGTCCCCGCGGCCGTCGGTACCAGCCACGGCTGGTACCAGCGGCTCGACGCGCGACCGAGAGGACGCTCGCCGGTCTCACCGCGACAGCAAGCCTAGCAGGTCACCTGACGCCGCTCCCATCGGGAGACCGGACGGAGACGGTAACCAGCAACAGCTCGCCTGACGCTAGAGATCAGCGTCGACGTTCTCAGCCGAGCCTCTCGCCCCAGGCGAGCGGCAAGGCTAGGCCTGCTGCTCGATCGCCACCGCGGTTTGACGATCAGCAGCAGCCCTCCAAGCACGCTGGTCCTGCCAGCGAGGCTAGGGGGAGCGTCAGGTCTGCCTCTCCTGTACCTTCAACCTCCTCGGGCTACACCGGAGGAGCGAGGTACCTATGAGTGATCGCGAGAGGTGCGCCGCTCGCGATCCCGCTATGACGCCGTATGGACCAGGCACGGTTCTAGGACCGACCAGGACATACGCGCAAGTAGCTGGAGGCGACCGTCAGGGGTCTGCCGCTGTTCCTCCTTCTGAAGGAGGAGTATCTCGGGATCTGTTCTTGTTGGAGGGACTGGACGGTCCTACTCCGCACGACGCGGTTACTCCCGAGATACAGAGGAATTTGCAGAAGTCATTAAGCTGATTCGTCAGCATAATGGACCTTGCGGAACGGCATTGCCGAATCCCACCAGCCAGAGGCCCACGTCTCTGCTCGAGTGGGGCTTTTGGGGCCCGAGAGGGAACCCAAACCGACGGTGGGTCTGCCGCGATCGGAGCTGCCGATTCTGTCTCGACAGAAGGCTCTCTCAGTTCTGGCCGGTCGATCAAGCTACTTCCACCTCCTCTACTGCGACAGCGGCGTTTTCTACGTGTCTTCGGACACCGTATTTAAATACTCCTTCGGTCCTCCTGAGAGGTTTCGACCTCGACGAGGACTGAAATGAGTCTGAGGACGGTATCGGCTCTCTCCTGTCAGGTGTCGATCAGCCCCACCCAGACGACGTTCACAGTGGCGGCAGACTTACCTACAGTGAGAGTTCGTAACCCTCCGCGGGAAAACGTTTCTCCTGACGATACGTTTTCCCAGACTCTGAGAGGCCATCGCCGCAAGGCGATGGCTGCTCCTACTCTTCTCCAACTGCTAGTTCCACTGGGAAGCCGAGCGAGTATCCAATTCCTCCCCCATTCCCTCTCTCCTTACGGCTACGAGGGAAAGGGGAGGGATCCTACAGAGATTTCTTTGTAGGATCCCAGCGTTCGGGACCTGCGCTACCGGGCGGGGGGACCTTCGGGTCCTACCTGACGTAAGCCCCGGTCGTTGGGAGGAATCCTGCCCCCATTCTGATTTCTACGGGAATCGAGAGGACCACCAGCCGATATCGTTTTGACGAATTTCGGTGGGGGTTTCGCAGACTGCTTAGAATTCTAAGGAATTTCTAGCGCATTCAGAGTGTTCGAGTTTTTTACGATCTCCAAACACTTATGCGAGACCACGGTCCAAAGTGAGCGAGACGAGAATCCCCGATATGTTACACGATAATCGGGAACCTCGCCTATGCTCGAATTCCTGGAATTTCTAGCATTGGGAAGAAGACTTGTTGCGGAAAGAAAACTATCTCACAGTAGGCGACCAACCTGGAATAGAGGAGATCGGACGGGAATATCCAGTTTGGCTTGAAACTATCGTCATAGTATTCTGTTCACCATTGAAGCTTTCCTTCGAGGAAGACTTCTCCTTCACTCTCTTTAATAGAGAACGAAGGTGGTCGATCTCAAATCCTTATTTTGTTTTCTTGAAGGAAAGAATTTAGGATGGAGATCGTTGTTCAGAATCCTACAAATATACTACGTATATTAACCTCGAGACATGATTCTACTAAGCAGTTGAATTGTCGAGGGGTAGGGGTAGGGGCATATCCTAGTTAATCTACGGATTGCGATTATAAGAGAAGTATTCTAATTGAACTGCAACTGGGGGTTGCCTGCAACCTCCAGGAGTTTTCAGTTTCAATTTATATAACTTATGGTTTTTGTCACGACAACACCATTTCAACTTTTATATTTACCGAAATTCGTTTCGCCTAAATATAATTGCTCGAGCATATCTTTTATGCTCGGTAGTTCTAGCCGAACGCATTCCTTCGTGGAATAACGGATTACCTTGGCAAACTCGGAGGTGACGAGTCAGCGGAAGAGCTCAGGCTCAACTACTGCGTATTGAACTGCCTGATAGCAGCTCAGTATCAGCTGGGCCTCTGAGATTCACGGTCATGTATGGTCTCTCTCTCCCTGGTTTGATTGACTACCGAACGTATCTCTGCCCAACAATCATGGACTTAGGTCTCTGATTAACGGGGATTCTCGCAAATAATGAAGGACATCTACTGCTGTGAAGCTAGATTCCATCGCCTTCGACATTGCGAGAATTTTCAACAGAGATATCTCTTGGACTCTTTCATCTTTCTGTTTACCGCACGGTAAACAGAAGTCTGTACAAGTCTCTCGCTGCATCGCACTGCGATAATGCGAATGATTTTGCAGACATCTGAGTTTGTCTTCAAAATATCTCTTATTCGTAGGTGTACAATTGTTCATTGTCAACCCGAATTACAAGATGTGTCAGAAGACCGCCTACGCCTCCTGACCTGACAGCTCTACTTCCAATGTTCAGCCCATGAGAAGCAGTTCTTCAGGCGGCCTTTTCCCCTGTTGTTTTCATTACTGAAGAACGCCCCGCTTTCATTGCAACTACGACTTCTCACCGGACAGCAATGAAATAGCGGTTAGCGTTTTCAGTCATTTGTAAGCACAGGTTATGAATCTTGAGAATCCTTCTCTCGATTCATCTGTGAAGACGTAGGTTGCATTCAATATCTACCTTCGTCTTCAACGTACATAGTGTTTGTTTTTCTCCTTAGCTGAGATTCAACAACCATGAGATGTTTTACTTCAGGGACCTCGGTCTCTAGAAGGCAATTGACTTTCGCCTGTTGGGCACATGCCTTAAGAGAATCATCACCTCGCTGTCCGGCATTGGTGAACAAAACAAATACATTATTTGCTTGGTCTCTTGGCATAACCCTTTAAAGGCGAAGGTCACGTGAACTTACTCGGATGCATTGACAACTTGCCTCCTACGAACGCAGGTCGGTCGGCAGAATGTCAGAGCGCCCGAGTCAGTTACGAACTACGCTGTTGACTTAGTTCGGTTGTTACAAGCAAACCATTACTTCGTTTTTAATAGCTTGTCACAGTACCCATACCATTGACACCCACCAGGAGTGTCGGTGTCCTATCCACTACCGAGAACTTCACTGCATGGGGATAGGAGGATGCGAGAGACTTCGTGGCAAACGGACAGACCAGTATGGGTACTGGACATCACCGAAGTAGAGAAGAGGGATAGGTCATGCGAATATTTTCCTTCTTTTCCTCTGAGGAACTGCATGACTTCTCCTGCGAAGTCAAGCATCCAGGGGATGGGGATCCGTGACGCTCGATTTCGTACCGAACTTCGTAGCGAAGACTCAGAACCCTTCAGTCCCTGACGATTGGTTCGAGTCGTTCACAATCCCCTCCCTAATGGACTTCACCGCCTTCGATGCGAAGGAGATGCTGCCTTGTCCACAAGAACTTCTCCTTGGCGCAGGTACTGAAGGCAGGGGTCTAGTCCAACAGACCACATGCCCTTCCTTCTACCTTCGGGATATTGCCCACAGGTCCTTGGATCTTTTTCCTTGGGCCACCCGTGGTGGCTGCTCAACATGTTGTGTAGCGAACCCAGACCTCGTAGGCTGAACAGCATCGAGTCCTGGTGTGACCGTAAAGAATTGGATGAGTGAATGAGAGTGTGACTGGAATCCTCTTCCCCATCTTTTTCTTCCCCTCTACCTGTGGGTTTAGAGGGACACGGTCGTCACCTGCTGGATAAGGACAAGATGCAGGTGAGCTACTCAACAGAGCACCCATCCTATCCCTTTCACTAGGGATAGGATCGTATATCCACCACTTCCTCCAACAAGGGGGAGGAAGTGGATGCCAGCTTGAGACAACCATACTTTATGTTGCCATCTTTGCAAACAGGAACAAGTTTCTTGCTTGCTGGTACGAAGAGATACGCTGCCTCTCTCTTAGTACTCGGCCCAGAGGTCTGACCATTGATCCTGCGGTGCACACCCCGATCAATCGGACAGAGGCTTGGATCCCCTCCCTCGCTCTTACGACCAGGGAGGCATTCCAGGGATGGACAAACACCAGTCTGTTCATCAAAAGACTCAGATTTCTCCCACCAATGCCAAGAAGTGGAGTCTTCCTATTGTTAAAGGACCGATGGTTTGTATTACGTATCGGAACAAATGACAATTTGTCGAAAATTGCATTTTTTCCTAACTATACAAAACCTGAGGTCCTTTACATATAGTCCCTCCTCATGCACCCCGTCACTCTGCGTATTTTGCATGGGGCCAAAAGCAAAAGTGATTTGTTTACCTCCCAGTCGCGCGGCGCGGGACTGTCGGACAAGCAGTTAACTACCGTTCTCCCCTTGTTCGAAGCTTACGACCGTTCCAGCTGCCGCTAGGCTACTTCCTATTGTTAAAGGACTCAGGTTTGTATAGTTAGGGGAAAATGCAATTTTTGACAAATTGTCATATTTGGCCTTAATTTCTAACTTTGGAGAAAAATACTTACTTCGAAAGGAGAGTAGAGGTCTTTAGCTCCGTTTTTCACCAACAAGAAGTCGCGACTGATGCCCATCTCCGGTGTCAGGACGCGTTATAATGTACTTTTTCGGAGGGTGGCTAGCGTTGATTGTAGGTGGTCCTGCTTGGCCTGCTGTGATATTCTACCCTAACGCGTCCTGACACCGGAGATGGGCATCAGTCGGCGACTTGTTGTTGGTGAGAAACGGAGCTAAAGACCTCTACTCTCCTTTCGAAGTAAGTATTTTCTCCAAAGTTAGAAATTAAGGCCAAAATTTTAAGATTTTAAAACAGAGGGTAGTGAAAAGGGTGGCTACGGCAGTGGGAAATCTCACCAAAACGCTCTTTAGAAATTTTTACTTACAACTAAAAATGTTCGAAGATGACGCCATCTTGATGTTTACGGAGTCGCTTGCTGTCAACAAAACTTCCCATTGTTCCGACACGGCATACAAACCTTTGCGGTCCTTTTACAATAGGAAGGTACTAGCGGCAGCTGGATAGGTCGTAAGCTTTCGAAAACAAGGGGTTCGGTTAGTTAACTGCTTGTAAGACAGGCGCGCGCGCGCGACTGGGAGGTAAACAAATCACTTTGCTTGTTTCGGCCTGCTGGCCGTTCGTGTGGACGTGTATCATCGCTCTATGCCCGCTTCATCGTCGTTTGCTTTCGCATGGTTGGTGTTTTTCTTTTCTATTTATCTAGTGAAAACTGAATGTAAGTACAATCATTTCATATTTATTTCCATTGAATTCAATTGTGAATTAAAGGATCTTGGTTTCACCACGCCCTCCGATTACCCGAGTGCCGGGACTGAAGGGCGTAAGTGCGGGAATTCATTTTCCCAGAAATGATCCTCGTATTGTGTATGCTCGGTGCCGAGGGCGGGAGAGCGCTCGCTCCGAGCGTATATTTTGGTTGGAAATGTGTAGATGAAAATCGTAAGTAAGTGCTCTTTTCATTTATATTTTTTTGACCTGTATGCTCGTTGCCGAGCGAATGCGCTCGGCACGGAAACTTATTCTGTATGGAAGTGGAATCGCAAGTACAGTATTCTTTTTCATTGTTCCGATACGTAATACAAACCATCGGTCCTTTAACAATAGAAGTAGCTAGCGGCAGCTGGAACGGTCGTAAGCTTCGAACAAGGAGAACGGTAGTTAACTGCTTGTCCGACAGCGCGCGACTGGGAGGTAAACAAATCACTTTTGCTTTCGGCGCGGGTGTGAAGGACGTGTTCGTCTATCGCTCTCTGCCCGCTTCATCGTCGTATGCTTTGTTATATTGTGTTTTCTACTAATGGTTTGTTTTGACTTGAAAATGAAACGTAAGTACACTGTTTCATTTTCATTACTTAATTATGAACCAACATGGAGTTATCGCTGTAGATGCGGCGATTTCCTCTCCTTTTTCATGAATTGAGTTTTCATTTTCTATATATTTTTATGATAGCATCATATTATTGGATCAAGTTTAAGTTTCGTTACCCGGGAATTGATCTTTTCCCCTTTAAGTTCTATGAAGTGAATCGCAAGGGGCAGTATTCTGTTTCATTTTCATATTACTTTTCACTGCTGTGCTGGGGTAGGGGAAGCGAAGGGTCTGGCCAGGAAGTCGTCGGAAAGCTCTCCCGCGACTCCCTTGGTATCCGATTCTTCGTCTTCCTTCCTGCCCCCGCTCAGCTTCTTCGTTGTATTTTGTATTTGGGGTCTTCCTTGCGTTCGGGGTTGGGGCATGTCTTCCCCCCGTGCGTGAGGGAACCCCTCTTACTAATCTATCTATGTTACCGCAGGTGCTACATCCGTGGGAGACGACCTTGGACAGGTATGGACCACCGCGGAGGCAGGGCGTGCCTAACATCCACGGGCTGCTGCAGCGTCTAGCGAGGTCTGGGGCGGTCTCCACTACTACCACGGCCGCTTATGCTGCTCCCCCCCCTCCTGGTCTACACTCCCCCATGCTGTGTCGATGACGCCGTCTGCCGCTACTAGGGCCGCAGCCGTACCGAGGTGGGGTTGCCGCCGCCGCCTGTTTTCTTCGTTGTTGCCTGCCCCAGACTTCCGCTGTTCCAGCAGCTCGCCCCGGGACCGGGCGCCAGGACCCAGGTTCCGCTGGCTGCCGATGATTATACGAGGCGATCGCTGGGCCTGCCGTACCTGCCGCTGATGTGATTCCCGCTGTTGGCTTGGCTGTCCCTTCTGGGTCTACCGCTGCCGCTGTTCCTGCCGCTCCTGAGCTGGTTGCTGTTCCTGTCGCTCCTGGTTCCTGTGCCTGTCCATGCTGGTCCTGCCCACGGTGTGTCTTCCCCAGTCCCACCAGGTCCTTCCGGACAGGTGCAGTCGGGCCGTGTTGCTTCGGCAATCAGCCCCGGCTCCAGCCTGGATGGGAGGACCTGACGACTGTCCTGCGTGAGCTGACGAGGAAGAGGAGAAGAGGAAGCTGTCATCTTCGTCTTCATCGTCTGCTGCTGCCTCTTCCCCTTCGACTTCTAAGGCCCATAAGCCGAAGAAGAAAAAGGCTGCCTTCCCCCCTAAGAAGTCTCCTTCGGGAACTTCTAAGGGCCCGTCCCACCTCGGTGGGACGGGGGGTCCCTTCTGCTGGGTCCTCCTGCTCCTTCGGGAGCGTGGCCCGTCTTCCCCTTCCCGTAAGGAACGAGTAGACGGGGACCAGAGGAGTATCGGTTAGCTCTGGTACTCCTCGCCTGGTGCTAGCGGCGATGCCGCTACGCCAGGTTCCGGCTCGGTCTCTCGTTCGCGAGAGATCCCGAGTGTACGTTCTCCCTCGGAGACCGTGCAGCCAAGTTTCGGCGCCAGAGTTCGCTCGGCGCCAAGACGCGGCACGGAGCAGAAGGCTGCGGTGAGAGACGCTCAGGTGACTCTTGCCAGGCCAGCGGGCCGCTCTTGCAGCGACCAGCTGGTAACCCGGGTTTTCCCCCTAAGAAGGCTCCTTCGGGACCTTCTAAGGGCCCGTCTCGCTCCGGCGATTCGGGGAGCTCTTCTGCTGGTCCTCCTGCTCCCTCGGGAACAGGGCCCGTCTTTTCTTCTACCAAGGAGAGAAGACGGGGACCAGAGGAGTACCAGCTTCGGCTGGCACTTCCTCGCCTGGTTTTAGCGGTTCTGCCGCTAAACCAGGATCCGCCTCGGCTTCTCGTTAGCGAGAAGTACCGAGTGGACGGTCTCGCGGGAGAGACCGTCCAGCCAAAGTCTTGACGCCCGAGCTCAGCTCGCCGTCAAGACCGAAGCGCGGAGCAGAAGACTGGCGAGAGTCCGTGCAGACGACTCTCGTCAGGCCAGTGGACGCTCTCGCAGCGACCAGCTGGCTGCTCGGGTTGACGTGACGGTCGCTGACCAGCCACGAGTTGAGGCGAGGAAGGGGGTCCCCGCGGCCGTCGGTACAGCCACGGCTGGGTACCAGCGGCTCGACGCGCCGAGAGGACGCTCGCCGGTCTCACCGCGACAGCGAACCTAGCAGGTCACCTGGACGATGCTCCCATCGATAGGCCGGGCGAAGGATGGTAACCAGCAACAGCTCGCCTGACGCTAGAGATCAGCGTCGACGTTCTCAGCCGAGCCTCTCGCCCCAGGCGAGCGGCAAGGCTAGGCCTGCTGCTCGATCGCCACCGCGGGTTGACGATCAGCAGCAGCCCTCCAAGCACGCTGGTCCTGCCAGCGAGCTAGGGGGGGCGCGTCATGTCTGCCTCTCCTGTACCTTCAACCTCCTCGGGCTACACCGGGAGGAGCGAGGTACCTATGAGTGATCGCGAGAGGTGCGCCGCTCGCGATCCCGCTATGACGCCGTATGGACCAGGCACGGTTCTAGGACCGACCAGGACATACGTGCAAGTAGCTGGAGGCGACCGTCAGGGTCTGCCGCTATTCCTCCTTCGGAAGGAGGAGTATCTCGGGATCTGTTCTTGTTGGAAGGACTGGATGGTCCTACTCCACAAGACGCGGTTACTCCCGAGATACAGAGGAAATTGCAGAAGTCATTAAGCTGATTCGTCAGCATAATGACCTTGCGGAAGGATTGCCGCTCCCACCAGCAGAGCCCACGTCTCTGCTCGAGTCGTTTTGGGGCCCAGAGAGGGAACCCAAACCGACGGTGGGTCTGCCGCGATCGGAGCTTGCCGATTCTGTCTCGAACCCAGAGTCTCTCGTCTCGGACAAGAAGGCTCGCTCAGTTCTGGCCGTCGATCAAGCTACTTCCACATCCTCTACTGCGACAGCGGCGTTTCTACGTGTCTTCGGACACCGTATTTAAATACTCCTTCGGTCCTCCTGAGAGGTTTCGACCTCGACGAGGACTGGAATGAGTCGGAGGACGGTATCGGCTCTCCCCTGTCAGGTGTCGATCAGCCAACCCGACGACGTTCACAGTGGCGCAGACCCTTACCTACAGTGAGAGTTCGTAACCCTCCGCGGGAAAACGTTTTCTCCTGACGATACGTTTTCCCAGACTCTGAGAGACCATCGCCGCAAGGCGATGGCTGCTCTATTCTTCTCCAACTGCTAGTTCCACTGGGGAAGGCGAGCTGAGTATCCAATTCCTCCCCCCATTCCACCCTCTCTCCTTACGGCTACGAGGGAAAGGGGAGGGATCCTACAGAGATTTTCTTTGTAGGATCCCACGTTCGGGACTGCGCTACCGGGGGGGACCATTCGGGTCCTACCTGACGTAAGCCCGTCGTCGTTAGGGAGGGATCCTGCCCCCATTCTCGATTTCTACGGGAATCGAGAGGACCACCAGCCGATATTGTTTGACGAATTCGGTGGGGTTTCGCAGACTGCTTAGAATTCTAAGGAATTTCTAGCGCATTCAGAGTGTTCGAGTTTTTTACGATCTCCAAACACTTAGGCGAGACCACGGTCTAAAGTGAGCGAGACGAGAATCCCCGATGTTACATGATAATCGGGAACCTCACCTATGCTCGAATTCCTGGAATTTGTAGCATTGGGAAGAAGACTGCTGCTGAAAGAAACTATCTTACAGTAGGCGACCAACCTGGAATAGAGAAGATCGGACAGGGAATATCCAGTTTGGCTTGAACTATCGTCTTAGTATTCTGTTCACCATTGAAGCTTTCCTTCGAGGAAGACTTCTCCTTCACTCTTTGATAGAGATCGAAGGTGGTCGATCTCCAATCCTTATTTTGTTTTCTTGAAGGAAAGAATTTAGGATGGAGATCGTTGTTCAGAATCCTACAAATATACTACGTATATTAATCTCGCGACATGATTCTACTAAGCAGTTGAAATGTCCGAGGGGTAGGCGCATATCCTAGTTTATCTACGGATTGCGACTTAGAAGAGAAGTATTCTAATTGAACTGCAACTCGGGGTTGCCTGCAAACCTCCCCAGGAGTTTTCAGTTTCAATTGATATACTTAGGTTTTGTCACGACAACACCATTTCAACTTTTATATTTACCGAAATTCGTTTCGCCTAAAATATAATTGCTCGAGCATATCTTTTATGCTCGGTAGTTCTAGCCGAACGCATTCCTTCATGGAATAATGGATTACATGGCAACTCAGGATGACGAGTCGGCGAGAGCTCAGGCTCAACTACTGCCGTATTGAACTGCCTGACAGCAGCTCAGTATCAGCTGGGCCTCCGAGATGCACGGTCAGTTATGTCTCTCTCTCCCCTGGTTTGATTGACTACCGACCGTATCTCTGCCAACAATCATGGACTTAGGTCTCTGATTAATGGGGATTCTCGCAATAATGAAGGACCATCTACTGCTGTGAAGCTAGATTCCATCGCCTTCGACATTGCGAGAATTTTCAATAGAGATATCTCTTGGACTCTTTCATCTTTCTGTTTACCGCACGGTAACAGAAGTCTGTACAAGTCTCCCGCTGCATCGCACTGCGATAATGCGAATGATTTTGCAGACATCTGAGTTTGTCTTCAAAATATCTCGTATTCGTAGGTGTACAATTGTTCATTGTTCAACCCGAATTACGAGATGTGTCAGAAGACATCGCCTACTCTCCGACCTGACAGCTCTACTTCCACAAATGTTCAGCCCATGAGAAGCAGTTCTTCAGGCGGCTTTCCCCTGTGTTTTCATTACTGAAGAACGCCCCGCTTTCATTGCAACTACGACTTCTCACCGGACAGCAATGAAATAGCGGTTAGCGTTTTCAGTCATTTGTAAGCACAGGTTATGAATCTTGAGAATCCTTCTCTCGATTCGTCTGTGAAGACGTAGGTTGCATTCAATATCTACCTTCGTCTTCAACGTACATAGTGTTGTTTCTCCTTAGCTGAGATTCAACAACCATGAGATGTTTTGCCTTCAGGGACCTCGGTCTCTAGAAGGCAATTGACTTTCGCCTGTTGGGCACATGCCTTAAGAGAATCATCACCTCGCTGTCCGGCATTGGTGACAAACAAATACATATTTGTTTGTCTCTCGGCATAAACCCTTTTAAAGCGAAGGTCACGTGACTTACTCGGATGCTTTGACAACTTGCCTCCTACCGAACGCAGTCAGTCGGCAGCTGTCAGAGCGGCCGAGTCAGTTTACGAACTACGCTGTTGACTTAGTTCGGTTGTTACAAAGCAATCATTACTTCGTTTTAATAGCTTGTCACAGTACCCATACCATTGACACCCACCATGGAGTGTCGGTGTCCTATCCACTACGAGAACTTCGCTGCATGGGGATAGGAGGATGCGAGAGACTTCGTGGCAAACGGACAGACCAGTATGGGTACTGGACATCACCGAAGTAGAGAAGAGGAATAGGTCATGCGACTATTTCCTTCTTTTCCTCTGAGGAACTGCATGACTTCTCCTGCGAAGTCAAGCATCCAGGGGATGGGATCCGTGACGCTCGATTTCGTACCGAACTTCGTAGCGAAGACTCAGAACCCTTCGGTCCCTGACGATTGGTTTCGAGTCGTTCACAATCCCCTCCCTAATGGACTTCACCGCCTTCGATGCGAAGGAGATGCTGCCTTGTCCGCAAGAACTTCTCCGTGGCGCAGGTACTGAAGGCAGGGGTCTGGTCCAACCAGACCACATGCCCTTCCTTCTACCTTCGGGATATTGCCACAGGTCCTTGGATCTTTTTCCTTGGGACCCGTGGTGGCTGCTAAACACGTTGTGTAGCGAACCCAGACCCTCGCAAGCTGAACAGCATCGAGTCCTGGTGTGACCGTAAGAATGGATGAGTGAATGAGAGTGTGACTGGCTCCTCTTCCATCTTTTTTTCTTCCCTCTACCTGTGGTTAGAGGGCACGGTCGTCACCCTGCTGGATTAGGACAAGATGCAGGTGTGACTACTCAACAGAGCCCCATCCTATCCCTTTCACTAGGGATAGGAGCGTATATCCACCACTTCCTCCAACAAGGGGGAGGAAGTGGATGCCAGCTTGGAGACACAACCCATACTTTATGTTGCCTCTTGCAAACAGGAACAAGTTCTTGCTTGCTGGTACGAAGAAGATACGCTTGCCTCTCTCTTAGTACTCGGCCCAGAGGTCTGACCATTGATCTGCGGTGCACACCCCGATCAATCGGACAGAGGCTTGGATCCCTCCCTCGCTCTTACGACCAGGGAGGCATCCAGGGATGGACGAAACACCAGTCGTTCATCAAAAGACTCAGATTCCTCCCACCAAGAAGTGAGTCTTCCTATGTTAAAGGACCGATGGTTTGTATTACGTATCGAACAAATGACAATTTGTCGAAAATTGCATTTCCTAACTATACAAACCTGAGGTCCTTTACATATAGTCCCTCCTCATGCCACCCCTCACTCTGCGTATTTTTGCATGGGCCAAAAGCAAAAGTGATTTGTTTACCTCCCAGTCGCGCGGCGCGGGACTGTCGGACAAGCAGTTAACTACCGTTCTCCCCTTGTTCGAAGCTTACGACCGTTCCAGCTGCCGCTAGCTACTTCCTATTGTTAAAGGACCTCAGGTTTGTATAGTTAGGAAAAATGCAATTTTCGACAAATTGTCATTTTTCATATATACAGGCGTGTCCCCGGCTTACGACGGTTCCGGCTTACGACGTTCCGAGGTTACGACGCTTTTTCTTAAATATTCAATGGGAAATTCCGTCCTGGGTTACGACGCTTGTTCCGAGGTTACGACGCTGACGCTTCCGACGCTCCGAGTTAACGACGCTTTTAAAAAACGCATGCTATGATAAAAATCCTTTATAGTTTAGCACAGTACATAATAAAAAATTATGTTTTTGGTTACATTACAACAAAAATTTTGAGGTTATGATGATTTTTGACACTTTTTTTTTTCGTATTTTTTGAATTTTACTGACGCGATGCGGAACTAGTTTGGCGGGCGAATGAATACACTAGCTGGGATGCGCAGTTTAAAACAGTCCAAAAGCGCAAATATAATGAAAATCATTGCTTGTTTTTCCAGTACATAATTAAAAAAACTAAGTTTCTGGTTAGAATTACAACACAAATGCAAGGTTACGACGTTTTTGTTATGCTTTTTAACGATACCTCATATGCAGAACTAGTTTTTGAGCGGAGTGCATAAATTAATTAACGCTATTAAACTGTATGGTAAATTGACCGAACAACGACCTCGGACGGTCGAGGACGCCAAGCGTAACAATACGAAAGGACGCCACTTCAATCGCGTGCCTGCCTGCATTCCACTAGGTTGTGTGCTGAGACGTTGCTGAAATTCCTTGCCATTTTCGCTAATTTACAATGGCTCCTAAAACGCCAAAGTACTTCCTCCGATGATAGTTCATCCAAGAAGAGGAAGGTCATCACGATGGAGGTAAAATATGACGTGATAAAGCGTTCGGAGAAGGCAGGGAAGAAACTAACACCGAAATAGGCCGTTCTTTAGGCTTGAGCAGGACCACGGTGTAACCATTGTGAAGGATAAGGAACGTATTCTGAAGCACGTTAAGGATGCTGCACCGATGAAGTCAACGGTGATAAACGAGAAGCAACGTAGCCAGAGCATTGTTGAAATGGAGAAATTGCTCATGATCTGGCTGGAGGACCAGAACCAGCGACGTGTTCCGGTGAGCTTAAGTGTGATCCAGGAGAAGGCTAGAGCGCTGCATGAGGCAGTAGTGAAAAAGTTTGGCGAAGGCAGTGCTGGTGGTGAATTTTCCGCGAGTAGAGGTTGGTTTAACCGTTTTAAGGCTCGTGCAAATTTGCATAATGTGAAGCTGCAAGGTGAAGCTGCTAGTGCTGATAGCGAAGCAGCAGAAAGTTTTCCAGCTGGTTTGGCTGAGATAATTAAGGATGGTGGTTACACGGCTGACCAAGTCTTTAATGTGGATGAGACTGGATTATTTTGGAAAAAGAATGCCAAATCGAACGTACCTTTCCAAGGAGGAGAAGTCAGCACCTGGCCATAAAGCTGGCAAAGGAGCGACTGACTTTGCTGTTTGGGGCCAATGCAAGTGGTGATTGAAACTGAAGCCCTTGCTGGTGTATTTGGCCGAGAATCCCAGGGTCTTTCAAGGGCATTTTCAAGAGTCAACTCCCTGTGATTTGGAAATCTAACAAGAAGGCGTGGGTTACCTTAATGGTCTTCGAAGATTGGTTCAATGACCATTTCGTGCCAGCAGTGGAGCGGTATTTTGACTTCGAAGGGTCTGCCTTTTAAGGCCTCTTAGTCCTGGACAATGCCCCTGGTCACCCTTCAAATTTGAGCGATGCATCCTAATGTGAAGGTGGTGTACCTCCCACCCAATACCACTCGCTGATACAGCCAATGGACCAGGGAGTAATAGCAAATTTCAAGGCTTACTACCTTAGAAGGACCATACGTGTTGCTTTGAGGGCCATAGAAGCTAACAAGAGTTGACACTGAAGCAATTCTGGAAGGGCTACAACATTGCAGATGCAGTGAAGAACATTGCAAGTGCTTGGGACGAGGTGAAGACGACCACTTTAAATGGGGCCTGGAGGAAACTGTGTCCACAGTTTGTGCACAGTTTTTGAAGGCTTGACCAGCAGAAGACGTCGAGACTGTGACGAGGAAGATCGTAGGGCTAAGCAAGAGGCTGCAACTAGATCTTTGAACTGATGATGTAACAGAGCTGCTGGCTTCCCATGGAGAGGAATTGTCTGCAGAGGACTTACTAGAACTTGAACAACAAATGATTGAGGAAGAGGAGGAGCGGCACCAGAGCCAAAACCCAGGTCATTAACTGTGAAAGGCTTGTCAGAGGGTTTTACTCATCTGGAGAGAGCCTTGGCTTCTTTTGAGGCAGAAGACCCTAACGTTTCTAGGTTTGACAAAATCAAGAGAGGAATCATGGATTTGGTGACTTTCTACAAGGAGACCCTGAAGG
>NC_087215.1:30692577-30720535 GCF_015104395.2 Macrobrachium nipponense | reverse complement strand
TGTCAGGCACCTGGGAAACAGCGCAGGTGTCTTGGCACATAAACTGCAAAGAGCTCTTCGCCGTACACCTGGCTTTGAAGAGTCTAGAACCTCTTGTTTCGAACAAAGTATTTGCAAGTAAATGTGGACACAACACGGCACTTGCCTACATTCGAAAACAAGGAGGGACTCACTCCTCGTTCCTTTACGAACTGACGAAAGTATCTTTTTACTTTGGACGTCTCAGAGGAACATCTCCCTTCTTACAAGGTTCGTTCAGGGAGTAAAGAATGTGAGGGCGGACAGACTCAGCAGGAGGAACCAGGTCCTTCATACAGAGTGGAACCCTACACACCGAAGAGGTGTGTCAAGATCTCTGGTCTCTGTGGGGGACCCCTCATGTGGATCTCTTCGCACATTCATCTCCAAAAGGCTGGCAGTCTTTTGCTCAGTCGTGGAAGACCCCAGAGCTCTTATGGTAGACGCCTTCCTGCTGGATTGGTCTCACGTAGACGTCTATGCTTTTCTCCATTCAAAATCTTGGACTAGTACTGAAAAAGTTTGTGGCTTCAAAGGAGCTGAGGATGACATTGATAGCCCCCTTTTGGCCAGCTCAAGATTGGTTCACGGAGGTGGTGGAGTGGATCGTAGACTTTCCCAGATCCCTACCAAGAAGGATGGATCTTCTCAGACAGCCACACTTCAAGAGGAATCATCAAAACCTCCCCGCTCTCGCTCTGACTGCCTTTCGACTATCGAAAGACTCGTCAGAGCGAGAGGGTTTTCTCGCGAAGTTGCAAGCGTGATCGCGAGAGCCCGCAGAACCTCCACTAGACAAGTATATCAGTCAAAGTGGGAGGTTTTTAGAAGGTGGTGTAGAACTAAGAAGTTGTCCTCCTCCACTACTCCTGTAGCGGAAATTGCGGATTTCCTTCTATTCCTGAGAGAGCAATCTCATCTAGCTGTATCCACAATAAAGGGATACAGAAGTATGCTCTCGGCAGTCTTCAGGAATAGAGGATTAGATCTGGCAGATAACAAAGATCTCCACGATCTCATAAGGTCCTTTGAGACTTCAAAGTCTAAGGAACCGGTCCCTCCTAACTGGAACCTAGACGTGGTTATCAAGTTCCTTTCATCCGAAAGGTTCGAACCTCCTCATCTGGCATCATTTAGAGACATCACCAGAAAATGCCTATTCCTATTATCTTTAGCTACGGCAAAGAGAATTAGTGAATTACATGCTCTGCAGATAAAGTAAGATTCAAGGGAGACTCAGCTATTTGCTCGTTTAAGACCCTGTTTTTAGCTAAAACGAGAATCCCACGAATCCCTGGCCTAAGTCATTCGAAGTCAAAGGCATATCGAGTCTCGTAGGAAGAGAAGCAGAGAGGTCTCTATGCCCTGTAAGAGCTCTGAAGTTCTACCTTCAGAAAAAGCATCAGATGGGAGGCTCCAGACAAGGTCTTTGGTGCGCGGTAAAAGACCCCACAACGACTGATGTCCAAGAATGCTCTGGCATTCTTTGTGAGGAACGTCATTACAGACGCGCATAAGGTCTGTCCTGACGAAGAGTTGCGACTGTTGAAAGTGAAGCTCATGAAGTGAGAGCAGTAGCAACGTCTCTCTCGTTTCATAAGAATATGTCGCTTAAAAAACATCATAGATACGACATTTTGGAGATGCAACTCAGTATTTGCATCTCATTACTTGAAAGACGTTCGTGTGACCTATGAGGAGTGTTTTTCTCTGGGTCCTTTCGTATCGGCGGATACGATCCTGGGTACGGGTGCCGACACCAATCCTTAAGTATATACTTTCCTTCTTTTTAGATATGGTCTGGAGTCTCTTGTAACAGAAGGACTTGGTTTAGCACGGGCGGCCGTCTATGTTGTTCAGTAAGAGAACTCTTGTCATATCTAATTAAGATGAGTATAAAATTTTTTTTTTTGTTTTTTTTTGAAAATTATGTATGTGTGCGTAGTGTGTTTTTTGAGTTATGGTTGTTGTGAAGAGTTCGGGGATAACTCGGAACAATCTTTATTTCTAACATGTGGTTAGGATCAGGTGGTCGGGTTTATTGGTTGTGTGCTCCTTCATAAGGTGTATTGTCATATAAGTGGATCAGCACCCATTGACAAAGTCCTTTCAGGCTCTGCCGAGTAAGCCGGATAAGACCCCTTCGGCAGACCCACAAGAACTCTTGGCCATAGATCATATATCTCGCTAAAGTTTCTTGAGGTGATGCAGACTACTGGGCAAACACCCACGAAGTCTACCACCTATCAGGTAGGAACCAAGGTTTTATTTATACCTACAACATATGTTGTTTACCTGTCTATTCCATAAAGTAGCTGTCTCTTACCCTCCACCAAAGGGTTTGCCAATCAGCTAGTTAATAGATCTGACAGGTAAGTTGATTGTATGAAAATTGATTATTGTTTATGTTACAAATAAAGGTTCATACATACTTACCTGGCAAGCTATATAGAGAACAATTAAAAGGCCCACCCACTCCCCGCGAGGAGCACGGTGGAAGAAGAGAAAAAATATGATAGAAAACAGGGAATGGTTCCTAGTCCTGCTGCCCAGGGAAGGCAGGCCCGGTAAGATCACGCCTTGACCTACCTGTAGTTGAGTGGCGCGAAATTTGAATTTCTGTCGGGACGACGGAGTCCCCCTTAGCTATGTATATATCTGCCAGGTAAGTATGTATGGAACCTTTATTGTAACATAACAATATCAATTATTTAATACTTATATTTATTTTATTTTTATTTATTTTTATTTATATATTTTATTTAATTATATTTAATATTTATTTTAATATATTAGATATATATTATATTATATATAGATATATATTTATATATATTATATATATAACACACAGACACACACAACCCACACATATGCACACACATATAATTATATATATATATATATATATATAATATATATATATATATTTATTATACTAGATATATATATATATATATATTTATAGTAATTATGTTATGTATGTATGGATGTATGTGTGTATTTGTTATGTATATAATATATTATATCTTATACCAACACACACACAAGCTACACACATGCAATGCATGCATGCACTATATATACACATCACTTATCTATAATAATCTCTTATATATATGTGCTATATAGATTACTATATATATCTATATCTTCTATCTACTTCTATATCTTATCTCTATAACTATATATAATTCTAATATATATCTATCTATATAATCATATTATTCTATATATATATCTACTTATACATATATATAATCTATATATATATATTATCTCTCTATACTCTTACTTTACTCTCACTCTATATCTCTCACTATCTCTCTATATATACTATTAATATATCTATATCTCTATATATCTATGTCCTGTCTGTATGTATGTATCGGTCTGTATGTATGTCAGTGTCTCGTAGACTACATATAATATTCTAATATCTATATCTAATATTATATATTTATATATATATTATATTATATATATCTAATATATATATTATATATGTGTGTATAATATATATATGTAATATATACGATAATATTTAATATTAATATATATAAATATAAATATATATAATTATATATTTATATATATATGATATATATAGATATATTATATATATATGTGTGTGTGTGTGGTTGTGTTGTGTATATATATATTAAATGTGTATATTATTATAAATAATCTATATAATATATATCTATAGATATAATAGTAAATAGATACATTATATAATATATAGATATTATATATATATATATAATTATATATATATAATATATTATATTTATATATTATTATATTAGATATACACTATATAAATGATAATATTATATATATTTCTATTATCTAATCTTATATAGCAATACCTATATATAGTAATCTATCTAGATATATTATAGATATTTATATATAGATTTATAATATATTAATTATATCTAGATCTCTCTATAATATCTAGATATCTATAGATATATATATATAGATCTATATTATATATTTATTACATAGATATAATATATACGATATATATCATATAGAATATATTATAGATATACTATATATAGATATATATAGATATATATATATATATATCGATTTATATAGTATATATATAATAATATTATATATATATATATATTAATATATATATATATATCTATAATGATATATATACTAATTATTATATATATAGATAATAATTATATAGATTATATGAATATAGATTATATATATATAATATATATATAGATATATATATATTAGATATATATTATAGAATATATATAGATATATTATATAATATATAATATATATATATAGTATTATATATGTGTGTGTGTGCAAAATATGTATATATATATTATATAATATATTAATATAGATATAGATTTAATATATATAGTATATTATTAATATAGATTTATCTACATATATATATATATATAATATATATATATCTATTATCTATTAATATGCATCTCTGCATATGTATATAACAATAATATATATATAAGATATATACATATATATATATATATATATAATAATATATATAATAACAACAGGAATATTATGGAAACCCTTTAATTTATGATTGGATTTTTACTGTACTCCTCAAGTAGCCTAAACTTATGTTCTGTTTGCATTCATCAGTATTTGAGTGGCCCTTTTTTTTATGGAAATAACTTAAATTTTTTATCCTCCCCGCCCTTTACAAGAATTTTACATGTACTAACGCTATAATAAATAATTTAGCAACAACTTGCAGTAGGTTCAATTGTTTGAAGAAAGCTGCACTGCATATTTTTGTTCTTTGATCAGTTTTTTTACCTTTTGAGTTTGATACTTTCCCCTTTGTTCTCATCCAACTGATAGCTGTTGAACTTAACTAATGTCATTTTTTTGTGCTGCAATTTTTATCAGTGAGTAAAAAACAAATTCTTTTGTGTGAGTTATAGATTCTAGAATTATGATCCAGTGGTCTCATTCAACCTTTTCTGAATAGTACTAATATATAAAGAATCAAGTTATTTTAAGTCATTCATTTTGTTAAGGTCCAGTATTAGGGAGGGTCAAGTATTGCAGTGCTTATGCATTTAAGAGTTAATTGGTGCAAGATAAGAGCCTTTTATATTTTCAACCCCATAGGGGGTTTAGTGCTGTCAGTGTATAATTCATTTGTTTGGTGGCAACCTGTAGCATTACCTAAAGGTTTCTTTTGGGCAGCATGGCCTTCGGCCTAGCTGGCAAACCTTTTTCATTCCTTCTACTGCACCCCATTTCACATTCTCTTTCCTCCATCTTACTTTCCACCCTCTCCTAACAACTGACTCATAGTACAATTGTGAGGTTTTCCTCTTGTTACACCTTTCAAACTTTTACTGCTCAATTTCGGTTTCAGCACTGAATGACCTCATTGGTCCCAGTGCTTGGCCTCTGGCCTAAATTCTTTATTCAATCAATCAATTTTACATTTTCAAGTGTTTAGACTAGCTTGCTATTTCAGAAAATGCAGTAAGTGTAATTGCAAGATGATGAAGAGGAAATGGGAAGTAGTTTACACCAACAGTGGGAGCCCAAAACCTGAAGAGAATGATCACATGGAAGTATTTTCTGAGCAGTCTGAGAGAACAACTGAAATTGACCCACTGGAAATACAAGATTGTGACCTCCAAATCCAGGAAGATTCTTCTCCTGAGGTAAGATATATGTATCCATACAGTGCTGTACTGTATAGAATAGTAAGGTGTTAGCAGATAATGGAGTCATCAACCTTGAGTAACTCTTCATAGAAAGAGTCTCCTTTTCATGATGTCACTGTTAACGTAAGCTTCTAGAACTAAGTATGGTATTTTGTCTTTTGTGATCTTTACCTATCTCTTTATTTCCTCATTTTTGAAGAATCTGCGCAGCATTGGATACCTAATATTACAGTGGTACCTCAACATATACGAAAGTCCCAGCTTACAAAAAATTCAAGTTACAAAAGCAAACAAACAACGAAAATTTTTTTTGGTCTCTACATAAACAAAATAATACGAAAATAGTTCAGGTTACGAAAGAATTGTTTTGCTGTAAAAGTCCCGAGATTCCCACCCCACCACTGAGAACAATTTTAAAACCTTGTGGCGCCCGCCAACTGAGTAGACTCGCTACCAATCCTCCGGCTCCTCCCCATTGGTTCCTGATGCTAGTCACTGCCGTAAGATCTTGGTCCTCCTATTGGTTCAGCATCTACCCTATGTGCTCTATGCCATTGCTATTGGTCAAAAGGATGCTGTAAATTGAAAAACCTTATTCATGCAATACATTTTAATAAAAACAAAAAAAATTTTTTTTAGGTAAAGATAGGAATAGAGATATAAAGAAATGAATGGTGAGGGTTTATACTGTTTGGTAGTGTTTCAGTATTTGAAGATAGATAATAAAAATTTTATGAGTGCGTACTGTACTTGTGTGCTAGGTAAAAGTGGTTGCCTTGGCGATTGGCGTAGTTCGCTAACTCGTTAGTGTGAACCGTAAACAAAAGGTTGGGAAACTTTTTTGTTTGTTTTTGTTTGTTTTAGTTATGCGTTAATGGGTTTACTTATAATTATTGTTGAAATGAGTTACATGCAACTCCAATTTAATAAAAAAATTGTGAATTAGAATATCCTAAAATAAAAAATACAAAATAAATCAGACTGCCTATCATCGAAGCCAACAAATATTTTCTAGAATTTCTTCTTGTTTTAATAATTATATGTTTTTCATTATAGCTGTCAGTAAACTCGTATCTCCCATTAGGTAAAGATAGAAAATAAAGAATAGAAATGAATGGTTATTAATACTGTTTTTGTTTTTTTAGTTTCAGGTAGTTGAAGTAGAGATTAATTGAAAATTTATGATTACTAAACCTGTCCTGCTAGTAAAAGTGGTTTGCTTGGCGATTGTTTCTGGTTACTCGGTATGTGCTGAATGAAATCAAAAGGTTGGAAGCTTTTTTTGTTTGTTTTCTGTATTATAGTTTAATGATTAATTAATAGTTTTATTTGAAATGAGTAACATACTGATTATTTATACATTTCATTGGCATATTTCCTAATACTTATAGCTTTTCTTATGGTTTAGATGTCCAGGATTTCATAGACTAGGCTACAGTAGCAAACTGGCTAATATAGACTAAAGGCGTTATTGCTAAGGGACCATATGCTTAAAGATCCTAATATATGCAGTAAAAATGGTGGGGTTGAACATTACTACTGCAGTTGAATATTAACTCAAGTATGTACAGTAATTTTGCCGTTTGTTTTGGGAGTCATATTTCTTCCGTCGGATCGGCGTCGTAACCCTTATGAACATGTGTTGTAAGTCATGGAAATAATTTAACTGGGGTGGTTTTTTAGTAGGCTTTTTGGATAACGAATTTAGGCAATTTACAATGTAAAAATGGGGTTCAAGATACGACAAAAATCAGGTTATGAAAGGCGCCTCGGAACGGATTAATTTCGTATCCTGAGGTACTACTGTACTAGGGTGGATCAGATAATTTTGTCAGGTATTTTGATACTAAGGGTAACTTGGAGTGAAAAGGGATAAAAATGTATATGAACACATTCATGATATATTCATATAGTACATTTATTTATAACTAACATATCTTAAAACTTAATCTATACCAGTTACATGTCAAGGTCTTTAATAATGAAGCAAATAATGTTGCATGAAAAATGCTACCTTTAAAAAATGTTGCAGCTTTCAATTAGAATTCATATTTTTGTAAAAAGAAGAAAAAAAGAGACATTAAGGAATTGATAACTACGTACTGAAATCCCTACTCACTTTTCTTTATATGTTAGAACACTTCTTTACAATCAAGATCAGTCATGTTTTTGTAATCTTAATGTGATGTCATATCACACAAAGGTGTATTCACTAACTAGAACTATCTTCTGACTTGTTATTTCCAAGACAGTGTACAAGAGTGTATCTTAAGCATATAACAGTCTTTTGATAATTGAATACGAAAATGCATTAGTTGCATCTAAATTAGTTAACATAAGTAGGATGATTTCTCTTGGGTAGTCCTAACAGTAAGCAATCATTTCAGTGCAAAAATGCATTATTTTTTGGTAAAGAAATTGCCTCACACAAATTGAGAGGTGCCAGACCAACCTTGACATTGCCAGAAAAGGATGTCATACAAATTTGGAAAGATTAGATCCAGTTTATGAAGAGGGACTCAGAATATGCACTGGAGCTTTTAAATCTCCCAAACTCTTCTATCGAAGCTGAAAGTGGTGAAGTGCATCTAACACTTCATCGTGACTTATTGACAATGATTTGTGCAATAAAGTACAAGAAAGTGAACCACCAACAGAAACATTTTTGAATAAGAGATAAATTTTTAAACAATCACTGGTTTGAGCCAATAGACCTGCGAGTTTCAGGATTTTAATTGCTGATGAGTGAAACTATTAGCTATACAATTACTGGTTAAGTATAATTAAAACTTTATTTTATCATAAAAATGTAAATATTTTGTTTTTCATAAATAAGGGAATAAAGTATCAGCACTCCACAATCATAGCTCCGTAATCACTCAAGATCTTTGTACTGTTACTGGCCAAGAATCCTTTCTGAAGAGTTCACTTCAGTCTCAATTCTGCGCATTTTCATGTGTTTTCATCCTGGAATCACTGTTCTGAAATTATGAACTGGTAGTGGGTTTCCCTCGAACTTCAGATATTAATATCACCTTTGCACTGTTTGTAGCATTTTTATTAAATTTGTAAATGCTTAAACAGTGTAGTACTGTATATAGTACTGTAAATTGAACAAGGGAAGTCACCTTTAATAATAGATATACAGTGGGTAACCTTCGAGGATAACGAAATTAATCCATTCCGAGGCGGCCCTATTCGTATTAATGAGTTTTGTTTTTTCGTATCCTTGGAACACAAAACTTTTACATGGTAAAATTGGCTAATAATCCGTTCCAAGCCCTCCAAAAACAACCCCAGGTAAATTTGATATTTCCAGCCTAAAACACATGTTTCTTAGCCTAGGGTTAGCAAACGCCGATCCGACGGAAGAAATATGACTCCAAAAAGGCAAAATAACCTGTACATACTTGAGTAACTATTCAACTGCATGTAATGTTCAAAAACCCGCCCATTTTTAACTGCATATTTACGGAGGACTTTAGCATATGTCCCCTTAGCAATAAGCCGTCCTATGCCTTATTTGCCGGTTGCTACTGTAGTCCTAGTCCTGATGATTCTGACATCTAAACCTAAACAGCTAAAAGCCTTAGAATATGCCAATAAAATGTATAAAGAAAAATCAGTATGTACTTCATTTTCAAAATAATTATTAAATTAATCATGTTAACTATAAAATACAACAAACAAACAAAAACAAACCTTCCAATCGATTGTTTACATTCAGCTCTTTTACCACCGCCCGTCTTACGAGGTAATCGAACGACGCACCAAGCAATCATTTTTCACACACCAGAAGCACACAGTCAAAAGCCATAAATTGTCATTAGTTATCTCTCGTCAACTAACTGAAACTACCAACAACAGTAATAATAACCATTCATTTCTATTCTTTTATTTCTATTCTTTAACCTGAATGGAGATACCGAGGTTTACTGACCAGCTATAATGAAACATACTAATTACGTAACGTAATAAATAAACAGAAGCAAGAATTCTAAAAAATACGTATTTGTTGGGAGTCCTGATTTATTTTATTTTATTTTTATGGATAATCCTTAATTCCACAATTTTTTTTTATTAAATGTATTGCATGTACTCATATTTCAAATGATTATTAAGTAACCATTAACTATAATAAACAAACAAAAAAAAAAGCGTTCCAAACGTCTGTTTTAAATCCATCCGCACTTTATTTGAGTATCGAACGGATCGACCAATCATTCAACTTTACACAGTAAGCTATAAATTTTTCAATTATCTCTCTTCAACTACTGAAACCTAACCAAACAAGTATAATAACCGTTTCATTTCTATTCTTTTATTCTTATCTTTAACCTAATGGTTTTTTTTTTTATTAAATGTATTGCATGAATAAGTTTTTTCAATTTAACAGCATCCTTTTTTAACTAATAGAAATACTTAAAGCACAACGGGGTAGTATTGCTGACGCCAATAGGAGAGCAGGGACCTTATGGGGTTGACTAGGCATCAGGAAACACCAATGGAGAGCGGGAGGAATGGTGGCGAATTTTACTCAGTTGGCGGCGTTGGGAAAGTTTTAAAAATTGTTCTCAGTTGGTCCGGGCGAATCTGCTGGGACTTTTTTTTACAGCAAGAACCTTTTCGTTATCTTGAAAACTTTCGTATCGTATGTAAAGCAGTAAACATTAAAATTTTCGCATTGGCTTCGTATCTCCGAGGTTTTATTTTTTCGTAAGTAAGGGGCCTTTCGTATCTCGAGGTACTACTCTACATTTTTGTACATTCCGCAAAATCCCTTATAATTTTGGCACCGTACAGATTGGAAAAATGAATGAAATAAAAGGAGGGTAGGCTTAGTAAAGATTACAGAGCGGTGATAAGAAGAGTGCATGATTGAAGATGGTATTGGGCATGCTTGAGGGTGGATGATGAGGAGGGAGTTGAAGAGGTGGGCTTGGGAAGAACCTGTTTAGAGGAAGAAGATCGAGAGGGAGCCAGAGAATTAAGAGGGTGAGATAAAGTGAACGGAAAATAAATGGAGAGAAGAGTGGTTTTGGTGGAGGATGATGCCTTTGATAGAAGGCAGTGGAGAAGGCACATCAGGCAACCGACCCCTTAATGTAGGGATAACGGTGGGAAAGAAGATTCGTCAGCCTTTGAACCAAAGGGTCACTAGTTACTTGAATTTGCTGAGTGCACGAGGGATGTCCTTCTAATTGTCATTCTGTCATTCATTACGATTGAAAAGTATACCCATTTTCACATTTTTATTCTTAAATGATATATCAGTCTAGCAGATAACAGACACACACATTGATATATTACAGCATACAGCAACAGTAACTACACACTTATTGTGCATTTTCCTCTCTCTCTCTCTCTCGTCTCACCTCATCTTCTCTCTCCTCTCCCTCGCTCTCTTCCTTCTCTCGTCGATCTCTCTCTCAATTTTTTCTCTAAAGAATTTGAATCCTTTTTATTATTAGAATCAAAACTTTTTTCAGTAAAAAGATTGAATGTTTTTTTAGTATGAATGACACAGAGGAGACAGGATAAGAGAAGAGAGAGAGAGAGAGAGAGAGAGAGAGAGAGGAGAGAGAGAGAGAGAAAGGGGTTTACAGTAAGTGCACAGTTTACCTTAATGTGATGCAAGCATGTCCATATGCACATATATGCATCAACTATACACAACAAAAAAATCATTAAGGCAACTGTAATTAATTAAACTTACCTGGAATTTTTTTTTCAAGTTCTTCAATTCTTTTCTTCCTCTTTCATGTGCTGCTGCACATCCTACTTTATTGAATTCTTGTTAGTTAGATCGTTAGACATACATATTCCACCAATTCCTCAGTATGTCCCACTGCAGTATACAAATTAAGCTTGTTAACTGTTCCACAGATTTACAGGTTGTTGTTAAGTGAAGAATGTCTGTAATGGTAGACTATCGGAGTGGCCATCAAAACAGTTCTAAGAAATATTGCTAACCATCACTACTGTAGTAATATGTATAGTATATATTGTAAACATAAAATAACTCAAATACAGTCAACCCTCCATATTTGTGTTCTCGAGGTTCACAGACTCTCCTGTTCATGGATTGTTCTGTGGGCCCTATCTAAAAATTATTCCTGGGAGGACTCGCTCATTCGTGGGTTTTTCCATAAAAGGGATTTTGACGTAAGGAAAAATCTATTTCTGGTTAGTGTACTTTGATGTTAGTTTTTTGACTAAATACATTTTTATGATACAAAAATTATTCACTAATTTTCAATATTAATTAGTACTGTATTAAGTTTAATAAGATTAAATGATAATAAATAATGAAAGTAATAATTCTCTCTCTCTCTCTCTCTCTCTCTCTCTCTCTCTCTCTCTCTCTCTCTCTCTCTCCCTCTCCTCTCTCTCTCTTCTCTCTCTCTCTCTCTCTCTCTCTCTCTCTCTCTGAGATGTATTTTTTTGTATGATAAATAAATGATTTACTAATTTTCAAATAGGGATGCGCAGATATCCAATTTTTGGCTGATACTGATACTAACTTTTAAAGCTGATACGATACCTGTTACCTCCATATTACTATTATTTAAGGGAATATATATTGTTACTAAAATCATTCTTGTTCTCTGGTTATTGTATATTAAAGGTTCAAAAGTTGAAAGGTCATATAAATTTCACTGAAATAAAACGTCAAGTATAACTATTAAGTAGTATTTAATCCCTTTATTACCTGGATATAGTTTGGCTTATATTATGGCTACCATTAGAAGACTTGTAGTAATTTAGGTATGTAGTGCTAACTCGAATTCATGGGGTGACAAGGAATCTGAAATCACTAGTATGTACTTTTATTGAGTTTTAATTTATATATTGGCTAGAAACAGTAAGCAGACTCATTCATTTAAATTATAAAAGGTTCTAGTAGTTTGTTGGGCTTTGTTAGTATATAGATTTTAGAAAGCCTAGAAGGATTTTAAATTCCTAAACTTATGACAAAAGTGCTGGCTGGCATCGGCCAGAAATTTACCGATACCGATACCACAAAAACTAGCCGATACCACCGATACCTATACTTGGGCACATCCCTATTTTCAAATAATATTAAGGTAAACAGCAATAATATCAATTCATTAAAGAAAATACTACGTATAAGGAATTAGTAAGATTTTAGTTTTTAAATTTAAAAAATTATGTAAGAATGAAGGGAATCCCTATCTTTTAGCATAGAGACTTGGAGAGAGAGGGAGAGGTGGGGGGGCTTTTACGGACCAAGATCCGCTCAGGTTCTTTATTATAATAAACAAAAAGGATTCAACACAAACAATTGAAACTTGGGGTATGAATATAGAAAGAAACTCAAACAGAACAGAAGTTTATTTACAAGCCTAATAACAAAGATAAATGCGGAATGGTTTCACCTATTTACTTAAAGTTAAATCTGACAATATTTAAAAAGAGGGAAACAGTTGGTAATGAAATACTTGCTGGCCAGCTTTGCAACTGTCGAAATCAATGCTCGAAGGGAGGGCTTCACAAAAGGGGACAGTAGAAACTTCAGACGGCTTCTTGACTTCGTACTGCAGGAAGAAATGTCTTAGTCTTGAAACTTGAAGGGCGGGTTACTCCTCAAAACCACTTGTAGGACGGTTCTCCTCTGAAGGGTTATGTCGTCGACGTCGGGACCTCTCTCTCTCTCTCTGACTACGAACTGCAGACATAACTTTTTTCCGTTCACACACTCTTTGGTGCGTCCTCTTCCTCTCTATCCTTCGTGTCTACCGTCTTCTCTTATCTCTGATGATCTGATTTCTACTCCTGAGGTTCATATATATATATACGTCGATCACGGGGCGGGGCTGAAAAGGGCAGAGCTTAACTGACGAACGTCATCGTCTCTCGACAGGAACTTTTTAGAAGGATCTAGACGAAATGCTACATCATAGTATGCGGCGTTTCTGATGACGGCCGGCGTGCTGGAGTTCCATAACACATCTGAGTATTCTCAAACAATCATGAGAACAGACGTCTGAAACACGTGCAGGAATTCCTCCTTGCCGCAGACCTACTCAAAGAAGATACATTTTCCTTTCCTTTAATATATGTTTCTTCGCTATAGAGCGATTACCATGACACGTTCCCCCAAAAGAAAAAAAATGAAATAAACTGATTTTATTTTTTTTTTAAAGAGAAACAAGAATCAAACAACAGCTTTAGCTCAGTTAAACAGACACACTTCCCATTCACTCACCCGACTGTGCAAACATAGAAAACGGTCATCAGGCTACTCGTTCCGAAAAATCTCTATTGAGGCTATCAGCTATAGCATTATTCTTTCCCCTTGTATGAACTATCTTCAGGTTATAGTCTTGTAATTCTAAACTCCAACGCATTAGATGTTTATTCTTATTCTTAAACCTCTCCAAATAAACTAACGGATTATGATCAGTATACACAGTTAAAACAGAACTACTACATGCATAAATCTCAAAGTGTTGCAAGGCTGTAACTAAACTAAACAATTCCTTTTCAATAGTGGAATAATTCTGCTGCACTTTATTCAGTTTCTTTGAATAATAGGCAACTGGAAGTTCCATTCCATTCACTTCTTGTAACAAAACCCCTCCTACGCCAATATCATTGGCATAGATCGTTAAATTAAATTCCTTACCAAAATCAGGTAATAATAGAACTGGCTCGTGAATCATAGCCCATAACTTGTTGAAAGCTTCCACACACGTGCCATCAAATACAAAACTGCGTCCTTTCCTAAACAGATTAGTTATGGGAGCGCTTAGCTCTGAGAAATTTGGAAAATTTACGATAGCTTCTATGTTCCGATCCTTTGGACAGATTTTACCAAGACCTACTTTATGTCCTAGATAAGTAATAGAGGCTTTCCTAAATTTGCATTTCCTTAGATTTAGAACGAGATTCGCTTTTGTAAGAGCTTCCAAGTCTCTTGCTAAAATCCTTACATGATCCTCCCAAGTCTCTGAAAATATCACAAGATCATCTAAGTACACGACACAGTTGTTGATGCCATTTAAAACTTTATTCATTAACTTTTGGAAAGTACTGGCTGCGTTCTTCAAGTCAAAAGCCATAACTTTGGGCTTGAAACTACCAAATGGCATTATAAAGGCAGATATTTTCCGGGTTCGTTCACTTAAAGGTACGTACATGCCAATAACCTTTAGCCAAATCCAGCTGTGAAATGAATTTGAATTTCTGATTCTATCTAAGCAATCATCAATCCTGGGTAAGGGAAATTTGCTTTGCTTAGTTACACTGTTTACTTTCCGGAAATCAATGCACAATCTATCTGATCCATCTTCCTTTTTCACCAGAACTACCGGGGAACTCCATTCACTCTCGCTAGGTACTATCAGATCATTATCTAGCATGTAACTAATTTCCTTCCTCACAGATTCTGCTTTTTCTGGACTCAGACGATATGGACTGCCTAATGGGTTCTGTGTCCTGCAACTCAATATCGTGTTCTAAAATATTGGTTAGGCCTAGTTTGTCACTAATAATTTCAAGATAATTCACTAAAACATTATGTATTTCCCTTCAGACGGCTTCTTGACTTCGTACTGCAGGAAGAAATGTCTTAGTCTTGAAACTTGAAGGGAGGTTTACTCCTTAAAACCACTTGTAGGACGGTTCTCTGAAAGGGTTACATCGTCGACGTCGGGACACCTCTCTCTCTCTCCGACTACGAACTGCGGACTTAACTTGTTTCTGTTCACACACACACTGAAAAGGGTGGAGCTTAACCAGCGAACGTCATTGTCTCTCGACAAGAACTTTTTAGAAGGATCTAGATGAAATGTTACACCATAATGTGTGGCTTAACTAAGCAAAGCATAACACACCTGAGTATTCTCGAACAATCACAAGAACAGATGTCTGAAACACATGCTAGAATTCCTCCTTGCCACAGACCTACTTGAAGAAGATACATTTTCCTTTCCTTTATTAATATATGTTTCTTCGCTATAGAGCGATTAACATGACGGGCGGGGAGGGTGGAGCTGTCACAAATTTCAAGAAACCTGGCAGCAAGGGTAGGGGAGTGTTGCAATCTTAGTGAGTCTCTGATAATTGCTGCCTTCTTGGGGTCAAAGGATACACTGAAATCTCTCTCTCTCTCTCTCTCTCTCTCTCTCTCTCTCTCTCTCTCTCTCTCTCTCTCTCTCTCTCTCTCTCTCTCAGTGAAAGTCTCTTTTTAACCAGTTGGTATTAGCTTCTATTTTTCTGTAGATAAATATTCACTAATTAGTGTATGTTGAGGTTATTTTCATGACTAAATACATTTTTATGATACAAAAATGGTTTACTAATTTTCAGATTTTTATATTGATTAAAATTGTATTAAGATTAATAAGATTAGATGATATTAAATATTAAAAATAATAATTCTCTCTCTCTCTCTCTCTCTCTCCTCTCTCTCTCTCCTCTCTCTCTCTCTCTCTCTCTCTCTCTCTCTCTCTCAAAGGGTAGAATGAGAAATGGATTGATAGATAAACAAATAGATACCTAGTACATATAGCCCTCTCTCTCTCTCTCTCTCTCTCTCTCTCTCTCTCTCTCTCTCTCTCTCTCTCTCTCTCTCTCATATGCAGTACAGTTTTGGTCACCAACACTAAGGAAGGACATAAATAGATGAGAAGGGGTACAACCAAGAGCCACAAAGTTAATTCCATCCATCAGGCAAATAGGTTACCAAAGATGAGTAGAGAGCCTGACATGTATGGTTAGAAACAATGATTGCAAGTACAACTACATGTAATAGGAACATTCAGAATACTGAAAGGCATAGCAAAAGTAGACAGTAACCTGGAACTTCTTTACATACAAGATATGTGACACATGGAATAAACTGCCAACAAATGATTAGAACACTGTGAATGAACAGTAAAACCTGTTCCTTCAGATAAGTGAGCACACTATGTCTCCTCGGATGGACTAATAAGTCTTTGAGACATCCTAATCATTGTAACTCTTTCTCTCTGGAAAAAATATATGTATGGCTGAGGGGAAAAAGTGTTGCCTATAGAGGTTCATTTTCAATCTTTTGATATCGTAAGTAGTTATTCCCTCTTTCTCTCTCTTATTACATATTCTCTATGTCTCCGAAATAATTCATAAATAATTTCACTCTTGATGGTCAAATACATGATGTTGCCCATTCAAAGGTCTCTCCCTCTCCTCTCTCTCTCTCTCTCTCGTCTTCTCCTTGTTCTCCATCCTCTCTCTCTCTCTTCTCCCCTCCGTCTCCTCGTCTTCCTCTCCTCCTCTCTCCGTCGCCTCCCTCCTCTCCCTGCCTCTCTCTCCACCCTGCTTCTCTCTCCCCAATGCTTCTTCTTCTCCAACTCTCGTCTCTCTTTCCCTCAATCCCGACTCCTTCCCCTTCTCTCTCTCTCTCTCCTCCCCTCTCTCCTTCCCTCTCTCGCTCTCCTCTCTCTCTCTCGCTCTCTCTCTCTCTCTCTCTCTGATATTGGCTGTATGTATAAATATTTCTAATGGTAAATGTTTAAGATGACTTTGAAATTATATTAATAATATAATTTAAAAGATTAATACTACAGTGATAGAATAATAATTTAAGGTATATTTGATGTAGGATGATACTTTAAGTATACATTTGGTATTTGAACTTTTAAGATAGGCATTTAGTATAAGCATTTTTAGACGGGGAACGCTTTTAAGTATTTGTGGATTCTAGCTCTTCGGGGTTGTGGGGTGGGGATGGGGGGGAGTGGGGTGGTACACATCACATCCCCTGCAAATACTGGGGGTTCACTGCAATAAAATATTTTTGAGAAAGTTTTTTTTTACGCTTTCAGATATTATCCATTTACTATTACAGTAATGTCTAGCATTTTAGTCTTTTAGAATTATTTTATTTATTTATTTTATTTTTTATAGAAGGAGGGTTCAAGCAGTTCACGGCCAACTTCATCAAAGAGGAAACCTCTTAAGTTTGAGGATTGTATGAAGCTTATTACCCTTGAATGTGAGTGGAATCAATGTACATACACATTCAAGAAGATGGAGGTATTTTGTCAGCATGTCGACGAACATTTGTCAGCTGACAGTAGTAAGTCCTAAGTTTTCCTTAGTTGTAGTTACAGCTGCCCTTTTTATGCATTTAATGAGAATTGAGACAAGTTAAAAGCACTCCCCATAATGTCTTTGTTGCATGTACATTATTATTGGGAATAACTACAGTACTGTCTGGGTGACCTATCAATGATTTTGTGTAAAAAAATGTTGCTTTTTTTGTATATGAAAAGAGAGTTCTGATGAAAAATGATTTTCCAGTCAAGATATAGTGTATGTTGTCAAATCAAGGATCTTGGTGCTACTCAGTTCTTCTTGTGCATTGTAGGTAGTGGATTTAGCTTGGTATTAAATTATGTATGAGAATGCTCTGCTTGGTATGTATGATGTCAATTTCTAATGGGTTGATGCAGCTTCATAGAAATTGAAACACCACTAAAGTTGTTATCATCATTATTAACATTTTGACATGAGGTTTTCCCCTCATAAGATTCAACATGTATTAAGTACTCTGCTATGTGCTACAGTATTAAGTCAGTCAACCAAATGTGTAGCAGTTTGTACTGCTGCTATTTAAAATGTTTTATATGGTCTCACCTACAGTCCTCTTGTTAGACACCATTTTAATTTTATCCCTCAGGAGCAGTTACAGAAGACGGCTATCTGTGCATCTGGAGGGAGTGTGGCTATTTCTGTGACTCAAAAGAAGAGCTTAATCGTCATGTTTGTTTCCATGCTTTTCACACTAAGCTCAAGGCAATTGGCAGTGTCCTCCTGAAGCAACAGTCAGGAGAGGTAAGTTAATGGGCTAAGTAAAATTGGAGCATGCTCGTATGTCTAAAGTACTTGAGGACTAAGAATAGTTGTGACTGAATGTTATGAAAGAGGAAAGTTCAGGAAGATGTGGAGCCCAGGGGCAGGAAACAAGGTTGAGATCTAAAGCTTTAAATGGTTTGGGCATATGATGGGTAGGGATGAGCAGTAATCTGTTAGAAAAGTTGCTGATGTGAAAGTGTAAGGTTAAAGATAATTAGAAGTCCAGAACACCTTGGAATAAAGGTATAGATGAAATTAGAGATAATTAGAAAGCCCAGAACATCTTGGAATAAAGGTATAGATGAAGTTATAGACCAGTAGAATGGGCAAAAAACAGAACACAGGAAAGAGAAAGTGATCTTTTAATTTCCAACTATGTAAATATGAAATCCAGTAAAATATATTGACATTTGATGATGATAATTATTGACTGTAAATGACTACAATTAACATGAATGATGCAGACATTCTTTTTAGTAGGAAATGTCTAACAGAGGGTCTGCTTCCTTCTTATATATAATAATAATAATAGTAATAATAATAATAATAATAATAACATGCATCACCAGGTAAGGAAGCTAATATTTTTCAAGTGTAACTAGGGAGAGGAAATACCAAAAATTGGAGTAAGTACATCAAATAGTTTAGGTGTTTGGCACAGAAGAAGCCATTTGCGGAGTTGATTAAATGAATATTCATGCGCTATTGTGCATGGTTGTATAATGTTATCATTGTGACTGAATTTTGTATGTAAGGTTGTTGCTGTCAGATTAGAAATCCAATAATTATGCAACTGTGGGGTTTTGTCTCATAGCCACCTTTAGACCTTTTTTTACTGTGCCTCATTTGTGTTGTATTTCATCTCATATATTGCAGTACACTTCCTGAACACCTGAATTAGTCCTGGTTACCTGACCAGTCCGAACATAACCCCACTCATTTACTCACTTGGGAAAATTTTAACTGCTAGCGTTAACAATGCTGCAGGTGAAGATTGTTTACTGAGTTACCTGTCTACCGTTGGCAACACTGCTGCCAGACATCGGTTGGCAGACGGTTCCCACCTTCAATTGCTGTTTGTTGGCACTATGGATAACATGCATCCTGTTACAAGGGAACATTTTTGGTCTTTCAGCCCTACCCCACAGCAAATTTAGGAGTAGACCTGTTGTGGACGACCTGCATTTCGTTTTGGATTACGTTTTAGATTTCTCCTTTGCATATTGGTTAATAAAAGTTGATGGACTCTGCTTTTGACCATGGATTCCTCGTCTAAAGACACTTCTTCAGCCACGCCTTTGAAACCTTCCCCTTCTATACCCTCCAATCAACATGGCAGCAATGATACTGGAACACCTCAGTCCTGCTTGGCCTGCAAAAGAAGGATGAGTACCCTCAAGACACGATCGACATTCTATGTGTATAAGCTGTAGAAAGGTGCAATGCAGTTTAACACAAAGATGTGAGGAGTGTAGGGACTGGTCGACAGATCAAATGGAAGGATATGTAAAGCATAGGAAGGCGCTAGCGGCCAAAAGTAAATGCAAGGTAGTTATTGAGCCTAAGAAGGCAGAATCAGAGGATTTGGAGTCAGTGCTCTTCAAGAAACTAGAGGATAGGCTGTCTTGTAGTATGACAAGTCCTTTTTCTAATTTATTGGCAAAATTGAATGAGGAGAAAGATTCTAGTAATAGGGAACCAATGTCTAACCATTCTTTGTTCATAAACGAACAAACCTTCGGTCTTAACAATAGGGTAATTTTTAGCACCTAGCTGGATCCGGTTAAAAAACAGATGAAAGCAAGGAATCTTGTGATATCTGGCAACGCATGCATAGGACGGGTGAAGAGATATCTGGCAACGCATGCGTAGATAGGGTGAAGAGATATCTGGCAACGCATGCGTAGATTGGGTGAAGAATGGTTGAAGATCATTCATCTATGACAACGCGTCAGTCTTTTCTTTGACTGCCTGGGCGAGAGTCGTGTTAACCTCTCTTGGCCTTTACCCGGTTCATTGCCCGTTTCGCTTGTGTTTAGTGTGTGTGTTTGGCTGATATTATGGCTTCTTCTGCTCCTTCTCAGCCTTGTCAATGTGTGTGCCCCGGAATTCCAGGTTTTCCGTGTTCTCCTTATTTGGCCTAAAGAGCAGTAGAAGTCGTTTTATAGCAAGGGAGAACATCGGAGGGTTTCGACTCTTCCTTCATGGGAAGGTTTTTTGCCTCTTTCTGATGCTTCGGGCTGACAACAGCCCTTCAAGTGTTCACCAGGGTCTTCTCTCTTGTGCCAAGTTGGGCCCATGCTCAGGGGATCCATTTGCTGAGGTACCTCGACGATTATTTGGTCTTGGCAGTTTCCAGGGAAAAGCTGCTGCAGGACAGGGATCGTCTACTTTGGTTCTGTCTGGAACTGGGCATCATAGTCAACCAGGAAAAGTCAAACCTCGTACCCAGTCAAAGGATTCTCTACCTGGGTATGGTCAGCGATACGACAGTGGCAAAAGTTTTCCCGTCGGGTCAGAGATTGGAGAAGTTACGGGTGGTGGCGCTCAACTTCCTGTCAAGTCACATCAGTCAGCTCATCAGTGGCAGGTTCTTCTGGGAGTGTTATCTTCCCTGGAGAAGCTGGTCCCTCATGGGCGTCTTCTTCTTCGGTCTTTGCAATGGAGACTGGGAGGATTCTGGTTTCTGGCCAGTTACTCACCCTTGTTAATGGTTCCTCTGTCTCTGGAAATGAGAGAAAACCTTCGTTGGTGGTTGGACAACCAGAATCTTTCGAAGGGTGTCCCTCTGCATTCTCTTCCACCAGACTTCCTTCTGTTCTCAGATGCCTCCCTCGCAGGTTGGGCGGCTTCATCGCTTCAGGCGTTTGGAGGACAAGCAGCAACATATCAACGTCTTGGAGTTGAAGGCAGCCTTCCTGGGTCTGAAGAAGTTTCGGGAGAAGGTAGAATGTCATTCTGTCGTTCTCATGTCGGACAACACCACGGTTGTAGCCTATGTGAACAAACAGGGAGCCTGGTTTCTCGTCAACTTCACGCCTTGACCGTTGAGGTTCACCAGTGGGCGGTCAGCAATCAGGTAGAGCTCTCAGCCAGGTATATCTTAGGCAAACGGAATGTGGTCGCAGACAAACTCGGTCGTCGGGATCAGATCCTAGGCAGAGAGTGGTCCCTTCATCAAGTGATAGCAGACAAGCTTTTCCAGGTTTTGGGTAGACCCGTTTTGGACCTTTTTGCGACTTGCTTCAGCAGGAAGCTGGAGATATTCTGTTCAATGGTCCCAGATCCTTTAGCATTGGCAGAGGACGCATTCCAACATCCTTGGGACAACCTGGAGGTGTATGCCTTCCCTCCATTTTGTGTGATCTGTCAAGTTCTGAACAGGCTAATGAGTTCACAGGGTCTCAGGATGACTTTGGTAGGCCCTCTGTAGCCTCAGGCGGAGTGGTTTCCAGATCTGCTGTTGCTGTTGTCAGAGGTTCCGAGGGAGATTCCCCTTGGTGACATCTCCTGTGTCAGCCCCATACAGAAGTGTTCCACCAGTCAGTAGAAGCCCTGTCTCTTCACGGTTGGAGGCTATCAAGTATCTCCTCCGAGCGAGAGGCTTTTCTCAGAGGGACAGCTGGGCATATGTCCAGCAGTCTCAGAAAGTCGACCTCCGAGGTTTACCAAGGCAAATGGGAAATCAACTGTGATTGGTTTTGTAACGGGGTTTTTTCTCCACTCGCAACCTCTATTCAGCGAATAGCAGACTTTTAACCTTCCCCAAAGACGAAAAATGTTGTCCATTTCTGCCATTAGAGGCTACAGGGCGGCCCTGAGTTTGGTGTTACGCCTTAAAGGTATCGACATCTCTTCCTGGGAACTTTCCTTGGTAGTTAAGGGGTTTGAGCAGTCGAGTTCTCCTATAGAGCTCAAACCTCCGACGTGGGATGTTTCCTTGGTTCTCAAGAGCTTCACTAAGAGTCCATATGAGCCCTTGCGTCGCTCATCTGACAGGAACTTGACTCTCAAGGCAGTTTTCCTTCTGGCCTTGGCATCTTCCAAGAGGGTAGGAGTGCTCCACGGTCTGAGCTATGAGGTGAAGCACACCAGGGGTTGGGGGTCATTGTCCTTCGAATTTGTCGCGGAATTTGTGGCCAAGACCCAAAATCCCTCTGTGCACAATGACAGGTTCACTTCGTTTTCCATTCCATCACTGAGTGACTTGTGGGTGGTGATGCTCAAGAGCGTTTGTTGTGCCCTGTCCGGGCCCTGCATTGCTTTCTTAAAAGGACTCGGCACCTTAGACCAGGCTGCCGCAGACTTTTTTGTTACCGCAGGCCGTACAAGAAAGAGGTGTCTAGGAATACTGTCTTTTTGGGTATGGGAAGCCATCAGACAGGCGTACTTGTCTCTTGATGATTCCACCACCACGTCTGTGCAGGCTAGAGCGCATGAAGTTAGGGGTTTTGGTCCCTCTCTGGCTTTCAAAAAGAACTTGGCTGTACATAGAGGGCTGAGCGCTGGTACTTGGTTACGCCAGTCCATGTTCACCTCTTTCTATCTTAAGGATGTTGCCCACAGATCTGTGGACATGTTTTCCCTGGGTACTGTGATGGCTGCCCAACAGGTTGTGTAACTCATAGTTGCCCCTAACAAGGCACTTTTGTATCTTACCTAAGATGGTTGTGTGGATGAGAGAATGAGTGAGTTGGCTGGTCTCCTGCTTTCTCTTGTACCTTTCCTTCTTCCTTCGGGTGGGTTAAGGAATAGACACGTCATTCGCTGGACTGGTCTGATACATTGAGTAAGGTAGTCATACTGATAGTGTGGTTGTTTAATATGCAAATGTCAAACCCTCTATTCGGTACCATATGCTCCACTCCTTGGCAAGGAGGAGTTGAGAGTATTACAAACCTTGGTGTCTTGGTTTGCTATTAGACAGTCAAAGTTTCTCTTTGGTTCCCTATACAATGGTTCTCCCATATATCATTGTATGTCACTCAGGGTCTGAGTGGTTAGATATCAATTTTTCTAGCTTCTCAACGGGCTTCAGTCCCTCTCCAGAATTCATTTCTTCATGAAGCTGGACTGGTGGGTAGGCCCCCAGGCAGTCTAGGATGTCTTATACTTCCCTCCAAGTATGAGTCTATCCTATTGTTAAGACTGAAGGTTTGTTCGCGTATGAACAAATGGCAAATTTTCTTAGACAGTTTGTATTTTTCATAGCTACAAACTTGAGGTCTTAACATTATACTGCCCGCCTCTAGCCGCCCCTCTGTGTGTTAAGACATCCTGAGTTGGGAGAGACTGACGCGTTGTCGTTGATGAATGGTCTTCGACCATTCTTCACCCGATCTACACATGCGTTGCCAGATGTCACAAGATTCCTTACTTTCATCTGTTTTTTAACCGGATCCAGCTAGGTGCTAGAAATTATCCTATTGTTAAGACCTCAGGTTTGTAGCTATGAAAAATACAAATTGTCTTAGAAAATTTGTCATTTTTCAGCTCCCCTGCCTGTTCCATAACCAGCTCTAACAGGTGGTGGGGGTCATGGAGATCCACAGACCTGAAGAGTAGGAACTGTCAGCCACCCCGGCACAGAGCAGGCAGTGTCAGTAACAGATTTCCCCCTTTCCCCTGAAAGTGTAAGTTGTAAAAATAACTTAGCTTTGGCTTTGGCTCCTCAGATTCCCGCAGGTTTGCTTTCTGCAAAGGTTCCTCGGCCTTGAGGAATAGCAACGAATATGCGTTCATTAGTTATGTTGCTTTCAGTAGACCACAGTCAGGTTTTAACCACTGCGGTAAGTGTGGGCCTGACAGGAATATTGCCTACCTGTCTGACTTCTGTGATCGGGGGACCAACAGTGGTTCCAAGTTTGACTTCTTCTTTTGTTCTTCCTTCTCCTTTGGCTTTCTCTTCTCTGGTTCAGGGTGGTACAGGTGTTTGGAATAAGGGTTATGGTGTTGGTTCGGGTTTGGTTTCGGTGTTGGGGATATCAGGGATTGGAACTCCCTCGTCTTCCTTTGATGTTTCTGTGGTTGAGGGTGTCCGTCCTTCTAAGATAATGGTTTTCACAGGTGATATAGGTATTGCGGCTTCTCCGCTCATTGGTTTTGGTCTGGGTTATCCGACACATTTCGCTACGGATCTGGCTCTTTCGGCTTTGCATAACCTAGGTTGGGTAGGTTCGGCTCGGTTTGCGAGCAGGCTATGCCATCCTCTCTCAGTGAGGGCAGGGTTGCGCAACTTGGGTAATTCGCCTTGGTACCAGGTATACTCGGTGCGGATGTGGAGCAAACTTTCATGTACAGTTTGGCCGTGTCAGGTGTTACGGCAGTGATTGTGGGGGACAAAGGTTTGGTGCAACCCTTTGTAGTTGGCTCGGGGTCGTTACTGGTAGGCTTAGGTAGGGAAGGTAAGGTTTCGGAGCTGGGTTCCCCTTCCTCAGGATTAGTTCATTTAGGGGTTCATACTTCTCTTTTTCTGCTTTACAGCCTGACGAGATGGACAAGGAACTCTCCGGAGAGGACAAAGTTCCGGTTTCAGATTCGGGTTTTCATTATGCAGGAGAGGGAATATAAACGAATGGTTGAGTTTATTCACTACCTTTTTCCGCAGTCCAAGGTCGCGGAAGAACCATCAAATCCTAACCAGGTAATGTTTGAAGAGCTATATTTGACAAAACCTACGGTTCTTCATACTTCATGTAAACTACCTTGGTTCAGTAGGCAGGCATTGAGGGAAGCGGATGCTCGATTGGCTTCGGTAGTATGGTCGGGAAAACAAGATTCAGGTTTGCTTCCTAGTAGGAAGCCGTTGTATGGTATTGCAGGTAACCCTTCTTCTGGCTCGAGGGTACTGTTGAACGACTCGGTAGAGGCGCTTCTATCCAGAGTTCCTTCATTTAGCAGGCAGGTGAGTATTTCCTTACGGGAGGCTTCTATACTAGGGGACACTTTGGGAATCAGTCTGATGCTTTGTCACATTCAGTGTGGATGCTTTCGTGTCTGATGGGCTTTCTGAAGCGTGCCGGATTCGCATCTTCGGATCCAGTCCTATTCGACAACCTCATCACATCAGTATCCATGGGGCTAGCTCATCAAGCCAACATTTTGGCAGGCCGTACGACTTTCTTCGGGAAAAAGAGGAGAGATTTATTCCTGAGCCATCTTCCTCTGCACTTCCCGGACATTCAAGAGAGGAATTTTTTCAGTGTCGGTGATCTTGGAGGCAGTTATTTGAGAGTTGTGTAGATTATCACAATACTCTACCTTAGGGATTTTCAGTTTCTTCAGAGAAAGGTTACTTGCTGGGTCCTGTCGTTGTGGTCAACTCAGTTTTATAGTTAGCTTGGTATCGTTAGGATGTTAGAAGTTTAGGTAGTCAGTGATAGTCTAAATGAACTCTAGTGTTTCTGTTGGTCAAGCTTAGACTGAGTGCAATATGAAGTTCTCATAATAAAACTAATATTGTAATACTTACCTGAACACCTGAATGATTCCCACCCTCCTCCCCACTTCAATTGGATAGTGAATGATTCAATTGAGGAGACTGGCCTCTGGTGGCCAGTATTTACACCAGTGTTGCCAATGATAGCACAGGTAACTCATTTGACTAGATTTTACCTGCAGTGTTGGCAACACTGACAATTAAAATTACCCACTTAGTGGGTAAATCTGTGGGAATATAGTTTGGGCTAGTCGGTGACCAGGGCTAATTCAGGTGTTCAGGTAAGTATTACAATATTAGTTTTATTATGAAACTTCATTTTTTTAGTTCTGATTGGCTGAAATTGCTTAGTTTTGTAGCCAAAGTTTCATGATTTACTCATTCATTCAGTCTTCACTTTTTTCTCAAAGTACAAAAGAAGCTTACTGTATTGTTAAAAATGTAGAAGTATTTCCTCAAATTATGTTTAGTATGTTAGTATTTTCATTGCTAGTTTTGTGTGTTTATGAGGTTTGCATAAACTAAGTTACAGAGCACTGTACCAGATTAAATGAGGAAATGTTTGAAAATAAAGTAATGACATTATTATAGCCAGTTGCGACAGTAATTACTCTTGGGCCATTTCAGTGTGTTGTAGATTCATCAGGGCGCAACATGATTCCAGAGATTCCTGAGCCTTTCCAGTGCATGTGGGTTGAGTGTGATGAAAGATTTGCTTCTGCCCAAGTGTTTTATTGGCACGTCCAGAATCACATTCTCTGCGTTGATCCAGATGATAATAAGCAGTATTTGTGTCACTGGCAAGGTAAGGCATTTTGTTTTCCTCCTTGGAGAACACAGTGATCTTTGTTGACTTGTTCCTGATGTTTTCTGAAACCCTCTTCACTTCAGTGGATTTATAGTAAATGTTGAAACTTGAGGAAGAGCAGTAATTGGTTACACCATTCCAGTGGTAAGATTTACTAGATAAGATGTAAGTTGCTCTATTTCTGTTTGAAAAAGGAATTTATTAGGATAAGCTGCATGGGATTAGACTAGTTTATAATAGTAATGCAGATGAGTGCATTATGCTGCTTATCACTAACTTTAGTTTTATTAGAAACTTATTTTAATAGTAATGCAGATGGGTGCATTATGCTGCTTATCACTTAATTTAGATTTATTAGAAACTTATTTTTAGTAGGAAAATGTTGTTTGCAGGCTGTTCTTCCACGTTCAAGAACCCTACAAGACTGTCCGACCACGTAAGAAGTCATACCCAGGAGAAACGTGTTGGATGCTCAAACTGTGGAGGAATATACTGTTCAAATACGAAGTTCTTCGATCACTGTGCCCGACAGGTTCCTCTGAACTGTATGTGATAATTTTGTAATACTATCTTATATTATGTTCTTTGGTGCTTTTGATTACAAATGATAGTGTTTGGAGATGGAGGAGGATAGTGTACAGTACTAATTGTTATATGAACCCATCAGTCATATGTAGTCTTCACTCCTTTTAAAATGGACTTAGTTATGTTGATGTAGGGTCGAAAGAAAAGTGTTACCATGCTGGCCCAGCTCACACTCAACTGACCATGAACCAGATGTTAGGATTCGGTGCATCTCTTTCTTTTGTTTGACTCTGTAGTTGAGTGCTGTGGTTTCCAAGATGAAATGAATGTTGTCATTCATTTAATATTTTGGTGTATATTTGTATCCACCAATGTTCTCTGTTGATGACATCTCATTGCTTACATGCTTTTGTGAATACTACAGTATGTACTTGGAATTTCTCTTTGAGTATTCATAAGTTCTATTTTACTCTTAATTCCATTTGTATCTTTTCCTTGGTGTGTTATTTTTGGCCTTGCTTAGCCTTTATTGAAAGATTTTAACTTCCTTGGTGTGTTTATATTCTATTTTAAAGGCCTTAACAATAACTTCTC
>NC_087215.1:30666656-30692077 GCF_015104395.2 Macrobrachium nipponense | reverse complement strand
AACAATAACTTCTCTTGCACAGCTATGTATGTATTCATGAACTTAGCCTGCATTTGCAGCTTTTATAAAATTAAAAAGAATTTTTCCATCCAAACCAACCATATTTAGCATTAATTAGCAGTGTTGAAATCTTTGGACATGTAGCTTCTGAACTCTGAGGATGGAGAAGAATACATAGTTAGAAAAGTAACCACTGAGTGATATGAGCATGTTCATTTTGACCTATGTGCAGTGAAGAAATAGCCACCCTCATTCTTTCATGTGCAACTTGTAAAACAACCAGAATGATGTGACTGGGAGGAGGGTTTCTAGTAGAAATGTTGCATTTGTTTTCTAAACACTTCAGTGTTTATTACAAACCCATCAGCCATAATTAACTTGAAGTACTATTTATGTGGGAGGGCAAGAGAAAATTATTCCAAGTTACAGTAAGGTTTAGATGTTTCAGGATCACATGATGACAGAAAAAGGTCAGAAACCAAGTGTCCTAAAACAACATTCAAGTGGAGAATTGGCTTAATGGTGGGTGTTCCGTTCCCAGCCAAGCGCTGCTAACCAAAAATCAGCCATAATAGCACTGTAATAACCTGCTTAATGGCGCCATTAACTGGGGATCGGCACCACTAATAACCCAGTGCTTGGCCTTTGGCCTAAATTCTATATTCAACTCAACTTAACACCTTATCTCCTACTCTGAAACTGTCAAACCTGTCATTACCAACTCTTCTTCTTCATTTCAAATCAAACCTCGCTCTCGCATTCCCCTCATAATTCATCTTATACATCGCCACCACTCTTCGTAACAACAAATCCCATTCCTTCTTTCTATCAGTTAACATTCGTAACATCTCACTCAGAGTCCTATAGTTCATTCCGCCAACCCATTCGCACTCAGCATGTATGGAGTTGTTACTACATGCTCGATACACCACTCTCTCAACATTTGTTCAAAAGGCCTACCAACAAACTCCGGCCTATTATCACTCGACATTCTTAATGGCTTCCTTACACATGCAGGCAACAAGACCATACTGACTACTCTTGCAATGTTTTCACTAGTTTTATTCTTTACTGCTGCACAACTTGCAACCTTACTCTTATGATCTACCACAATGACCACAGCTACATTTCCCCTTGCAGTTACCAGCAAAGTTACACATTCAGTTGCCAATAACTCAAACTTTTGTATATGAGACTTACCCAGTAATTATGTAACTATAGTTTCCAACGTCCGGCAGCCTAATTCAAATTTTGCGGGTAGTACTTCAATAGTTCATTGTAGGCATAAATGTGCCGTTCCCCAACAGCAATTTACGAACAACTTAGCAAAGAACTTAATTCTGTTTCCTGCCGTGCTTGACTAAATATTGAGTGCTTACAGCTGTTTGTTCTTATTTTCCAGTTATCACCAGATTTAGGTAGTTACATAACCACCGGAATGCATTCATAGCCTGATATTTGTATAATCCGTCAATAGTCCTTGACTGTAACTCCATTCAATTAGGCCTAATACTTTTGTATATAAGTTTTACTTACCGGGCTTATGCTATGCGCAAGTTGTCGGTTAATAATTGCCTTAAGTAATCATGATTTAACATAATTCCTTTAGGCCAAGCTCTTGTTTAGATTTTGTGTTGTCGGCCATTGGTCATTAGCCTGAAACTGGTAAATAATTACCTTAAAATAATTCTTGAATGTTATTCCATTCTTGTATCTTAGAAACTTTGGATTTATTTACTTATCGGGATTAGAATATGTGCAAGTTGCCAGTTTATAATTACCTTTCAAAAGCAATTAGTGATTGTTACATAATTCCCTTAGGATATACCTTGCTATTGGGATTTTGTTTACCAGCCATAGGCTATAAGTCACAAGCTGCCGGTAAATATAGTTACCTTGAAGTAATTTGTGAATGTTGAGACATTCTTTTTGGCCAAACGGTTGCATTGGGGCCAGTACATTTTGTTGTGTTTACCGTGCTTGCGACACTCATCACTTTCCTTTGTAGAGACTGAAAGTGTGGAGGTTGAAAGTATTAAGGAGAGAATGATGGTAATGTTTGGCTATGGGAGGCTTTGGGAGAGAAAGCTTACATGGCCTCAGTGTACGGAGGTATTTCCTGGCGTGTCACGTAATTGTGAACCTTTCACATTTAAGCTGATACCATCGAGCTCACTTGGTGCACTAGAGCACAGGCAGCCACTCGAGTCATTTAGACTTGAGCACAGGCCATATGAGGCAATTAACGGGGCATGTAATTGGTTACTGATTGTGATTACTTTCATTCCTGATCATTTTTATTGTGACTTCTTTTTGAGTAATCGGTTATTCATAAATTTTCTTTTATATTAGAGTCGAATTTGCTTTGAGACTTAATATGGAAACGTTTGGTGATATAAACATGTATACAGTAGTGCCTCAGGTTACGAAATTAATCCGTTCCGAAGCGGCCTTCGTAACCTGATTTTTTCGTATCTGGAACTATGTTTTACATGTAAATTTCCTAATTCGTTCCAAGCCCTACAAAAACACCACAGTAAATTTTATTATAAAGCTAAATTGATCAATAAACAATGAAATACAGCAATTTGGACCGTTCAGTACCTAACATAACCATGACTGTACCTGTAAATAAAGTGTATTAGTGTACAGGGTACAAGAAATACTGTACGTACATATGTGTAAAATGTGGAAACTTACCTTTCGAGTGAGGCGATGTCCGAAAGTGATGACAGAGGAAGAGGACAAACGGCAGAAAACATGAACACTTAACTTTACGAAACATTAAAAAATGGCAGAAAACATTAACACTAAACTTTACGAAACACATTAACAAATGGCAGAAAACATTAACACTTCTTGATTATCTCCATCTTCGTTCTCCATAGAAAGCATCCTCTTCTTTCTGTGAACTTCAGCAACATTCTTGGGACCCATGGCTAATAACGTAAGTAATTAAGTTCACACACAACCCGATAAAGTAACTTAGAGTACAACGAAAGCAAAATCACTAACATGAATTTACGTTAAACGAAATATGTATATGTGAACGAATGAATTCCAGTGTTTACGATAACGCTGCTGCAAAAAATGGTCAAGGAACGCCTTTACATAGAGGCATGATGGGACAGATGCTGACCAATAGGAGAGCAGGATCTTACGGCGGTGACTAGCATCAGGAACCAATTGGAGAGCGGGAGGATGGTGGCGAGTCTACTGAGTTGGTGGCGCGCTAGTTTTAAAATTGTTCTCGGCGGCCCGGGCAAATCTCGGACTTTACCCTTTCGCAACCTGATTTATTTTCGTACACAGAAGCAAAAAAATCTTCGTCTTTGCTTTCGCAACCTGAATTTTTTGTACGTAGGGACTTTCGTATGTAGAGGTTCCACTGTGTATATATTTACAATGATATGTTATTTTATGATATATACATACATCTCAATACATGAAATGCTATTTCATATTTTTGTAAATAATATTTGTTTTATTCCTTTATCACTAATTGGAGAACAAAAGCAGTGTTTTTACAGTACTAGAGTCCGATTGGCTTTGATACTCAGTGTGAAAATGACTTGTTCATATAAAATTATTATTATTTTGGAGTTATGCATACATTTACGTTATGTTTAAATGCATGTTTGAATATAAGAAAGGCTGATATATTCATATATATTATGAATGTTTCAAGCCTAGATGCCAGCATTCCCTCTGTGATATACAGTTGGCCACCCATATTCGTGTTCTCCGGATTCGCAGACGCATGGATTCATGGATTTCTCTCTGGACCATATCAACCCATTATTTGCAGGAAATTAGCCTATTTGCTGGGTTTTTCCAACAATAAATAATCACTAATTAGTGTATTTTTATGTTATTTTCATGACTAAATACATTTTTATGATAGAAAAATTATTTACCAATTTTCAAATACATAGTAATATTATCAATACGTACTGTATTAGTAAATTTAATAAGATTAAATGATATCACATAATGGCAACTCTCTCTCTCTCTCTCTCTCTCTCTCTTACAGCGATGTATGTTTTTTGTGTGATAAATGATTTACTAATTTTCATATATTGATGTTAATGTAAAGAGGTATCATTCATTAAAGAAAATAGTACAGGCGGCCCTCGGTTAGCGGAAGGGGTTCCGTTCCTGGCCACCGACGCCAAGCGATTTTCGATGCTGAGCGATTTTAAAGCCTACAACCGCCGCACACTTTCTTTCGAAACTCTAGACCAGTCAAAGGCGCCGTAATCCCACAACGGCGCAATAAGTAAAATTATATTTATGCAGTATAGTACTATAGAATTTACTGTACAGTACATTTGGGTGTCTAGAGTATGTAAAGATATAATAAAGTTTATACAGTGTACAGGTAGCTGTAGTGTTCAGGTTACGATCATTAGTCTTACGATAGTTCGATTTTATGAGAGATCAAATTACAATGGCCTAACTTTATCCATCTTCTAGTTACATAAGTTCAATAACAGCAAAAGAGAATGATGAAAGTATGGGTTTTAAACGTTATAACATCGTTGCGTGAACGTGTACAGCCATGAACAACCGAACGGAAACTTTTTTTTTTTTTTTTCTAAGTACAACCGAACTGGATAACATCTGTCTGGCTTGTATTTCGATCATCGTACTACAGTGCAACATTACTGTATTTGTTATAAATGGCGTTATGTATAGAATAGAACTGAGATATCTTAATGTAATAACTTTATTCGCTATAGATCAGAGATCATATAGATTAAAGATCAATCGGGAAAGTATACCGTTAAATTTAAACCTAGTTATAACTGAAGCTGAGAAAACTGTTCAAGCTGCTAATGACTATTATCGTACATTGGCAACAAGGATAAAATGCAGTAAACGTCTGCCATCAACACACAACGGTAGATAAAATTGGGATAAAATCATTTTAATCAAAACTACTGTGCTTGAAAGAACACATTTTACTGTTGGTTTCACGCTGATATAAGATAAATAACGTAAAGTTCGTATTACGATGATATAAAGGATTACGTATTGCAAACGGAATCACGTAATTTCATACAATCAACTTACCTGTCAGATATATACATAGCTAAGACTCCGTCGTCCCCGACAGAAATTCAAATTTCGCGCCACTCGCTACAGGTAGGTCAGGTGATCTACCGGCCTGCCCTGGGCGGCAGGACTAGGAACCATCCCCGTTTTCTATCATATTTTCTCTGTCGCCGGTGGTATCAACATTGTTGCTATTACCTCCTGACTTAGATTCATATTTCATCCTTTGATCATCGTTTCTCGGCTTTTTGGTGACGTATCTGGATCGTGTTTTGGCATTCGCTACTGTGGACTGTTTTTGGAATTGCTTTTTTGGATTTTTCTCAGTATGTCTGATTCAAATGTGAGTGTGAGAATGTGTGTGAATGTAGGCTGCAGGGTGAGGATACCGAAAGCTTCGGTTGATCCTCACACTGTATGCCGTAAACGTAGGGGGTTTCAGTGTTCGCTAATAATACTTGTAAGGAATGCGAGGGATTAAATGCAGAAGAGTGGAAGACTTTGACTTCTTATTTGAAGAAGTTAGAGAGGGATAGGGTTAGACGTCTGAAAGGTGTGAGTCAAGGCCTATTGAGCCTTTTAACGATAATTCTAATCCTACTGATTTAGATTCTCCCTGATGTATCTCATTCTCAAAGTGTACTTTCGGAATCGGCCTCGGAAATCGCCAATCTGAAAGCTACGATTAGAGACATGAAGTCCAAGATGGCGGACTTGCAAGGTAAGGCTAGTGAAAGTGAGCATTACAGTGAAGTGAGTTCTCCCAGTGTTGTGGAGGGGGCGTTTGATCGTCCCTGCGACGCTCCCAGGCCTAGACCTCTTCTAAGCTCCCATGCCCAGAGGAGAAGAAAGTCGAAAGCCTTAAGGAGGTCGTGGGGAATCCCCAACGGTCAGACGTCCCTTCAGCTAGCTCTGCTTCGTGGCAGGCTGCTCAAGGGCGCTATAGGAAAAGCGTCCTTCGTGAGTGTTTCTCGTCCTCATCCCCTCTCCCTCACCTAAACGAGGGTGGAAGGAGTCGAACTTGTCGAGACCTCTGAAGCGTCATATGAAAGAACCTGAAATAGATTCGAGCCCAGAGCGTTTCTCAGATGACGCTCCCTCTTCTCATTAAGAAGGCGAAGGTGGCGTCAGCGTCACCTGACGAGTACGCAGAAGTACCCTTTCCTACTTCTCCCCCGAGAGTGATGACGAAAGGCGTCATGCAGTGGACGTGGGAGAAGCGTCAAGGAGAATAATTATGGCATTCAAGAGCAACTGTCCTCTCTAGTGGGAGTTTTAGCGCCTCGTAGGAAGGACGTGGCACTTCCAACTCAAGAATTCGTCCTCGTCCTCTCTCACGCTAAACGAGAAGCGTCATGCAGACGTGAAGCTTCTAAACATCTTACAGAAGCTTCGGGTTTGAGAACGAGAACGGTTGCTTACGAAAGTTTCGTAACGCCAAGAGAGACGTAAGACGTCTTTGTTAGACATGAAGCGTCATTGAAAACTGTTGATAGACGTGACGCTCCGACCAATATTGTGACGCCAAGTAGGACGCCTTTGGAGAGCGGAGCGTCTTCCAGGCGCGAGGCGTCATCAAGACGTCAGCAGCCAAGTAAGCGAGAGACGTCAGCCAGGACGCTTGCGAACGAAGCGTCATCCAAGCGGGAAGCGTCTTCTAATTATCAAGAGAAGCCTGAGCTTGTGGCGCCTTCCAAGGCTATTAAAGCGGGAAAGAGGAAAGATTTTCATTCCCTTAGCCCCTCTCCTATTAGGAGTTTGTCTCCTCCGAAGAGGAACGTAAGGAAAGGGGAGCGGAGACTCTTGTAGATCCCGAGTTGGAAGAAAAACTCGGATGATGAATATCAGGGAAAGAAGGAAGGACTGTCGAACTATAAGGTTTTGACTGCCTTGCTTCTGGAGGAGTATGGAGACGAGTTGACTCCTGCCGCTCCTCCTTCTCCGCGCTCTCTCTTTCGAGTGCTAAGATGAAGAAGCCTTCGTCTTTTCTCAAAATGAAGCACCCACCATTTCGATGAAGAGGGGGGCCTTACAATCCTTAGACTCATGGATGAAGTCTAAGAAAGACTTAGTGAGAACAGTCTTCTGCTAATGCCTCCAGCAAGATTAGCTGGTAAAAGAGGCATTTGGTATCAGACGGGAGAGAATATGGGTATTGCTCTCCTTCTACGTCGGAAGCAGATTTTTCGACCTTAGTTGACGCTTCACGTCGACAAGGTCTCAATTCGGCACGAATTACGTGGGTAATTTCTGAACTGGACCATCTCCTCAAGGGACTCTTTCATGTACTGGAAGTTTTTCAACTTTCTTTTAGATTGGTACCTGGGGTGGATGTCCAAGAAAGCCCATGATTCGGAAGGAATCGAACCTGAAGCCCTGTTTATGCATATTGTCTTGTATAGACAAAGCGGTACAGGATGGCTCTTTTGAAATCTCCTCATTTTTATTTGGAGCAGGTCTTCTAAAGAAGGAGGACTGTATATGGGGCCTTCTTAACCAAGGCAGTCTCACACGCTCAGAGGGCAGCGCTACTGTATTCTCCTCTATCTGACTTTTTGTTCCCTTCTCAGTTAGTGAAGGACATTGCTCATTCTTAACTGAGAAGGCGACTCAGGATCTTCTGACGCAGTCAGCAAGGAAGAAGAAACCTGTTTCTCTGCATCTGACAAGAAAGGACCTAGTACATCAGTTCAGCCCTTTCGAGGTGGTCCGACCTCCAGACCTCCCGCAAGAAGGAAGGCTCCGGAGAAGAGAGGTAGGTCTGCCTTTCGTCCCTTTAAAAAGGGAAATGAAGCATCACTCCTCCAAGCACCAGTAGGTGCCAGGCTCCTGGGATTTGTGGAGGCCTGGACACTGATAAACGCAGACGCGTCTCATTGGCTATCATAAGGAAGGGATTCGTAATCCTTTCCTGAACACTCCTCCCCTACGTCAATACCAAGGAACTATCAGCCAAGTACAAGGATCCTGTGCTGAGGGATACTCTTCGATCGATGGTGGAACAAATGTGGGACAAGAGAGCGATAGAACTAGTACTGGATCAAAACTCCCCGGGGTTTTTACAATCGCCTTTTTTCTGGTTGCGAAAGCCTCGGGAGGCTGGAGACCAGTACTGGACGTCCAGCTCTCTGAACAAATTTGTTCAGAAGGAGAAGTTTCTCCATGGAGACTTCTGCTTCAGTCCTAGCGTCATTACGACAAGGAGATTGGATGGTGTCTCTAGATCTCCAGGACGCCTACTTTCACGTACGATCCACCCTTCATCGAAGAAGTACCTCCGTTTCATGACGGGGGGAAGGATGATTCTTTCAGTTCAGAGCCTTGTGTTTCGGCCTGTCCACAGCTCCTCAGGTCTTCACAAGCCTGATGAAGAATGTGGCGAGGTTTCTTCACCTCAAAGGAGTAAATATCTCTCTGTATCTGGACGACTGTCTCATCAGGGCCAGAATCAGAGAGACAGTGCTTGGAGGACCTAAAGTTAACTCTAGATTTGATCAAAGCGTTGGGATTGCTCGTGAACCTCGAGAAGTCTCAGCTGACCCCCAGACAGGACCTAGTCTATCTGGGGATTCGGATGGATTCTCGGGGTTTTCGAGTATTTCCTTCGCAAGAGAGAATCGCAAAAGGTTTGCGGATAGTCTCTCTCTTCTTAGGGAAGGAACATACGTCGGCGAGGGAATGGTTGAGCCTTCTAGGGACCCTTTCCTCGCTCGAAAAACAGTTCTTCCCACTAGGAAGACTGCATTTACGTCCGCTTCAATTCTTCCTCAAGAAGTCTTGGAGCTGGAAAACCGGACAGCTTTTCGGACGTATTTCCCATTCCAGTGGAGATAAGATCGCACCTGGAATGGTGGTTGCCCCCTCTGGAACGAGAACAAAGGGATCTCTCTAAAAACACAGAACCCAGACCTAGTGTTTGTACTCCGACGCGTCGGAGAAAGGTTGGGGAGCGACATTAGGCTCAGAAGAGGTGTCAGGCACCTGGGAACCAGCACAGGTGACTTGGCACATAAACTGCAAAGAGCTCTTCGCCGTGCATCTGGCTTTGAAGAGTCTAGAACCTCTGGTGTCAAACAAAGTAGTGCAAGTAAAACGTGGCACAACACCACCGCACTTGCCTACATTCGAAAACAGGGAGGGACTCACTCCTCGTTCCTTTACGAAACTGACGAGAGACCTATTGCTTTGGACGTCTCACAGGAACATCTCCCTTCTGACAAGGTTCGTACAGGGAGTAAAGAATGTGAGGGCGGACAGACTCAGCAGGAGGAACCAGGTCCTTCATACAGAGTGGACCCTACACGAGGAAGTGTCTAGATCTCTGGTCGCTGTGGGGGACACCTCATGTGGATCTCTTCGCAACATTCATTTCAAAAAGGCTGCCAGTCTTTTGCTCGGTCGTGGAAGATCCAAGAGCACTTATGGTAGACGCCTTCCTGCTAAATTGGTCTCGAGTAGACGTATATGCTTTTCCCCCATTCAAAATCCTGGGATTAGTAATGAAAAAGTTTGTGGCGTCAAAGGAGACGAGGATGACGTTAATAGCCCCCTTTTGGCCGGCCCAAGATTGGTTCACGGAGGTGGTAGAGTGGATCGTAGACTTTCCAAGATCCCTACCAAGAAGGACGGATCTTCTCAGACCAACCACCACACTTCAAGAGGTCCATCAAACCTCCCCGCTCTCGCTCTGACTGCATTTCGACTATCGAAAGACTTGTCAGAGCGAGAGGCTTTTCTCGCGAAGTGGCAAGCGCGATCGCGAGAGCACGCAGAACCTCCACTACGAAAGTATACCAATCGAAGTGGGAGGTTTTTTAGAAGGTGGTGTAGATCCAAGAAGTTGTCCTCCTCCACTACCTCTATAGCGGAAATTGCTGATTTCCTGCTATTCCTGAGAGAAAAATCTCATCTAGCTGTATCCACTATAAAGGGATACAGAAGTATGCTCTCGGCTGGGTAATTTCAGGAATAGAGGATTGAGAATCTGGCAGATAATAAAGATCCTCCACGATCTCATAAGGTCATTTGAGACTTCAAAGTCGAAGGAACCAGTGCCTCCGAACTGGAACCTAGACGTAGTCCTCAAGTTTCTTTCATCTGAAAGATTCGAACCTCCTCATCTGGCATCGTTTAGAGACATCACCAGAAAATGCCTATTCCTATTATCTTTAGCTACGGCAAAGAGAATTAGTGAATTACATGCTCTGCAAGATAAAGTAGGATTCAAGGGAGACTCAGCTATTTGCTCGTTTAAGCCTCCCCTGTTTTTATCTAAAAACGATAATCCCCAACGAATCCCTGTCCCTAAGTCATTCGAAGTCAAAGGGCATATCGAGTCTCGTAGGCCAGAGGAAGCAGAGAGGTCTCTATGCCCTGTAAGAGCTCTGAAGTTCTACCTTCAGAGAAAAGCATCAGATGGAGGCTCTAGACAAGGTCTTTGGTGCGCGGTAAAAGACCCCACAAGACTGATGTCCAAGAATGCGCTGGCATTCTTTGTGAGAAACGTCATTACAGACGCTCATAAGGTCTGTCCTGACGAACAGTTACAACTGTTGAGAGTTAAAGCTCATGAAGTGAGAGCTGTAGCGACGTCTCTCTCGTTTCATAAGAATATGTCGCTTAAAAACATCATAGATACGACATTTTGGAGATGCAACTCAGTATTTGCATCTCATTACTTGAAAGACGTTCGTGTGACATATGAGAAGTGTTTTTCTCTAGGTCCTTTCGTATCGGACGGATACGATTCTGGGTACGGGCCGACACAATCCTTAAATGTATATACTTTTCTTCTTTTTAGATATGGTCTGGAGTCTCTTCGAACAATGGAGGACTTGGTTTAGCACGGGCGGCCGTCTATGTTGTTCAGTAAGAGAATCTTGTCATATCTAATTAGATGAGTATAATTTTTTTTTTTGAAATTATGTATGTGTGCGTAGTGGTTTTGAGTTACGGTTGTTGTGACGAGTTCGGGGATAACTCGGAACAATCCTTAGTTCTAACATATGGTTAGGATCAGGTGGTCGGGATTTGGTTGTGTGCTCCTTCATAAGGTGTATTGTCATATAAGTGGATCAGCACCCATTGACAAAGTCCTTTTAGGCTCTGCCGAGTAAGCGGAAAAGACCCCATCGGCAGACCCACAAGAACTCTTGGCCATAGATCATATATCTCGCTAAAGTTTCTTGAGGTGATGCAGACTACTGGGCAAACACCCACGAAGTCTACCACCTATCAGGTATGTAACCAAGGTTTTATTTATACCTACAACATATGTTGTTTACCTGTCTATTCCATATAGTAGCTGTCTCTTACCCTCCACCGAAAGGTGCCAATCAGCTATGTATATATCTGACAGGTAAGTTGATTGTAATGAAAATGCTTATTGTTTATGATACAATAAAGTTTCAACTACATACTTACCTGGCAGATTATATACAAATTAAAGGCCCACCCACAAGCCTCCCCGCAGGAGACAGGTGGAAGAGAGAAAATATGATAGAAAAAGGGGATGGTTCCTAGTCCTGCCGCCCAGGGCAGGCCGGTAGATCACCTGACCTACCTGTAGCGAGTGGCGCGAAATTTGAATTTCTGTCGGGGACGACGGAGTCTTAGCTATGTATATATCTGCCAGGTAAGTATGTATGAAACTTTATTGTATCATAACAATATCATTTTTTTACGCAATAAACATGCCGCCAACGTAATCTGTTAACGAAAAAAATAGTAGTTCACATTCACAACGAGGCATATTCAATAAATATTTCCGCCTAAAAACACGCTGTATATGGAAAAATAACTTTGTCTCATATAAGTCAAGTATATAGATATTCGTTTATGCTAACTAGAAGCAAGAGCATTCGCTCAGAATTGCGTTATGGTGAAACAGACTCTTATTCATCAGCTGATTTCTAACCACAACATTGGCCGCTCCGCGGAATACGGGCTTAAGTTTCCCGTAGTATTTTAAAATACACTAATATGAGAATACATACAATATTCTTGGATACAGTGAAATAATGTATAACTTTTTAAAGGATTTATGGAAAAGAAGCCTAACTTAATAAAATAACTCAATGCTTTTTTCGGAACTGGCGGACAAGAACGAACATGAAAAACCCATCCCCTGACAACGTGGAGCGTAGTTACAAAGGCTGCCTTAATTTGTATCTTATTTCTGTACAAAATGAAATACCTTTACGCAATATCCATACATACACATTTTAACATAAAAGCATAAACATTTGAAAAATCGACACATCGATCGCTAAATTTGCACTTTTTTTTAACTCGGTATTTTCGGAAGAGCGCCAGACGGCGGCATACATGAACGAACTTGAAAAAAACATCGTGGTCGATAACTTGAAAGGGAGTTTCAAAAGCTGCCTTTTTATCACATTTCTGCACAGAAATAAAAATACCCTATTCGTAATACATTTTCATACACATTTTAAACATTTATAAAATCGACACATCGATCGCTAATTTGCACTTTTTTTAAATCGATATTTTCGGAAGAGCGGCAGGCGGCGGCATACAAGAACGAACTTGAAAAAAACATCGTAGTCGATAACTTGAAGGGGAGTTTCAAAAGCTGCCTTTTTATCATATTTCTGCACAGAATAAAAATACCTATTCGTAATACATTTTCATACACATTTTAAACATAAAAGCATAAACATTTATAAATCGACACATCGATCGCAATAATTGCACTTTTTTTAAATCTATATTTTCGGGAAGAGCGGCAGGCGGCGGCTTACCAACGAACGAACATGAAAAAACAGTCGTATTTGATAACGTTGAAGGGCAGTTTCAAAAGCTGCCTTTGTATCATATTTCTGTACAGATATAAAAATGCCTTTCACGCAATACATTTTCATACATATTTTAAACAAAAGTATGAACATTTATGAATAGAACACATCCATAGCTAAATTTGCACTTATGTAACTCGTATTTTCGGCAATAGAACAGCGTCGAGGCATATATTTTTACCCTAATACCTACATAATAACTCTCCATAAATTTTGTTAATATAATTTGCATAACCTTTATGGTCTGAACGGCATTTCTACATATGTATGAACTCGTTAGACAACGGCGCTAGCGGCGCTGTTAACTGAAATTTGTGCCATAAAGATACCTTTAAAATGCCTTATTTTTTTAATGATTATTTTTGACGACCGCCGTAAAACCGATTCGCCGTTGAGTGATTGCGCCGTTAACCGCGGGCCGCCTGTATAGTGAATTAGTAATATTTTAGTTTGTGAATTATAAAAATTCTGTAAGGGACCTTTCTTTCGAACTCCAGGTACCAAGCTGAGGTCCAACAGCTGTCAAATATATCGAGTAATGTGACGGAGGGGGGGGAGGGAGTGTGTTATCTCTCTCTCTCTCTCTCTCTCTCTCTCTATCTTCTTCTCTCTCTCTTCTCTCTCTCTCTCTCTCTCTCTCTCTCCTCTTCTACTGAGAATTGAGATGATTTTCATTGTACATGTATGTATAATATGTTTATTAATATTTTTCAGATAAATAGTAATAAAGATTATTAATATTTTCAAATAATAATAATAATAATAATAATAATAATAATAATAATAATAAAACTGTAATTACAAAAATCATTTGTGATAGTATTTTAAAGAAATACTGCAATAATCTTTCCATTTCAATCTTTCCAATACAGATAACTAACTATCTCTCTCTCTCTCTCTCTCTCTCTCTCTCCTCTCTCCTCTCTCTCTCTTCTCTCTCTCTCTCTCTCTCTCTCTCTCTCTCTCTCTCTCTGTTATTGGCTGTAGGTATATATTTTTAATGGTAAAATGTTTAAGATGACTTTGGAATGATATTAATAAAATAACCTCAAAGATTAATACAGTAATAGGTTAGTAATTTTAGGTAAATTTGAAGTAGGATGTTATTCAAAATATACATTTGGTATCTGAACTTTCAAGATAGGCAGTTATAAGCATTTTTAATGGTGGTTCTAGCTATTCGTGGGTTTTAACTATTCACGGGGATGTCTGGTACACATCCCCTGTGAATACGGGGGGAATACTGTATATAAAGTATGTACTTAGTGATTGATTATTTTCATGAAAGTAATCAGTAACCGAGATTACCAGATGTGCTGGCATCTCGCCTCCCGTCTGTCGTCTGCGACTCCCTTTGCCGCCCAAACCTAATGCCAATTCTCTCCTATTACTCCTCCGGTCTTTGTCATTTGCTCCCGCGCCTGGCTCCATCGCTTCCTTCCCATGCCTTTGCCAGCTTTTATTTCGATTGTCATGAATTACCAATGTAACAGTGAATTGTTATGCAGTGAAGGAGGCGACTACTTGTCCCCGATTCTCCTAGACAAAGGTCACTGTCCCGCTCCCCCGCACCTGGGAGAAGACATACCGGAGGTCCAAGGGAAGTCGGGGGGTTGCATACAGGTAGTCGTTCCCTCAGTCGAACCTGTTGCTTGTCGGTCCCAGGTATCGACAGACTGCCACTGGAAAGGCGTCTTTCTGTTGTGTGTTAGAGGAGGTGACTATCTGGCCCCTCGGATCTCCTAGACTTAAAGTCACTGTCCTGCTCCTTATCACAGCCAACAACTGCCTAGGAGAGGACATACTGGTAGTCGAAGGTAATCCGAGGGGGTTGCCCCTAGTAGTTGCCCGCCTCGGTCAAACCTGTAGCTTTTCCCAGGTTCCGACTCTTAGTCGATTTTTGATTCATGACTTGGCTGATGCAACCCACAATCGATGTTCGACTCACGTCTCAGCTGATTTGACTCTCAGTTGATTTTCGACTCGTGACTCAGCTCATTCAACTGAAGGGAGTCTGATGGTGTTTTTCCCCTCGGTCGAACTTGTCATACTTACAGGCAGTCCCCGGGTTACGACGGGGGTTCTGTTCTTGAGACGCATCGTAAGCCGAAAATCGTCATAAGCCAGAACATTGTCAAAAACCCTAAGAAAACCTTACTTTTAATGCTTTAGGTGCATTCAAAACTATGTAAACTGCATTCTTATTGAATTTTTCATCAAAAAAACCTTTAAATATTGATTATTTTGCATTTTTGGTGTCATATTTCATCTGCCAGATCAGCGTTTGTAGGCGTCGTAACTCTGGAACATGCGTCGTAACCCTGGAACATGCATCGTAACCCTGGAAATAATTTCTGATGAATATAATTGAAAAGCATCGTAACCTCGGAACGTCGTAAGCCGAGACCGTCGTAACCCGGGGACTGCCTGTATTAGGTTTCGATTGAATGCTTCTGGAAAGGCGTTTAGTGAGTGGTGCTCAGTAGGCATCAGATGATAGAACGGTTACTAATTCTACCTAATTAGTATGTTGACCCACTGTGCTAGCACCTAGATGTTGTAAGTATCGTAAGCGACTTTTTGCTTCCGATAGCCATTCCTCTCCCAGGTGTTTGCAGCTAGGTGTGTCGACTCGCTTCGCCTTCACAGTGCTCTTAAAGGTTTGCAACATAGACTTGTCCGCTGAAGAGGAAGGTAATTAGAATTCTGCTCCTGCATTTTTATATTTGCACCTTCTCAAATACTTTTGTCATAGGTGCTCATCAGATTGTCATAGGTGCTCATCAGAATAGTACCAATTCTCATGATGAGCACCAGGTGTTAGTGCCTAAACACTCAAATCTCTCTCGTATCGGGCGTTTTTTGTCGAGCATCAATTCCCGTACAGGCGCTCTGCGCCATGTGAGGCGTCCACAACCTTGCTTCAGCTTCGCTCAGCGTTTTCCTACGCTGACCTGGCATCAGCTGTTGGAAGTCTGGCGTTGCCTTTTGGATGCCTGAAGCACAGTCCCCTCGTTCATCTTTGACACTAGGGGATCTTTTGTTAGCCACCTTTCAAACAGGAAGTTTCGATCGCTAAGACAGGCACGTGGCAAGAAATGGCAAGCTCTCACAAACTTTTGGCGCAGTCAACTCTACTTGACTCTCGCATTCCCATGATTGAACCAGTTGTAGGTAGAAAGAGAATGCTTCGTTTGGTGGGTAAAAATCTCTGCTTTCCCTTTAGGAAGTGTCTTTTTTGCTTGGACGAATAAGTTTTCCTAAGTCTTTGGTTTGCTATCATCACCACAAGTTGATGGTGTGAGTTATCGCCCCGCTCCACTAGCTCCGAGAAGAGAGGCCAAGGACAGTCATCCTCTTTTTTTTTTTTTTCCCTCTACTTCCTGGTTACGGAACTCTACGGATTACACTCCCCAGAGTTTGGATGAAAGAGATTGTTCTTTGGAGAACATCCAGTTCAGCATGAACCAGTCATTGATGCCCTGTTTTTGTCGTAGAAGCTTCCCTTCAGGATAACTTCACCTTTGCTCTCTTCATTAAATAATGGAGGAGGTCTGCTTCCAGTCCTTATTTTCTTTCTCTTCAAAGTGAAGAATTAGGCTGATGCTCGGTTGACAGGAGCCTATGAATATACGTACTTGTAGTACATTCTCCTCGCGACATACGTTTGTTATCAGTTCTACTTTTTGATTACAGGCGTATACATGTACGTATTGTATATATACTGTGTAACATGCGATCTCGCATATCATGCGACCCCCAAATTTTCACGCTAACACAATGATTTGATCCTGTATCTAATGTAACGTGAGTTCAATTTTTGAGACAAAACTACAATAGACTAACCTCTTTTCCTCCTGTTTATCTATCCCATTTTCTAGTTAGGCTAACCCCTTTTCCTCCATCTCGTTATCTATCCCATCTTTTAGTTAAGTTTAAAAAGAGTAAGAGAGAAAGCTGAAAGTATTGTCAGTAATTTTATACTTGTTGTGTAAACGCATACAGCCAGAAACAGCTGATTTGCTATGCACAGCCAAATCTGATAACTACAGAGTTTGCATGCATTTCAACCATTGTACGATAGTAAAAAATTACCATAGTTACGTTACAAATGACGTTAAATAGAATAGGACTTATATATTTTTATATTACTAGCATATCCTTATTTGCTATGGAGTAAAGATCGGCAAGGGCGTATACTTCTAAATTTAAGCTACTAGTTGTAGCTGAAGGTGAGGAAAGAATGTTCATCTGCTAACAACTTTTGTCCTTCACCATCTCCTCTTTCAACTTCTCAAATGCTTTCACCATCTTTTCATCCCATATCACAACTGTACTCTTTCATTATGACAATGGCTTTGCAATCCCCGAACAATCTTCCATAAACTTCCTTCCAAACTCAACCAATCCCAAAAGCCCACACAATTCTTGCACGGTCCTAGGCTGAGAAGGTTTCTTCACTTTCTCCACAAACTTTTTTGCTTAAGTTGCATAACTCATACAGTGCCTCTAGCTGGACAGTTTGTACCTTGTCTAAGATGATGGTATGAAATTGAGAATGATTGAGATTTCTGGTCTCTTTTATTTCCCCCTTTTTCCCTTTCATCTCTACCTACGGGTGGTAAGAAGATGGATCCATCATACTCTGAAACTTGCCAGATACAGGTAATTGTAATGGAGTATTTTATATTTACACGAATATACCTTTCAGTAGCAAACCCTTCCTCTCTTAGCAAGAGGAGAGAGAGGAATGATAAACCTGTATACTAGATGGGTACCTCAGTTTGTTATCTGAACAGATATGTGTCTTTAACTTCCTATGCAATGAGCCTTTGCATTTTACCCAGTAGTCTGACTGTTTGATACACATATATCTAACAGCTCAGAGGCTTAGGTCTCTTTCCTTTGAATTCTCTTATCCAGGAAATGTAACCACGTGTGCCGACCTCCAGTTGGTTCAGGATTCTCTTACCTCCCACCAAAAGTGAGTCTGGCCTAATGTTAAGATCCAGGTTTGTTCCACATATGAACAAATGACAAATTTTAAATTAATTTGTATTTTCATAGGTAACAAACCTGTCCACCTGTAGCAACCCTCTTTCAATTAACTCTGGTCTAGAAGAAAACTAATACATCACGGGGTTGAGATTGGATCACTGGCCACTTCCCCCCTGATCTCCATTACAGATGCCATATGCTGTCAATTCTCTGCATAAACAATTCTTATTGTTTTCTACTGGTTTCCAGCTGGTGCCAGAAGATTTATCCTAATATTAAGACTTTAGGTTTGTTAGCTTTAAAAATACAAATTAATTAAAATTGTCATTTTTCAAATGTAAGTAAACATTATACAGTGGTACCCTCGAGATACGAAATTAATCCATTCTGAGGCGGCTTCGTATCATGAGTTTTTCGTATCTTGAACCGCATTTTACATGTAAAATGGCTAATCTGTTCCATACCCTCCAAGGATACCCCGGTGAATTTTCATAATAAAGCTAAATTGACCTATAAAACAAGGAAATGAAATACTACAACAATTTGGACCATTCAATCGTAACTTGATACGTTCCGCTAATATGTACTACTAGTACGTACCTGTAAATAAAGTGTACGGTTTTTTAGTTTATGTACATGGTATACAGAAATACTGTACGTACATACGTACGTATGTAGTAAAACAATGTGGAAGCTTACCTTTCGAGTGAGGCTATCTCTGAAAGTGCGTACAGAGGAGGAGGACAAATCGGCGATACTACACTTAACTTTACGGAAACACATAAAAAAATGTCAGGAAAACATAAACTAAACTTTACGAAACACATTAACAAACCTGTAACACTTATCTTTACAAAAACTTAATTTTTTTTTGTTTTTTTTTTTTCTTTTTTTTTTCTTTTTTTTTATTTTTTTTTTTACTTTTTTATACTTTACGGTTTTTAAAATTTATTTATTTATTTATTTGTTGTTTATTACAAAATTAAGGATGGTGCCTATTGTTGACGGATTTTGGCCGTATTCCTTGGCGATCACACTCAATCGCATACCAGCTTCATACTTGTTAATTATCTCCATCTTCGTCTCCAAAGAAAGCATCCTCTTCTTTCCGTGAATTTCAACTTTCTTGTGACCCGTGACTACGTACATACTGTATGTAATTATGTTATGTAGTACGTATACGTATGTAGTAAAGTTCTCACACAACACGAAATCACTAACGAATTTACGTTAATAAATGAAATCGTATAGAACAAACGAATACGCGTGCATACGATACCGATGATGCCGTGAAGTGGCTGAAAGAGCATGCTGCTACATAGATGCATCATGGGAGAGATGCTGACCAATAGGAGAGTAGGATCTCATGGCGGTGACTAGCATTAGGAACTATTGGAGAGTGGGAGGATGGCGGCGAGTCAACTCAGTTGGCGGCGCACGAGTTTTAAAATTGTTATCGGTGGTCCCGGCGAATCTCGGACTTTACAGCAACAACCTTTCGTATCTTGAACAATTTTCGTATGTAGAGCCGCAAAAATCTTCATATTTGCTTTCGTATCTTGAGTTTTTCGTAAATTGAGCTGTTTGTATCTCGAGGTACCAATGTATTTATAAAATGAACACATATATAGCTTAGTTGATTTATTTCTTAGTGATGACATTTTTTTTAAGATCAAAGGTTAAAGATCACTAATAACTGCCTCGTATTCATTTCATCAGAGAGGAACTTGTATACACTCTTGGGGAGATTCTCATTTTACTCATGCACAGTAGACAGTTGTATAAAACCACAGGAAATATATGTACTTTATGGCTGTTAATATTTCACTATAGTTCAAGACAGCATGGTCTCAACAAAAGTTAGAGACGTAAATGGGTTTTTAAAACAACTTCTGACTGTATTTATGTATTATGGCATGGCATGAAAGTAGTCTTGAGGTTATGGGAATGGCTCTTTAGTGTTTGTTGTTTTTTGACTGATGCTTCTTCCACATAAATCAGGTACGCGTCCATACCCCCTACATAACGAAAGTTTCCCTACGTACAAAAAAAAAGAAAAATCCAGGTTACGTAGGCAAAGACGAAATTTATTTGCTTCTGTGTATGAAATAATTCAGGTTGCGAAAGGGTGTAATGTACTGTAAGTCCGAGATTCGTCCTTGGTGCCGCCGAGAACAATTTTAAAAATCGTGCGCTGCCAACTCAGTAGACTCGCCACCATCCTCCCGCTCTCCCATTGGTTCCTGGGGGATTGCTAGTCACACCGCCGTAAAATCCTGCTCTCCTATTGGTCAGCATCTGTCCCATCATGCATCTATGTAAACGGCATTCCTTTGACCATTTTGTTGTGGCAAGCGTTACCGTAAACACCTTGAATTTCGTTCGTTCACATAGTTGAACTTAATGACTTACTTTATTTAGCCTGGGTGTACCAAGAATGTTGCTGAAGTTCACGGAAAGAAGAGGATGCTTTCTATGGAGACGAAGATGGAGATAATCAAGAAGTGTTAATGTTTTCTGCCATTTGTTAATGTGTTTCATGAAGTTTAGTGATCCATGTTTTCTGTCATTTGTCCTCCTCCTCTGTTGCCACTTTTGGACATCGCCTCACTCGAAAGGTAAGGTTTCACATTTAATTTAATACATACGTACGTACATATACGTACAGTATTTCTTGTACCCTGTACACTAATACCTTTATTTACAAAGTACAGTCACGGTTAGGTTAGGTATTGAATGGTCCAAATTGTTGTATTTCCATTGTTTATTGGTCAATTTAGCTTTATTATAAAACTTTACTGTGTGTTTTTTGTAGGGCTTGGAAACAAATTAGGCAATTTACATGTAAACCGTAGTTCTAGATACAAAAATCAGGTTACGAAGGCCGCTTCAGAACGGATTAATTTCGTAACCTGAGGCACTACTGTAATAAGTTATGAAGGCTGATGGTCCTTTTAACGTAAGCTTGATGGCGCCTGATGAGGAACTTGGATAATCTGTAAGCGTTTGTTCTTCAGGGTGTTTTTTAGGGTCTTGCAGTTGTATAATCAAAAGGTTTTCTGATATTCATAGGCAAAAGGGGTGGCTCTTATGTAAAATTGAAGGAAGGATTTTTATAAGTTAAATGAAGGAAGGCTTTTTTAATTTCTTAATATGGAGTGCTTCTAGGGTACAATGGTAGAGGCTGTCCCATGTGCTGTCAGTGACAATTACATGAGGTACCTAGCCTTGGGGGGGGGGGGGGGGGGGTTGGGGTCAGTTTAATATTGTGTTGCTAAAACCCCAGTGCCTTTTCTTTTTATCAAAAAAAATTGTATCACATCTAAAGTTGTAGCATGGCAGAAAAATTATTATATTGTATGTAGCTGGTAAGTACTTTAGGAGGACTCTTTATAGTGCTGTTAAACAGGTGTCACATTAATGAAATGAGAACGTTCCAGCTGTGTGTTTATACCCTCCCTTTGATGAAATGCATATAAGAGAATTATTATGTGGCTTGCAACCCAGAAAGAAAGGAAATGATTAAATAATAGAATTTTTTAAACTTTGCTGATGTAGCCATTACTTTTAATTGAGCATGTATACAAGCAACTCTCCTACTTCCTAAACAATATGAGAGCTGAGTTTCATTTCTAATAACTCTTAGGGCTTTCCGTAAGAATTTGTTCTTAAATGAGAGATGAAAAAAACTTACTGTATTACTGCGCATATCTATAACGACTTTTGGAACACCTAATTTTTGGAGCTAATTTTAAGGGGGTCACATCTACATGAGATATGAAATTAGTGTATGTAATATTCACATACTAGTATCATTTGATTAAATATACACATAATGAATATGCATATTTTCCATGGATCGTTTTAAAAAGTTCTGCTTTACTTCACTGTGTCCAACCTGATATTGTATGTGTTTTCATATTACCTAGTTGGTATCTAAAATACAAAAATAGCAATCAATGTTTTGGTTTGGAAAATCGGCAGAGAACAATTGCGAGGTAAGTTTTATTTGCTGTATTGAAGTCAAATCAGAGAGATTTTCTTGCTTCTCGTTTGTGTAAATGAATCTCAGGATACTCTATTGGATATGGGACACGGTTATTTTACAATATACGAAGTGTTTTCAAGTCAAAATATCACTTGATTCGTATCGTTGTGAATGAAATTTATTAATTTTTTTGTTAGTAGATGGCACTGAGGGCATGTTTATTGCGTAAAAAAGATCAACAGATTGCGTTCAATATTTTCACTTGATTTCATCAGAATACTAAGAGCTTTACATATTTATCTTTTATCTTAGTGAACACAGTAAAATGTGTTCTTTCATGTTTAATAGTTTTGATTAAAACTCATTTCTCTCAAATTTTTATTACTGTCGAGTTTGATGGTGCTATACCGAAATTTCCATGTTGCTGATGCACGATAATAGTTGTTAGCAGATGAACATTCTTTCCTCAGCTTCAGCTATAATTAGCAGCTTAAATTTAGCAGTGTATGCCTTTGTCTATCTTTTCTCCATAGTGAATGAGGATATAGTAATGTAAACATATATCAGTCCTATTCTATTTAGCATCATTTGTAACGTAACTACGGCAATTTTTTACTATCGTACAATGGTTGAAATGCTGTGGTATCAGATTTGGTTGTTCATAGCAAATCAGCTGTTTCTGGCTGTGTGTTTACACAACAAGTATAACATTACTGATGATACTTTTAATTTCTTGTCTACTCTTTTTAACTTAACTAGAAGATGGGATAGATAAAGAGATGGAGGAAAAGGGGTTAGCCTAATCTAGAAAATGAATAGATAAACACCCAGGGAGAAAAGGGTTAGCCTATTGTAATTTGGTCTCAAAATTGAACTCGCATGTTACATGATATCTGATCAAATCATTGTTTAGGGTGAAAATTTGGGGGTGGCATGATATGCAAGATTGCATGTTAAACGAGTATATACGGTAATTAGCTTAAACTTCTGCACAAAACCAATTAAATTTAATGAAGTTTTGCCAGTTGCGGATCATGTTGAAAGAAAATAATGAGACTCAGTTGAAATACTATCAACTTAGGTATTGTTATAAATGTTTCTGCATTTGAATGATGTGCTTCTACCAGTATTATTTATTTACAGTACAGCAGTACAACGTGTTCACACTGTTCGACCAAGTTTGCCAATGAACGACTTCTAAGAGACCATGTTCGTCGTCATGTTAATCATTTCAAGTGTGGAGAGTGTGAGATGACCTGTACCACAAAGTCCGTACTTTTATCACACATCCGATACAGGCATTCAGATTATAGACCGCACAAATGTCTCCATTGTGAAAAAACGTAAGTAAAGTGTTTTGTTGAATTGGAGAAAAGATCTTCCATTAACATTGTTGCGTCATATCATTCTGCTGTCTGGTCTTTCTGGTCTAGGTGTGCATTCAAGATCTTCCTGCTAGTTTGCATCCTGATACCTGCCAAATCTTCTGTTTTCTTTTGTGGGCTACCTGATTGTTACCCCTTCTCATTACCCGTTTATTTCTCGTAACGTAAAATATTAAATGGTTATATTGGAATACACTCCCTGAACACCTCAATTAGCCCTGGTCACCTGACCAGCTCGAACATAACCCCACTCATTTATCCACACTTGGGAAATTTTTAACTGCCAGCGCTACCAATGCTGCAGGTAAACATTGTTTACTGAGTTACCTAATTTACCGTTGGCAACACTGCTGCAAGACATCGGCCGGCAGATAGTTCCCACCTTCAGTCGCGTTTTTGTGTTCGCCTTCGACAGATAGCATGTATCCTGTTACAAGCGACCCCCGCAGAAAATTAAGAATAGACCTGTTGTTGACAACCTGCATTTAGTTTTGGATTACGTTCTAGGCTTCTCATTTGGATATTGCTTAGGTAAGTTGACGGAATCGGCATTTGAAAGACTTCTTCAGCCACGCCTTCGAAACCTTCCCCTGCTACCCCTCCAATCAGCACGGCAGCAAGGACACGGGAGTGCATCGGTCTTGCTTGGCCTGCAAGAGAAGGATGAGTACCCACAGACACGATCGACATTCTATGTGTATAAGCTGTAAGAACAGGTACGTGGTAGTGTAACTCAAAGATGTGATGAGTGTAGGGACTGGTCTACAGATCAGATGGAAGGATATGTAAAGCATAGGAAGGCGCTAGCAGCCAAGAACAAATGTAAGGTAGCTATTGAGCCTAGGAAGGCAGAATCAGAGGATTTGGAGTCAGTGCTCTTTAACCCTTAAACGCCAAAGGGGTATAATAAAAATCGTCTCCTGTATGCCGGGGGAGGGGGTCTCGGAGTGAGCGCCGAAGCAAAAAATTTTTTTTTTCAAAAAATCACAGGGTGCTTAGTTTTCAAGATTAAGAGTTCATTTTGGGGCTCCTTTTTTTGTCATTGCCTGAGGTTTAGTATGCTACATCAGAAATGAAAAAAAATATCATTATCATATATAAATAATGCGATATATGATAGCGCGAAAACAAAATTTCATATATAATTGTATTCAAATCGCGCTGTGAGCAAAACGGTTATAGCTAACGAGTTAATTTTTTTTCGTTGTATTGTACACTAAATTGCGATCACTTTGGTACATAACACATTGTAAAACGATCAAAGCAACACAGAGAAAAATATTATCACAAAATGATGCATGAATTCGTACGCGTGGACGTAAAATGTTTTTTTCAAAAATTCACCGTAAATCTAAATATTGTTCTAGAGACTTCCAATTTGTTTCAAAATGAAGATAAATGATTGAATATTACTATACTGTAAGAGTTTTAGCTTACAATTGCAGTTTTCGACCATTTCTGACGAGTAAAAGTTGACCGAATTTCGAATTTTTTTATATATTTTTTTTATATGCAAATATTTCAAAAATGAGAAAAGCTACAACCTTCAATTATTTTTTGTTGTATTTTACATGAAATTATGCACATTTTCATATATAAAACTCTATGAAACGCCTAATATGAAACGGAGCAAATATTCCGAGAATGTGACGTACGCATTTCGGAGATTTGTGGCGGAGAATCCGTGTGCGGAGGGAAGGAAAGTTTTTTTAAAAATTCACCATAAATCTAAATATTGTGCTAGAGACTTCGAATTTGTTTCAAAAAGAAGATAAATGACTGAATATTAGTAGACTGTAAGAGTTTTAGCTTACAATTGGGTTTTTTTACCATTTCGGTAGAGTCAAAGTTGACCGATCGTGGTTTTTTCTATTTATCGTGATTTATATGCAAATATTTCAAAAATAAGAAAAGCTACAACCTTCAATTATTTATTGTTGTATTCTACATGAAATTGCGCACATTTTCATATATAAAACTTTATGTAACGGCTAATTTAAAATGGTGCAAACATTACGACATCACAAGTATGATTTTTTCGGAAGAGTTACCGAGCGGACGTAAGGAAAATGTTTTTTTATTTTTCATAAATTCACCATAAATCGAAATATTGTGCTAGAGACTTCCAATTTGTTGCAAAATGAAGGTAAATGATTAAATATTACTAGAATATAA
>NC_087215.1:30634304-30666156 GCF_015104395.2 Macrobrachium nipponense | reverse complement strand
AACAATAACTTCTCTTGCCAGCAGCTTATGTATTTATTCATGAACTTTAGCCATGACGGTTTCAGCTTTTGTACATGGAACGTACCCAGCAGATATATACTTAGCTATAGACTCCGTCGTCCCCGACAGAAATTCGAATTTCGCGGCACACGCTGCAGGTAGGTCAGGTGATCTACCGCCCCTGCCGCTGGGTTGGCAGGAATAGCCGGAATAGGAGGACGATTACCGTTCTAGAACCAGATTTTCTCTGTCGCGGTAGTGTCAACATACGTTGTTGCTACCTCCTGACTTGACTTTCGTTTTTTTCATCGCCATCGACCTTCTGGGCTGTCTTTTGCAGGGAAGTACTGGGTCTCTTTGGTTTGGCATACACTTTTTTTATTAACTTTTTAATGAATTTGGCTTCGAAATTTCGAAGAATATATTACGTGAAACTACCGAATTTTCGGTAGACAACTTATATTTTGCAATAAGGGAAATATTGATTTTTTTTTTCACTAATACGTGTATAAGTGTTAGAACTTGATGAAGGAAATATAAGATCTAACTTCCTACTTTAGGAAGTCAGAAAGCATATAACTAGATACGCTTCCTTTAGAAGCTTTAAGAGCTCTCGTACTAACGAGCAGTTAGAGTATTGACAATTCCTAGTAGTTGTTGCATCCTCATCACCTTCTTACTCCACAGAATCTACAAATTCATATGTGCAAATTTGAAGATAAATGGATGGAGCTCAAAAGGCGAGCTCTAAAAAAAGGTAAGAAGTGAATATAGTGTTCCCAGTGCAGTGGAGGGTGCGTCTGATCGGCTCCGTAGCGCTTCCAGGCCTAGACCTCTTCCAAACTCCCAGACCCAGTGGAGGAGGAAAGTCGACAGCCGCAGGAAGGTTAGGGAGAACCCCCACCGGTCAGGCGTCCCCTCGGCAGGTTCTGTAGAACGTCCCAGACTGCCAAGGATAGCCATTGATAAGGCATCCTTAAAAAAGTGCGTCTCTTCATCTTACATCCGAAAAGACGAAGAATGTAATGTTTGGAGCGATGATCTAGCGCGTTCTCTGAAAAAACTAAGAGAACACTGAGCAAGAGCCAGCCGCTGCCAGGAAGCCGCGTTCCAGCAAGCTAAGCGTGAGCTACGTTCCTATAGCCAGCAGCGAGGCGTGTTCCAGCTAACAGACTAGCGCGAGCCGCGTTCCTACAACCAAACGCGAGCCGCGTTCTAGAACATTTTTCTTGGCGCAAGGCGCCTTCAAAGAGACGAAGCGCCAGCCTGGCGCAAATTGCGCCAGAAAAAACAGACGGCTAGAGCAAAGGAGCCTTACAGTAGAGTGGCAATCAGAATGATCCTTCCATTGAACGTTTCCGGGCAAGAGGCTCTTTCTAAAAGGGGTCTAGTAGGTGGCGCTCGGAACTGTCCAGGGCGCACGGGACCTTCCACGCAAGCGGAACGTTCCAGGAGCGAGTCTCCTTTCTAGCGTGCGGAACATTCCGAGCGCGCGGAACATTCCAGGCGCTAGGTGCAAGGATCCAGGCGCCAGAATATCCTTTCTCTATCTGCCTCGGGGGGCAGGGAAAGAAGGTAGTAGAGTATCTGCTGTATGAGAATACGATACGGCAAATCATAAGCACATACCGTAGTTACTTCTTTGCTGAGCAACTCAATTACAGATCCTTCCAGGAATTTCCTAGGAAGGACTACGCTTAAAGGGATTGTGTTAAGACACACTACTAACTTCTAGATTTATCGAAGTCTTGTTCGATTATGATATGCATTATAAGAACTTCCTGAAGTTCGATAATAATTTCATAAGATTCCTTTATTAAATGGAGTAGCTGGCAACTCTGGAAGAGTAAGGCCAGTCGGCTAACGAGACTGCTATCGCTTAGACCAACGCAGTATCATGTAGGTGTCGGTCATGAGTGGTCGGTACATGTCTCTCTCCTGCGGGATGGAATGAATAACCGTGTCCCTCCATCCCCTACAATCGTGGTTTTAGCCTCGGATTGAGGGGATAGTTAAGCAAACATAAATAAAATATTGTCCTGCCTTTTGCTAAGAAGCTTTCAATAAGAAAGATATTACAACATTTCAATGCCTGTTTAACCGTAGGTAAACACTTCTTTTTAAAGGATTCTAAACGCAGCGGAAAACTCTATATTGTATAATGCTCTCATGCTTACGAAAGCATGGCTTATTAGAGTACATGCTTAGTGAGAAGATGAATGTAGTAGAATTCACTTTAAGACTACGGTATGGTCAAGTCTTATGCACATACCGAGTTAACTACAGAATTCCTAGTATCCTTACAAAGGTTTCCTAGATTAATGCTGTTTACCACAATGTGACAGTATTATAAAGGATTCTAATACGGCAGCGCGCGATATATATAATTCTCTCATCCTTTCGAGAAACGCACACAACCTTTTTCCTTTTTTAAATTCGGATATTTGCTCAAAGAGAAGTTGGGTGCGTCGGATGGGAAACATTCTCTTAGTGGCAGAAGTTGTTTCCCTGAATGGACTATACTACGTATATAAAAGTTTTTTCCCACTAAGAACGGAATTAACATGTGAAGATGTCGGGTACCATAAAAGGCATAGATGTTTATGGCACATAACCTAAAAAGAACTAGAAGGAAGCGCCAGCCTGGCGCAAATTGCGCCAGAAGCGCCTGCCGCGCCAGAAGAACCCACCATCCAAGATATTTTCTCGTTTTAGCGAGTTATTAACCTAAGAGTCCAGTAGCCTCTCGGCACAGCAGGCTCGGTAACGGCAAGATTCGTTCCTGATTTCGTTACCCATTTAATCGAAAAGGGGTCGCTTACAAGGAATGATGAAATGATTTATTTTAATCACTTAGGCCAATTCCACGACACTCTCATATCGCAAAGAGCATCGAGAATCTCTTTTTTCGCCCCTGTTCGCGTTAACAAAAGAGAACCTATTTGGAACAGACACGGAACGTAACGATCCTTAAGAGGTTCGATGTCAAGATTTTGCATGTCTGTGAGAACCTTCTCGATCGAAGATAATAACTGTTAACGTATGTCTAACATTTATTGAAAAGAGTTGTGAGAACCTGCAGGAAAGGAAAGTCTTCTTCATAGATCTCTTTGTAAGGTAGAAGACGAACAGGCTTCCTTTAGACTGCTTCTTTTTCCTCGAACCAAGAGAGGTAGCAATATAAGACATCTTTAAATTTAAAGAAGGGGAATAAACTTTAGCCTTTTTTCCCCTAGTTATAAATTCTTAACAGATATTAAGATAATTGGGCGTCAAAGGAAGAGAGGATGTATGCCTCATTTTGGCCTTAGAGAGGTTGGATTCACAGAAAGTCACGTTCTTCTCACAGCATGTTTCGTAAGGCTTTTCCAAGAGTATCTGGATATTCTATCAGAATCTATTATAAATAGACCTATAAAACCTCTCCACTCTGAGTCTGTCCCGCGTGCAGACTGACCAGAAGTGGACATGAATGAGAGGTTTTTTCAAGGTAAATGACAATAGTCATGGCTAAGACATAGAATTGCTGCAGATCGTGCTAGATGGAATGAGGAAACTGTCCTCTTCCGATACCTCTGTGAACCACATAGCGAGGTTTTTTCTTCACTTTCAGAGGGAAGAATCACCTATGTATATATCCTGCTATCAAAGAACGCAGTAAAAGGCCATACTCTGTCTCTACAAAGGGAATTAGAGATAACAGAGGATTAAGATCTTCGGGATCTTATACGATACCGCAATACGACAAGAGTAGGATATCATGTACTTCGAATGGGATTTTTTTTTTGTGGCCACAGATTCCGTGTTCCGACAAAATGGGAACTGCTCCTCATCAAACTCTTTGAGGAAGTTTATGAAGGAATTCTTTGTTTCTCTTAGCCCTAAACGACCAAGAAGACAAGTGAATTTTTTGTGCATTGGAATCTCGCATCAGATTCAATGGAGACTCGGCAATGGGTTCTTGCCAGCATAGTATGTCCTGGCAAAAGAAATAAATCCCTCTATTCCTGACGCAACGCTTTCAGATAGAAGTTTAGTTGCCCAGGCAGGGTACTTACATTTTCATCTACAGAAGAAGAGATGGTCTTTAAAACGTTTGCCTACAGAGTCTTCGGGGTGCGATGAGGGCTCAAAATGCTTCCCAGAAGGTATTCAGAGGATACAATAAGAGCTAGAAATCAGGGTTCCGCCCAATTTCAGCTCAGAGTCTCCTTCGACTTCCAGACTCCTTCCCTTCCTTTCGGGCAAGGATAGGGAAGATTCTGCAACGAGGAACCTCATCAACTGTAAGAAGAGATCTCGTTAGCAAAAGAAGTGTTCACGAAGGATCCTCCTCGGAGGAAGACTCTTCTCTCTCGTATTGTTAGAGATCCTGTCGTCTATGGGTGTAGCTGACTAAAATCACCTCCCCTTGCCAGGGGCCAAAAGCTCAAAGGGGAAGAATTTTCTTCCACCTTCTCCAGTCTCCTGATTAAACTATGTGGTTGTTCAGGACTCTTGGACAATGTAGCGCCAGCCAAGCGCCAAATGCCAATACAGGCGAAAACGCCAGAGGCGGACAGTTCCAAGGAACTCTGTCATGGTCGGATACTGAGAAGGAGCGGGCCTCCAACTGGCGCAGAGGCGAACAAATCGGACAGATATAAGAGTGTCCGATGTGGACATTGCCAGACAGCCTAGAGACTCTTCCAAGCTTGAAGCTCCAGCAAGTGTGGAGGAGCCAAGCCAGGCGCGAGGCGCCAGCCAGGCTCTAGGAGCCAGCCAGGCTCTAGGAGCCAGCCATGCGCCATCCAGGTGCCAGGCTCCTTCAAGGCTAGGCTCCAGTTAGGATTGAGGATCCCATCCAGACGCAAGGCTCCTTCCAGTAAAGAGAAACCTAAAGCTCTGTCATGTAAGAGGGCTAGTCCCCATTGATATGATAAAGGTAAGGCTCTGCCATGTAAGTGGGTCAGCCCCCATTGGCACGATCCGAGAAGGCTCTGTCGTGTAAGCGGGGCTAGCCCCCATTGACATTGATCCAGAAGGGTTTGTCAGTCATAGGTCCCTACCTCGCTGAAACTCTTGAGGCATTGCAGACTCATAGACAGTAATCATGAAGTCTTCTGCCAGGCTCCAGGTGCCTTCCAGGCGCAAGGCACCAGCCAGCAGACGCAAGGCTCCAGCCAGGCACGAGGCGCTAGCCAGGAAGGAGGAGCCAATCAGGCACCAGCCAGGCGCGAGGCGCCAGCCAGGCGCAAGGCGCCATCTAGTCGCGAGGCTCCAGCCAGGCTCTAGGCGCCATTCAGGCGCAAGGCTCCAGCCAGGCGCGAGGCGCTAGACAGGCGCTAGGCGCCTGTCAGGCACGAAGCGCTAGCCAGGCTCCAGGCTTCACCCAGAAAGAGATCTATATCAAAGAACGCCCTGGCCTTCTTTGAGACATTGTGATCTCCTAAGCACTTGATAAGTGCATTGATGATTCCTTCAAACAGCTGAGAATTAAAAAGCGCATGAAGTGCGAGCTTTTCCGAATTCTTGCTCTTTCCCTAACAATATGTCATAAGGACATATTAGCTGGCACATACGGGAGATGCAACTCTGTGTTGACTTCCCATTATCCGAAGGATGTCAAGATAACCTTCGAGGGATCCTTCTCTCTTGGTTGATACGTGTCTGGGGATACATTGCTGGGATAGGGAGCAGATACTGATCCTTAACTAGTTAGTTAAATTTTATTTAACGTGTTTTTTCTTTGGGTTGTTTGAAAGGAGTTTGTTGATAACTCTTTTCAACTTGAGCACTAACCCTCGTGTTAGGATCAGGTGATCGGGATCGGTGTTGTGCTCCTTAATTATGCCACTAGGCAATAGGCATACTTGTCATGTAAGAGGCTCTGTCGAGTAAATGGATAAGACCCCATCGACAGACCCACAAGAACTCTTAGCATAGGTCACATCCTCGCTGAGGCTCTTGAGGCGAAAGCAGATTCCTAGGCATTAGCCATGGGTCTTCCGCCTGATCAAGTAGGAACCAAGGTTTTATTTATTTATTACCTACAACGTATGTTGTTTACCTGTCTATTCAGTAAATAGTTGTCTCTTTCCACCACCAAGGGTGTCAATCAGCTAAGTATATATCTGCTGGGTAAGTTCCAGGTACAAAAAATGATATTGTTAAGATACAATAAAGTTTTGTACATACTTACCTGGCAGATATATACGATTGATGGCCCACCCAACCTCCCCTCAGGAGACAGGTGGAAGAGAAAATCTGGTTCTAGAACGGTAATCGTTCCTATTCCTGCCACCCAGCGGCAGGGGCTGGGTAGATCACCTGACCTACCTGCAGCGTGTGCCGCGAAATTCGAATTTCTGGTCGGGGACGACGAGTCTATAGCTAAGTATATATCTGCCAGGTAAGTATGTACAAAACTTTATTGTATCTTAACAATATCATTTTTATAAAATTAAAAAAGAATTTTTCCATCCAAACCAACCATATTTAGCATTAATTAGCAGTGTTGAAATCTTTGGACATGTAGCTTCTGAACTCTGAGGATGGAGAAGAATACATAGTTAGAAAAGTAACCACTGAGTGATATGAGCATGTTCATTTTGACCTATGTGCAGTAAAGAAATAGCCACCCTCATTCTTTCATGTGCAACTTGTAAAACAACCAGAATGATTGTGACTGGGAGGAGGGTTTTCTAGTAGAAATGTTGCATTTGTTTTCTAAACACTTCAGTGTTTATTACAACCCATCAGCCATAATTCAACTTGAAGTACTATTTATGTGGGAGGGGGGCAAGAGAAAATTATTCCAAGTTACAGTAAGGTTTAGATGTTTCAGGATCACATGATGACAGAAAAAGGTCAGAAACCAAGTGTCTTAAAACAACATTCAAGTGGAGAATTGGCTTAATGGTGGGTGTTCCGTTCCCAGCCAAGCGCTGCTAACCAAAAATCAGCCATATAGCTGTAATATCCTGCTTAATGGCGCCATTAACTGGGGATCGGCACCACTAATAACCCAGTGCTTGGCCTTTGGCCTAAATTCTATATTCAACTCAACTTAACACCTTATCTCCTACTCTGAAACTGTCAAACCTGTCATTACCAACTCTTCTTCTTCATTCAAATCAAACCTCGCTCTCGCATTCCCCTCATAATTCATCTTATTTACATCGCCACCAACTCTTCGTATTAACAAATCCCATTCCTTCTTTCTATCAGTTAACATTCGTAACATCTCACTCAGAGTCCTATAGTTCATTCCGCCAACCCATTCGCACTCAGCATGTATGGAGTTGTTACTACATGCTCGATACACCACTCTCTCAACATTTGTTCAAAAGGTCTACCAACAAACTCCGGCCTATATCACTCGACATTCTTAATGGCTTCCTTACACATGCAGGCAACAAGACCATACTGACTACTCTTGCAATGTTTTCACTATTTTATTCTTTACTGCTGCACAACTTGCAACCTTACTCTTATGATCTACCACAATGACCACAGCTACATTCCCCTTGCAGTTACCAGCAAAGTTACACATTCAGTTGCCAATAACTCAAACTTTTGTATATGAGACTTACCCAGTAATTATGTAACTATAGTTTCCAACGTCCAGCAGCCTAATTCAATTTTGCGGGTAGTACTTCAATAGTTCATTGTAGGCATAAATGTGCCGTTCCCAACAGCAATTTACGAACAACTTAGCAAAGAACTTAATTCTGTTTCCTGCCGTGCTTGACTAAATATTGAGTGCTTACAGCTGTTTGTTCTTATTTTCCAGTTATCACCAGATTTAGGTAGTTACATAACCACTGGAATGCATTCATAGCCTGATATTTGTATAATCCGTCAATAGTCCTTGACTGTAACTCCATTCAATTAGGCCTAATACTTTTGCATATAAGTTTTACTTACCGGGCTTATGCTATGTGCAAGTTGTCGTTTAATAATTGCCTTAAGTAATCATGATTTAACATAATTCCTTTAGGCCAAGCTCTAGTTTAGATTTTGTTTGTCGGCCATTGGTCATTAGCCTGAAACTGGTAAATAATTACCTTAAAATAATTCTCGAATGTTATTCCATTCTTGTATCTTAGAAACTTTGGATTTATTTACTTATCGGGATTAGGCTGTGTGCAAGTTGCCAGTTTATAATTACCTTTCAAAAGTAATTAGTGATGGTTACATAATTCCTTTAGGTTATACCTTGCTATTAGGATTTTGTTTACCAGCCATAGGCTATAAGTCACAAGCTGCCGGTAAATATAGTTACCTTGAAGTAATTTGTGAATGTCAAGACATTCTTTTTGGCCAAACGGTTGCATTGGGGCCAGTACATTTTGTTGTGTTTACCGTGCTTGCGACACTCATCATTTTTCTATGCAGAGACCGAAAGTGTGGAGGTTGAAAGTATTAAGGAGAGAATGATGGTAATGTTTGGCTATGGGAGGCTTTGGGAGAGAAAGCTTACATGGCCTCGGTGTACGGAGGTATTTCCTGGCGTCACACAATTGTGAACCTTTCACATTTAAGCTGATAGCATCGAGCTCACTTGGTGCACTGGAGCACAGGCGGCCACTAGAGTCATTTAGACTTGAGCACAGTCCATATGAGGCAATTAACGGGGCATGTAATTGGTTACTGATTGTGATTACTTTCATTCCTGATAACTTTTATAGTGATTTCTTTTTGAGTAATCGGTTATTCGTAAATTTTCTTTTATATTAGAGTTGAATTTGCTTTGAGACTTGATATGAAAAAGTTTGGTGATATAAACATGTATACAATAGGGCCTCAGGTTACGAAATTATTCCGTTCCGAAGCAGCCTTCGTAACCTGATTTTTTTGTATCTAGAACTATGTTTTACATGTAAATTGCCTAATTCCTTCCAAGCCCTACAAAAACACCACAGTAAATTTTTATTATAAAGCTAAATTAACCAATAAACAATGAAATAGTACAACAATTTGGACCATTCAATACCTAACATAACCATGACTGTACCTGTAAATAAAGTGTATTAGTGTACAGGGTACAAGAAATACTGTACGTACATGTATGTATGTATGTAGTAAAATGTGGAACCTTACCTTTCGAGTGAGACGATGTCCGAAAGTGGCGGCAGAGGAGGAGGACAAACGGCAGAAAACATGAACACTTAACTTTACAAAACACATAAAAAAATGGCAGAAAACATTAACACTAAACTTTATGAAACACATTAACAAATGGCAGAAAACATTAACACTTCTTGATTAGCTCCATCTTTGTTCTCCATAGCATCCACTTCTTTCTGTGAACTTCAGCAACATTCTTGGGACCCATGGCTAATAACGTAAATCATTAAGTTCACACGCAACACGATAAAGTAACTTACAGTACAACGAAAGCAAAATCACTATCATGAATTTACGTTAATAAAGGAAATACGTATATGTGAACGAACAAATTCCAGGTGTTTACGATAACGCTGCCACAAAAAATGGTCAAGGAATGCCTTTACATAGAGGCATGATGGGACAGATGCTGACCCAATGGGAGAGCAGGATCTTACGGTGGTGACTAGCATCAGGAACCAATGGGAGAGCGGGAGGATGGTGGCGAGTCTACTGAGTTGGCGGCGCACTAGTTTTAAAATCGTTCTCGGTGACCCGGGTGAATCTCGGACTTTACCCTTTCACAACCTGAATTATTTTCGTACACAGAAGCAAAAAATCTTCGTCTTTGCTTTCGTAACCTGAATTTTTCGTACATAGGGACTTTCGTATGTAGCGGTTCCACTGTATATATATTTACAATGATATGTTATTTTATAATATGTATACACACATCTCAATACATGAAATTCTATTTCATATTTTTGTAAATAATATTTGTTTTATTCCTTTGTCACTAATTGGAGAACGAAAGCAGTGTTTTTACAGTACTAGAGTCCTATTGGCTTTGATACTCGGTGTGAAAACGACTTGTTCATATAAAATTATTATTATTTTGGGGTTATGCATACATTTACGTTATGTTTAAATGCATGTCTGAATATAAGAAAGGCTGATATATTCATATATATTATGAATGTTTCAAGCCTACATGCCAGCATTCCCTCTGTGATATACAGTTGGCCCCCCGTATTCGCGTTCTCCGGATTCGCAGACGTATGGATTCATGGATTTCTCTCTGGACCATATCTACCCATTATTTGCAGGAAATTCGCCTATTTGCTGGGTTTTTCCAACAATAAATAATCACTAATTGGTGTATTTTGATGTTATTTTCATGACTAAATACATTTTTATGATACAAAAATTATTTACCAATTTTCAAATAGTAATATTATCAATACTGTATTAGTAAATTTAATAAGATTAAATGATATCACATAATGGCAATGATAACTCTCTCTCTCTCTCTCTTCGCCCTCTCTCTCCTCTCATGTCCTTCGTCTCTCTATTCTCGTCTCTCTCTCTTACAGCGATGTATTATGTTTTTTTTTTTTTTGTATAAACCAAATGGATTTACTAATTTTCATATATTAATGTTAATGTAAAGAGCTATCAATTCATTAAAGAAAATACTATAGTGAATTAGTAATATTTTAGTTTGTAAATTTAAAAAATTCTGTAAGGGATCTTTCTTTCGAACTCCAGGTACCAAGCTGAGGTCCAACAGCTGTCAAATATATCAAGTAATGTGACAGGAGGGGAGGGAGTGTGTTTCTCTCTCTCTCTCTCTCTCTCTCTCTCTCTCTCTCTCTCTCTCTCTCTACTGAGATGAGAGATTTTTATGGTACATGTATGTATAATATGTTTATTAATATTTTCAAATAATAGTAATAATGATTATTAATATTTTCAAATAATAATAATAATAATAAAACTGTAATTACAAAAATCATATGTGATAGTATTTTAAAGAAATACTGCAATAATCTTTCCATTTCAATCTTTATAATACAGATAACTATCTCTCTAATACAGATAACTATCTCTCTCTCTCTCTCTCTCTCTCTCTCTCTCTCTCTCTCTCTCTCTCTCTTTCTTTAATATTTTCACATAATAATAATAATAATAGTATAACTAATTTCAAAATTCATATGTGATAGTATTTTAAAGAAATACAATAATCTATCCACTTCACTCTTCTAAATAATGATAACTCTCTCTCTCTCTCTCTCTCTCTCTCTCTCTCTCTCTCTCTCTCTCTCTCTCTCTCTCTCTCTCTCCACATGAGATATGTAAGTCGTAGTAGTAACTCTCGCCCTCTGTTTGGACTGGAAGTGTATGTATACAGTATGTCTTTAAGGACATTTCTACATTTTATGGTAAAATAATAATATACAGTTCTAGTTCTTAAATAATATTAAGTTTAATGAGTAAACAATAACAATAACATTTCTTTCTCTCTCTCTCTCTTTCTCTCATACTTATGCATGTTTATTTGTTTTGTATATAAATAGATGATTTACCTTATAACTAATTTTCAAATAATAATAATAAGATTAATAAAAAAGATAGGATTCCCAGTCTTTTTATCCACTTGGAGGAAGGAGGGTGGGGGAGTAAATGACATTTTGATATACGAATTGGCGGAGGGGAAGGAGTCAGAGTTATTCTCTCTCTCTCTCTCTCTCTCTCTCTCTCTCTCTCTCTCTCTTCTCTCTCTCTCTCTCGGTCTCCTCTCTCTCTCTCTCTCTCTCTCTCTCTCTGTTATTGGCTGTAGGTATATATTTTTAATGGTAAAATGTTTAAGATGACTTTGAAATGATATTGATAATATAACCTCAAAGATTTATACAGTAATAAGTTAGTAATTTTAGGTAAATTTGAAGTAGGATGTTGTTCAAAATATACATTTGGTATCAGAACTTTCAAGATAGGCAGTTATAAGCATTTTTAATGGTGGCTCTAGCTATTCGCGGGTTTTAACTATTCACGGGGGTGTCTGGTACACATCCCCCGCGAATATGGGGGAACACTGTATATGAAGTATGTACTTAGTGATCAATTATTTTCATGAAAGTAATGAGTAACCGAGATTACCAGATGTGCTGGCATCTCACCTCCCGTCTGTCATCTGCGACTCCCTTTGCCTCCTAAAGCTAATGCCAATTCTCTCCAATTACTCCTCCGGTCTTTGTCATTTGCTCCCGCGCCTGGCTCCATCGCTTCCTTCCCATGCCTTTGCCAGCTTTTATTTCGATTATCATGAATTACCAATGTAACAGTGAATTGTTATGCAGTGGAGGAGGCGACTACTTGTCCCTCGATTCTCCTAGACAAAGGTCACTGTCCCGCTCCCCCGCACCTGGGAGAAGACATACTAGAGGTCCAAGGGAGGTTGGGGGGTTGCATACAGGTAGTCGCTCCCTCAGTCGAACCTGTTGTTCATTGGTCCCAGGTATCGACAGACTGCCATTGGAAATTCGTCTTTCTGTCATGTGTGTTAGAGGAGGTGATAGTCCCCTTGGATCTCCCAGACTTAAAGTCACTGTCCTCCTCCTTATCACAGCCAACAACTGCCTAGGAGAGGACATACTGTAGTCGAAGGGAATCTGAGGGGGTTGCCCCCAGTAGTTGCCCGCCTCGGTCGAACCTGTAGCTTTTCCCAGGTATCGGCAGACAGCCATTGAAAAGGTGTCTTGTTGGATGTGTAGTGAGGAGGGTCTTTTTTTTTTTTTTTTTTTTTTCCCCCTTGGTCAAACCTGTTGTGAGTTTATAGGTTTCAACCGAACGCTGATGGTGTGATTCTTTGGTCTCTCGACCTCATGTTTGTCCAACTCCTCATAGTCGATGTTTGACTCGAGACTCAGCCGAGTCAACTCACAATCGATGTTCGAGACTCTCGATCGATGTTTGCCTTGCAAATCAGCTGATCCGACTCTCAGTCGATTTTTGACTCGTGATTCTGCTGATTCAACTCACAATTGTCGATGTTTGACTCACGACTTGGCTGTTCCGACTCTTAGTCCATTTTTGATTCATGACTTGGCTGATGCAACTCACAATCGATGTTCGACTCACGTCTCAGCTGATTTGACTCTCAGTTGATTTTCGACTCGCGACTCAGCTCATTCAACTGAAGGGAGTCTGATGGTGTTTTTTCCCCTCGTTCGAACTTGTCATACTTACAGGCAGTCCCCGGGTTACGACGGGGGTTCTGTTCTTGAGACGCGTCATAAGCCGAAAATCGTCGTAAGCCAGAACATTGTCAAAAACCCTAAGAAAACCTTACTTTTAATGCTTTAGGTTCATTCAAAACTATGTAAACTGCATTCTTATTGAATTTTTCATCGAAAAAACCTTTAAATATTGATTATTTTGCATTTTTGGTGTCATATTTAATTTGCCAGATCAGCGTTTGTAGGCGTCGTAACTCTGGAACATGCGTCGTAACCCTGGAACATGCATCGTAACCCTGGAAATAATTTCTGATGAATATAATTGAAAAGCGTCGTAACCTCGGAACGTCGTAACCGAGACCGTCGTAACCCGGGGACTGCCTGTATTAGGTTTCAACTGAATGCCACTGGAAAGGCGTTTAGTGAGTGGTGCTCAGTAGGCATCAGATGATAGGACGGTTACTAATTCTACCTAATTAGTATGTTGAACACCCTGTGCTAGCACCTAGATGTTGTAAGTATCGTAAGCGACTTTTTGCTTCCGATAGCCATTCCTCTCCCAGGTGTTTGCAGCTAGGTGTGTCGACTCGCTTGCCTTCACAGTGCTCTTAAAGGTGGCAACATAGACTTGTCCGCTGAAGAGGAAGGTAATTAGAATTCTGCTCCTGCATTTGTATATTTGCACCTTCTCAAATACTTTTGTCATAGGTGTTCATCAGATTGTCATAGGTGCTCATCAGAATAGTACCAATTCTCATGATGAGCACCAGGTGTTAGTGCCTAAACACTCAAATCTCTCTCGTATCGGGCGTTTTTTGTCGAGCGTCAATTCCCGTACAGGCGCTCTGCGCCATGTGAGGCGTCCACAACCTTGCTTCAGCTCGCTCAGCGTTTTCCACGCCTGACCTGGCATCAGCTGTTGGAAGTCTGGCGTTGCCTGTTGGACGCCTGAAGGCACAGTCCCCTCGTTCATCTTTGACACTAGGGGATCTTTTGTTAGCCACCTTTCGAACAGGAAGTTTCGATCGCTAAGACAGGCACGTGGCAAGAAATGGCAAGCTCTCACAAACTTTTGGCGCAGTCAACTCTACTTGACTCTCTCGCATTCCCATGATTGAACCAGTTGTAGGTAGAAAGAGAATGCTTCGTTTGGTGGGTGAAAACTTCTGCTTTCCCTTTAGGAAGTGTCTTTTTTGCTTGGACGAATAAGTTTTCGTAAGTCTTTGGTTTGCTATCATCACCGCAAGTTGATGGTGTGAGTTATCGCCCGCTCCCACTAGCTCCGAGAAGAGAGGCCAAGGACAGTCATCCTCTTTTTTTTTTTTCCCTCTACTTCCTGGTTACGGAACTCTACGGATTACACTCCCCAGAGTTTGGATGAAAGAGATTGTTCTTTGGAGAACAACCAGTTCAGCATGAACCAGTCATTGATGCCCTGTTTTCGTCGTAGAAGCTTCCCTTCAGGATAACTTCACCTTTGCTCTCTTCATTAAATAATGGAGGAGGTCTGCTTCCAGTCCTTATTTTCTTTCTCTTCAAAGTGAAGAATTAGGCTGATGCTCGGTTGACAGGAGCCTATGAATATACGTACTTGTAGTACATTCTCCTCGCGACATACGTTTGTTATCAGTTCTACTTTTTGATTACAGGCGTATACATGTACGTATTGTATATACTCGTGTAACATGCGATCTCGCATATCATGCGACCCCCAAATTTTCACGCTAACACAATGATTTGATCCTGTATCTAATGTAACGTGAGTTCAATTTTTGAGACAAAACTACAATAGACTAACCTCTTTTCCTCCTGTTTATCTATCCCATTTTCTAGTTAGGCTAACCCCTTTTCCTCCATCTCGTTATCTATCCCATCTTTTAGTTAAGTTTAAAAAGAGTAAGAGAGAAAGCTGAAAGTATTGTCAGTAATTTTATACTTGTTGTGTAAACGCATACAGCCAGAAACAGCTGATTTGCTATGCACAGCCAAATCTGATAACTACAGAGTTTGCTTGCATTTCAACCATTGTACGATAGTAAAAAATTACCATAGTTACGTTACAAATGACGTTAAATAGAATAGGACTGATATATTTTTATATTACTAGCATATCCTTATTTGCTATGGAGTAAAGATCGGCAAGGCGTATACTTCTAAATTTAAGCTACTAGTTGTAGCTGAAGGTGAGGAAAGAAGTTCATATGTTCATATCTACAACTTTTGTCCTTCACCATCTCCTCTTTCAACTTCTCAAATGCTTTCACCATCTTTTCATCCCATATCACAACTGTACTCTTTCATTATGACAATGGCTTTGCAATCCCCGAACAATCTTCCATAAACTTCCTTCCAAACTCAACCAATCCCAAAAGCCCACACAATTCTTGCACGGTCCTAGGCTGAGGGAAATTTCTCACTTTCTCCACAAACTTTTTTGCTTAAGTTGCATAACTCATACAGTGCCTCTAGCTGGACAGTTTGTACCTTGTCTAAGATGATGGTATGAAATTGAGAATGATTGAGATTTCTGGTCTCTTTTATTTCCCCTTTTTCCCTTTCATCTCTACCTACGGGTGGTAAGAAGATGGATCCATCATACTCTGAAACTTGCCAGATACAGGTAATTGTAATGGAGTATTTTATATTTACACGAATATACCTTTCAGTAGCAAACCCTTCCTCTCTTAGCAAGAGGGGAGATGAGGAAGGAATATTAAACCTGTTATACTAGATGGGTACCTCAGTTTGTTATCTGAACAGATATGCGTCTTTAACTTCCTATGCAATGAGCCTTTGCATTTACCCAGTAAGTCTGACTGTTTTGATACACATACAGGCAGTCCCCGGGTTACGACGGGGGTTCCGTTCTTGAGATGCGGCGTAAGCCGAAAATCGTCGTAAGCCGGAACGACGCTTGGAAATATGTCTTAAACTAATAAAAAGTTATAAAAACCTTACTTGTAATCCTTTGGTTACACTACATGTTGTTTCCTGTAGTTTTTATGTACAACCTGGAGTTTATTTTCATAAAAGAATGCTGGTTCTTGAAGGTAAAAACTATTGTAATCCTCTGGTGACACTACATTCTTGAAGTTTTATGTACAACCTGGAGTGATTTTGCAAAATCTTGAGGGCTACAAGAACAGCTGATTACTATTACGTTATCATATAGACTAATTAAAGTAAATGTATCTTTAAATAGGCATATATTAGTATCAACAAAACATTTCCTGCCATGAGTCAGAGGCCGTTTAATGAAACGAACACTTCTCTGTCCTATCTGTTCAGAAAATAAACGTTACGTCAATCCCCGAGACCATTGTTGCCAAAGCGTCTCTCTCTCTCTCTCTCTCTCTCTGATCAAATTACATTGGAAACTTGACATACGATTGCCCTAATATACGAATGTTTTGAGATATAACAGAAAATTTGCGAAAATACAAGCTTTGATATACAACGAATATTTGAGATACAATTTTGCGATGAGTGTTAGTTGTATAGGCGACCGATAAATGGCGTTCAGTCTGTTTGTTTGTTGGTGCTGCATGTTAACACGTCGTTGTTTAGTTCGTTGTATTTGCGCCTATTTTTCGTGTTATTTTGTCTATTTTATTATTAACCATGGGTCTCAAAGCTAAAGACAAAGCAGGTGATAAGAAAAAACCCAAGAAAATGATTTCGATGGAAGCAAAACATGAAATTATAGCAAAGCTATGAAACGTGGCGTTCGTATCGTCGATTTGGCAAAACGAGTATGGTCGAAATCCTTCTACAATATCCACGATCATCAAGCAGAAGGAAGCTATAAAAACCCCCGAGACCATTGTTGCTCTCTCTCTCTCTCTCTCTCTCTCTCTCTCTCTCTCTCTCTCTCTCTCTCTCTCTCTCTCTCTCTCTCTCTCTCTGATCAAAATTACGGATAATGTCTCTCTTGGATACTTGGAATTTGCGTTGTAATCTAACCAGAAACTTCGTTTTGTTATTATTACTGGAAACAAGCAATGATTTTTTCATTATTTGCGCTTTTGGACTGTTATATGTAAACTAGTATGTATTCATTCGCTCGGAAACTAGTTCCGCATATGAGGCGTCACTAAAAAACATAGAAAAATACAACATAAAAAGTGTCGAAAATCATCATAATCTCCAAAAACCGTTTAACGAAACGAACACTTCTCTGTCCTTAACTCGGAGCGTCGGAAGACGCCTCTCTCTCTCTCTCTCTCTCTGATCAAATTACTGGATAATGTCTCTCTTTGGATACTTGGAATGTTTGCGTTGTAATCTAAGCAGAAACTTCGTTTTTGTTATTATTACTGGAAACAAGCAATGATTTTTTCATTATTTGCGCTTTTGGACTGGTTATATGTAAACTAGTATGTATTCATTCGCTCGAAACTAGTTCCGCATATGAGGCGTCACTAAAAAACATAGAAAAAACAACAAAAATACAACATAAAAATGTCGAAAATCATCATAATCTCAAACCGTTTAACGAAACGAACACTTCTCTGTCCTTAACGGAGCGTCGGAAGCGTCGGAAGACGCCTCTCTTCTCTCTCTATCTCTCTCTCTCTCTCTCTCTCTCTCTCTCTCTCTCTCTCTCTCTGATCAAATTACTGGATAATGTGCTCTCTTTGGATACTTGGAATTTGCGTTGTAATCTAAGCAGAAAACTTCGTTTTGTTATTATTACTGGAAACAAGCAATGATTTTTTCATTATTTGCGCTTTTGACTGTATATGTAAACTAGTATGTATCTATTCGCTCGGAAACTAGTTCCGCATATGAGGCGTCACTAAAAAACATAGAAAAATACAACAAAAAGTGTCGAAAATCATCATAATCTCAAAATTTTTGTTGTAATCTAACCAGAAACTTTATTTTTATTAATATACTGTGCTAAACTATAAAGGATTTTTATCATAGTATGCGTTTTTTTAAAAGCGTCGTTAACTCGAGCGTCGGAAGCGTCAGCGTCGTAACCTCGGAACAAGCGTCGTTACCCAGGACGGATTTTTCCATTGAATATTTAAGAAAAGCGTCGTAACCTCGGAACGTCGTAAGCCGGAAACCGTCGTAACCCGGGGACCGCCTGTATATCTAACAGCTCAGAGGCTTAGGTCTCTTTCCTTTGAATTCTCTTATCCAGGAAATGTAACCACGTGTGCCGACCTCCAGTTGGTTCAGGATTCTCTTACCTCCCACCAAAAGTGAGTCTGGCCTAATGTTAAGATCCAGGTTTGTTCCACATATGAACAAATGACAAATTTTAAATTAATTTGTATTTTCATAGGTAACAAACCTGTCCACCTGTAGCAACCCTCTTTCAATTAACTCTGGTCTGGAAGAAAACTAATACATCACGGGGTTGAGATTGGATCACTGGCCACTTCCCCCCTGATCTCCATTACAGATGCCATATGCTGTCAATTCTCTGCATAAACAATTCTTATTGTTTTCTACTGGTTTCCAGCTGGTGCCAGAAGATTTATCCTAATATTAAGACCTTAGGTTTGTTAGCTTTAAAAATACAAATTAATTTAAAATTGTCATTTTTCAAATGTAAGTAAACATTATACAGTGGTACCTCGAGATACGAAATTAATCCATTCTGAGGCGGCCTTCGTATCATGAGTTTTTCGTATCTTGAACCGCATTTTACATGTAAAATGGCTAATCTGTTCCATACCCTCCAAGGACACCCCGGTAAATTTCATAATAAAGCTAAATTGACCTATAAACAATGAAATACTACAACAATTTGGACCATTCAATACGTAACTTGATACGTACCGCTAATATGCACTACATAGTACGTACCTGTAAATAAAGTGTACGTATTAGTGTACATGGTGTACAAGAAATACTGTACGTACATATGTACGAATGTAGTAAAATGTGGAAGATTATCTTTCGAGTGAGGCTATCTCCGAAAGTGGCGACAGAGGAGGAGGACAAACGGCAGATACGTACACTTAACTTTACGAAACACATAAAAAAATGTCAGGAAAACATAAACTAAACTTTACGAAACACATTAACAAAACTGTAACACTTAACTTTACAAAAACTTAAAATTAAATTTATTTTTGTCTTTTTTTTAATTTTTACGTTTTTTTTACTTTTTTATACTTTACGGTTTTTTTTTTTATACAAAATTTCAACTTCTTCACCACTTTCAACTTTCTGTTTTTTTGTAGTAGTATCACTTGGTTCTTCCTTTTTGCTTACTCGTACTAAAGGCCTCTTTAAAAAATAACTATCCAAGAAAGATTGCTTCCGCCTGCTTTTGACAGTGTTCCTGAAATGACCCAGGCAAACATCATCGAACTGTGCAAGCATACGACCTGCGTAAGCCTTTTTGGGGTGTCTCTTTTCTACGAATGATTGCACCTTATGAAAAGCAGCTAGAGCATCCATAATTTCTGCCGTTGTCATAGAGTCGTCGTCCTAATCCTTGCATCTGCTAGAGAACTCCTCTTGGACAAAATAGTCACGCCCTTGGAAGGTGTAGCTGCTTTGATGACATCCTTCTGCTTAAGGATGGTGCCTATTGTCGACGGATTTCGGCCGTATTCCTTGGCGATCACACTCAATCGCATACCAGCTTCATACTTTTTAATTATCTCCATCTTCGTCTCCAAAGAAAGCATCCTCTTCTTTCCGTGAATTTCAACTTTCTTGTGACCCGTGACTACGTATATACTGTACGTAATTATGTTATGTAGTACGTATACGTATGTAGTAAAGTTCTCGCACAACATGAAATCACTAACGAATTTACGTTAATAAATGAAATTGTATAGAACGAACGAATACCGCGTGCATACGATACCGATGATGCCGTGAAGTGGCTGAAAGAGCATGCTGCTACATAGATGCATCATGGGAGAGATGCTGACCAATAGGAGAGTAGGATCTCATGGCGGTGACTAGCATTAGGAACTATGGGAGAGTGGGAGGATGGTGGCGAGTCTACTCAGTTGGCGGCGCGTGAGTTTTAAAATTGTTATCGGTGGTCCCGGCGAATCTCGGACTTTACAGCAACAACCTTTCGTATCTTGAACAATTTTCGTATGTAGAGCCGCAAAAATCTTCATATTTGCTTTCTTATCTTGAGTTTTTCGTAAGTTGAGCCTTTTGTATCTCGAGGTACCACTGTATTTATAAAATGAACACATATATAGCTTAGTTGATTTATTTCTTAGTGATGACATTTTTTTTAAGGTCAAAGGTTTAAGATCACTAATAACTGCCTCGTATTCATTTCATCAGAGAGGAACTTGTATACACTCTTGGGGAGATTCTCATTTTACTCATGCACAGTAGACAGTTGTATAAAACCACAGGAAATATATGTACTTTATGGCTGTTAATATTTCACTATAGTTCAAGACAGCATGGTCTCAACAAAAGTTAGAGACGTAAATGGGTTTTAAAACAACTTCTGACTGTATTTATGTATTATGGCAGGCATGAAAGTAGTCTTGAGGTTATGGGAATGGCTCTTTAGTGTTTGTTGTTTTTTGACTGATGCTTCTTCCACATAAATGAGGTACAGTCATACCCCTACATACGAAAGTCCCTACGTACGAAAAATCCAGGTTACGTAGGCAAAGACGAAAATTTATTTGCTTCTGTGTATGAAAATAATTCAGGTTGCGAAAGGGTGTATGTACTGTAAAGTCCGAGATTCGTCTGGGCCGCCGAGAACAATTTTAAAAATCGTGCGCTGCCAACTCAGTAGACTCGCCACCATCCTCCCGCTCTCCCATTGGTTCCGATGCTAGTCACCGCCGTAAAATCCTGCTCTCCTATTGGTCAGCATCTGTCCCATCATGCATCTATGTAAAGGCATTCCTTGACCATTTTGTTGTGGCAGCGTTACCGTAAACACCTGGAATTCGTTCGTTCACATAGTTGAACTTAATGACTTACGTTATTAGCCATGGGTCCCAAGAATGTTGCTGAAGTTCACGGAAAGAAGAGGATGCTTTCTATGGAGATGAAGATGGAGATAATCAAGAAGTGTTAATGTTTTCTGCCATTTGTTAATGTGTTTCATGAAGTTTAGTGATCATGTTTTCTGCCATTTGTCCTCCTCCTCTGTTGCCACTTTTGGACATCGCCTCACTCGAAAGGTAAGGTTTCACATTTTAATACATACGTACGTACATATACGTACAGTATTTCTTGTACCCTGTACACTAATACACTTTATTTACAGGTACAGTCACGGTTAGGTTAGGTATTGAATGGTCCAAATTGCTGTATTTCATTGTTTATTGGTCAATTTAGCTTTATTATAAAATTTACTGTGGTGTTTTTGTAGGGCTTGGAACAAATTAGGCAATTTACATGTAAACCGTAGTTCTAGATACAAAAAAATCAGGTTACGAAGGCCGCTTCAGAATGGATTAATTTCGTAACCTGAGGCACTACTGTAATAAGTTATGAAGGCTGATGGTCCTTTTAACGTAAGCTTGATGGCCGCCTGATGGGGAACTTGGGATAATCTGTAAGTGTTGTTCTTCAGGGTGTTTTTTAAGGGTCTTGCAGTTGTTATCAAAAAGGGTTTTCTGATATTCATAGGCAAAAGGGGTGGCTCTTATGTAAAATTGAAGAAAGGATTTTTTATAAGTAAAATTGAAGGAAGGCTTTTTTAATTCTTAATATGGAGTGCTTCTAGGGTACAATGGTAGAGGCTGTCCCATGTGCTGTCAGTGACAATTACATGAGGTACCTAGCCTGGGGGGGGGGTCAGTTTAATATTGTGTTGCTAAACCCAGTGCCTTTTATCAAAAAAATGTATCACATCTAAAGTTGTAGCATGGCAGAAAATTATTATATTGTAATGTAGCTGGTAAGTACTTTAGGACTCTTTATAGTGCTGTTAAACAGGTGTCACATTAATGAAATGATAACGTTCCAGCTGTGTTTATACCATCCCTTTGATGAAATGCATATAAGAGAATTATTATGTGGCTTGCAACCCAGAGAGAAAGGAATGATTAAATAATAGAATTTTTTAAACTTTGCTGATGTAGCCATTATTTTTAATTGAGCATGTATACAAGCAACTCTCCTACTTCCTAAACAATATGAGAGCTGAGTTTCATTTCTAAATACTCGTAGGGCTTTCCCTAAGAATTTGTTCTTAAATGAGAGATGAAAAAAACTTACTGTATATACTCGCATATCATACGACTTTTGAACACCTAATTTTGGAGCTAATTTTAAGGGGGTCACATCATACATGAGATATGAAATTAGTGTATGTAATATTCACATACTAGTATCATTTGATTAAATATACACATAATGAATGTATGCATATTTTCCATGGATCGTTTAAAAAGTTCTGCTTTACTTCACTGTGTCCAATGATATTGTATGTGTTTTCATATTACTATTGTATTATAAAATACAAAAATAGCAATCAATGTTTTGGTTTGGAAATCGGCAGAGAACAATTGCGAGGTAAGTTTATTTTGCTGTATTGAAGTCAAATCAGAGAGATTTTCTTGCTTCTCGTTTGTGTAAATGAATCTCAGGATACTCTATTGGTATGGGACACGGTTATTTTACATTATACGAAGTGTTTTCAAGTCAAAATATCACTTGAATTCGTATCGTTGTGAATGAAATTTATTAATTTTTTTGTTAGTAGATGGCACTGAGGGCATGTTTATTGCGTAAAAAAGATCAACAGATTGCGTTCAATATTTTCACTTGATTTCATCAGAATACTAAGAGCTTTACATATTTATCTTTTATCTTAGTGAACACAGTAAAATGTGTTCTTTCATGTTTAATAGTTTTGATTAAAACTCATTTCTCTCAAATTTTTATTACTGTCGAGTTTGATGGTGCTATACCGAAATTTCCATGTTGCTGATGCACGATAATAGTTGTTAGCAGATGAACATTCTTTCCTCAGCTTCAGCTATAATTAGCAGCTTAAATTTAGCAGTATATGCCTTTGTCTATCTTTTCTCCATAGTGAATGAGGATATAGTAATGTAAACATATATCAGTCCTATTCTATTTAGCATCATTTGTAACGTAACTACGGCAATTTTTTACTATCGTACAATGGTTGAAATGCTGTGGTATCAGATTTGGTTGTTCATAGCAAATCAGCTGTTTCTGGCTGTGTGTTTACACAACAAGTATAACATTACTGATGATACTTTTAATTTCTTGTCTACTCTTTTTAACTTAACTAGAAGATGGGATAGATAAAGAGATGGAGGAAAAGGGGTTAGCCTAACTAGAAAATGGAATAGATAAACAGGAGGAAAAGGGGTTAGCCTATTGTAATTTGGTCTCAAAAATTGAACTCGCATGTTACATGAGATATCTGATCAAATCATTGTTTAGGGTGAAAATTTGGGGGTGGCATGATATGCAAGATTGCATGTTAAACGAGTATATACGGTAATTAGCTTAAACTTCTGCACAAAACCAATTAAATTTAATGAAGTTTTGCCAGTTGCGGATCATGTTGAAAGAAAATAATGAGACTCAGTTGAAATACTATCAACTTAGGTATTGTTATAAAATGTTATGCATTTGAATGATGTGCTACAGTATTATTTATTTACAGTACAGCAGTACAAGTGTTCACACTGTTCGACCAAGTTTGCCAATGAACGACTTCTAAGAGACCATGTTCGTCGTCATGTTAATCATTTCAAGTGTGGAGAGTGTGAGATGACCTGTACCACAAAGTCCGTACTTTTATCACACATCCGATACAGGCATTCAGATTATAGACCGCACAAATGTCTCCATTGTGAAAAAACGTAAGTAAAGTGTTTTGTTGAATTGGAGAAAAGATCTTCCATTAACATTGTTGCGTCATATCATTCTGCTGTCTGGTCTTTCTGGTCTAGGTGTGCATTCAAGATCTTCCTGCTAGTTTGCATCCTGATACTGCCAAATCTTCTGCTTTTGTGGGCTACCTGATTGTTACCCCTTCTCATTACCCGTTTATTTCTCGTAACGTAAAATATTAAATGGTTATATTGGAATACACTCCCTGAACACCTCAATTAGCCCTGGTCACCTGACCAGCTCGAACATAACCCCACTCATTTATCCACACTTGGGAAATTTTTAACTGCCAGCGCTACCAATGCTGCAGGTAAACATTGTTTACTGAGTTACCTAATTACCGTTGGCAACACTGCTGCAAGACATCGGCCGGCAGATAGTTCCCACCTTCAGTCGCTTTTTGTTCGCTCGACAGATAGCATGTATCCTGTTACAAGCGACCCCCGCAGAAAATTAAGAATAGACCTGTTGTTGACAACCTGCATTTAGTTTTGGATTACGTTCTAGGCTTCTCATTTGGATATTGCTTAGGTAAGTTGACGGAATCGGCATTTGAAAGACTTCTTCAGCCACGCCTTCGAAACCTTCCCCTGCTACCCCTCCAATCAGCACGGCAGCAAGGACACGGGAGTGCATCGGTCTTGCTTGGCCTGCAAGAGAAGGATGAGTACCCACAGACACGATCGACATTCTATGTGTATAAGCTGTAGAAAGGTACAGTGTAGTGTAACTCAAAGATGTGATGAGTGTAGGGACTGGTCTACAGATCAGATGGAAGGATATGTAAAGCATAGGAAGGCGCTAGCAGCCAAGAACAAATGTAAGGTAGCTATTGAGCCTAGGAAGGCAGAATCAGAGGATTTGGAGTCAGTGCTCTTTAACCCTTAAACGCCAAAGGGGTATAATAAAAATCGTCTCCTGTATGCCGAGGGGGTCTCGGAGTGAGCGCCGAAGCAGAAAATTTTTTTTTTTTCAAAAAATCACAGCGTGCTTAGTTTTCAAGATTAAGAGTTCATTTTGGGCTCCTTTTTTTGTCATTGCCTGAGGTTTAGTATGCTACCATCAGAAATGAAAAAAAATATCATTATCATATATAAATAATGCGATATATGATAGCGCGAAAACAAAATTTCATATATAATTGTATTCAAATCGCGCTGTGAGCAAAACGGTTATAGCTAACGAGTTAATTTTTTTTCGTTGTATTGTACACTAAATTGCGATCACTTTGGTACATAACACATTGTAAAACGATCAAAGCAACACAGAGAAAATATTATCACAAAATGATGCATGAATTCGTAACGCGTGGACGTAAAATGTTTTTTTCAAAAATTCACCGTAAATCTAAATATTGTTCTAGAGACTTCCAATTTGTTTCAAAATGAAGATAAATGATTGAATATTACTATACTGTAAGAGTTTTAGCTTACAATTGCAGTTTTCGACCATTTCTGACGAGTAAAAGTTGACCGAATTTCGAATTTTTTATATATTTTTTTTATATGCAAATATTTAAAAATGAGAAAAGCTACAACCTTCAATTATTTTTTGTTGTATTTTGCATGAAATTGTGCACAATTTTCATATATAAAACTCTATGAAACGCCTAATATGAAACGGAGCAAATATTCCGAGAATGTGACGTACGCATTTCGGAGATTTGTGGCGGAGAATCCGTGTGCGGAGGGAAGGAAAGTTTTTTTAAAAATTCACCATAAATCTAAATATTGTGCTAGAGACTTCGAATTTGTTTCAAAAAGAAGATAAATGACTGACATATTAAGTAGACTGTAAGAGTTTTTAGCTTACCATTTGCGTTTTTTGACCATTTCGGTAGAGTCAAAGTTGACCGATCGTGGTTTTTTCTATTTATCGTGATTTATATGCAAATATTTCAAAAATGAGAAAAGCTACAACCTTCAATTATTTATTGTTGTATTCTACATGAAAATGCACACATTTTCATATACAGGCAGTCCCCGGGTTACGACGGGGGTTCCGTTCTTGAGGCGCGTCGTAAGCCGAAAATCGTCGTAAGCCGGAACGACACTTGGAAATATGCCTTAAACTAAGAAAAAGTTAGAGACCTTACCTGTGTGACATGCAAGTAGATTGCATGATGTGTAGTGTGGTTATTCCAATGGCAAAGGATGGTTCTTGAAGGTATAATTCTTATTAAAACTCTTGTGACACTAAAAAGCACAATGTACTACACTTAATCCTTAGGGTATACACTAAACACTGTACACTATATACATGCATTGCACACTTCGTAGTAGTACGTATGTATTTGTTAGATCCTGGAGTACACTAAAATCCCAGTCTGGTAGCTCTGGAAGGTAAAAGTATAACACAATTAGTACAAAATACTACACAAAGTCCTGAATACAATATGTAAATTATAGATATCAAGAGTAAAAGAGTTAATGTATGTTAATTAATTCCTTACTTTTAGTTTATAATTCCTTACTTTGAGTTATATCAAGAGTAAAAAAGTTAATGTATGTGAATTAATTCCTTACTTTTAGTTTAAAGTTGTCCTGCTATGTAACCCTGGATGCACAAAGTCTTATGTGGCCCCATAGCCTACATCATTCAGGGGGTTCTGGAATGTACAAAAAATAATTAGTATGTCAGTAAGTACTCTATGCATAGTAAGTTACATACAGTAATATGCACCATACAGTGGTTTAATACTATCACATATATAACATGTATAAAACTTAGTTAATGTATGTTAATTAATTCCTTACTTTAGTTAAAGTTGTCGCTCAATGTAACCCTGGATGGACAAAGTCTTATGTGGCCCCATTGCCTACATCATTCAGGGGGTTCTGGAATGTACAAAAAATAATTTTGTCAGTAAGTACTCTATGCATAGTAAGTTACATACAGTAATATGCACCATACAGTGGTTTAATATTGCATATTGTAAATGATTGGTCTACACCCCCTGTTCAGCAGGGAGTGTACAGTATGTAATTCCATGAGGGACCTTGATCACTTATCCCATGTGAGAGATCTTGGTCACTTTTTTTTAGTATGTACGTATAAAACTTACTTAATGTATGTTTACTACTATGTATAATTCCTTACCTTTAGTACAGTAGTACATAGTTTACAGTTGTCGTGCTATGTTATGTAGTAACCCTGGACAAAGTTTTATGTGGCCCCATAGCCTGCATCATGGAGGGGGTCCTGGTTTTCTGGAATGTACCAAAAAAGTATCAAAGTTAAGTCATGTTATGTATGTTTAGTAAGTTACATACAGTAACCATACGTACAGTGGTTTATAACATGTACATATGTACATAATCAAACTTGGTTGGAAATTCCTGTAAAAAAAAGTTATGTACGTATGTAATATGTACTACTGTATGTAAAAACCTTACTGTTCATACTTTGTTACACTACATGTTACATGTGATACGTATACTTTCCTGAAGGGTTTTTTCCATCCAAAAATGGTGCTTCTACTTGTAGTTATCCCTTGATGACACTTGTAGTAACAACCTGGAGTTGTGTGAAAAATGTTGGTTCTGGAAGGAAAAAGTAACAAAATTAGTGTACAAAATATACACTACAGAAAGTTGTGAATGCAATATGTTAATTACTGTAGATATATCAAGAGTACTAAAAGAGTTAATGTATGTTAATTAATTCCTTACTTTTAGTTTAAAGTTGTCGTTCAATGTAACCCTGGATGGACAAAGTCTTATGTGGCCCCATAGCCTACATCATTCAGGGGGTTCTGGAATGTACAAAAAATAATTAGTATGTCAGTAAGTACTCTATGCATAGTAAGTTACATACAGTAATATGCACCATACAGTGGTTTAATATCACATATAACATGTAGTATAAACTTAATTTAGAAATTCCTTACATAACTTACCAACTTTTAGTGAGTCTCAAAGCTGTTACCTAGGTTGTGGGAGATGGAGGTGGAGGTGTAGAGCATTCATGATAAGGGTGCATTCCAAACCTAACTTCAGTGTGCTTTATCACAGATCAACAGGCTAGGATGATGGGCAGGCTGGAATGAAGAATTAATATTAAAGGACAGTATGTAACCACTTAGGTGTACAAAATTTATTGTACGTATGCAAACATTAAACACAACTGAGAATTCCTTACCTCCAGCAAAATGAAGACATGTAGGCTATGTAGAGGTCTGGTTTATGTAAGTCACAGGTGCATGCCAGTCTGGAATGATAATGTAATAGTACATATGATTATAGTATGTATGTTACATACATAACATGGTTATTACATATGTAATATTAAAACATTAATAAAAAAAAATGTCCTTACCAAATTCTAGTGGTTGGCTTGCTTACTGGGATGGTCATATGGTACATGAGAGTGGGTGGCTGGGCTATGGAGTGGGATGGGCAGGTGCTTGGGAGTCTGGAATGATAAAAAATATATAAAATGATAGTTACTACTACTGTAACTACTGCACATGTTATTACTTGTTTGACATATGTAGTGTGTAATACGTATGTTCAATATAAAAAATGAAGAATTCTTTTACCTGAAGGAATGGGAGAGGTGATACTACTCGTATCAACTGATTTGGGCTCTGGGGAGGTGATACTTGTATCAACTGATGAGGGAACATCTACATCTGGAAAGAATGATAGGGTACATAAATATATTATAAGGTGGATGTAATTGTAGCATATGTACACTTTTAATAAAATTTCTATTAGCAATTTATAAAACATTTTAGTATACAAATTTGTTAAGGATTCCTTACCTGATGTATAGGGCGAGGCATCAAAACCATGGAAAGGCTCAGGGTCATCTGGGTCACTGTCACTATCAAAGGGGTCTGAAATGGAAAAAAAAAAAAAATAATAAGGTTATGCAACATCAAACACATTGTACCACTATGTAAGTTAGTGTACGTATGTATGTAGGGTGTAAACAATTTCCAACATGAAAATGAGAAAAATGAAATTGCTTACCTGATTGTACACGTGCAGGTGGGCGGGCTGATACAGAGGGTCCAGGTACAGGGGGATCTGGAACTGTCACAGGTAGTACAGGGAGATCTGGAAACTGTCACGTAGTACAGGGAGATCTGGAACTGTCACAGGTAGTACAGGGGGATCTGGAACTGTCACCACTTCTGCAATAAAATTACAAATGATGAAAATTAATGAAGTTACAATTTACTCTTACATTTAGTTGTTACATTAAAAAATTAACACATTTAATATGCTACACTATTGTAAACACAATAAATAGTAAAAACAGTTCAGAATTCCTTACCAGGACTAGGAGTGGGAGGTGGTGGTACTGGAGACTTGTGAAAGAAAGTGTCAAGCCTGGACTGCACACTTCTCTTCGTCTGCTTCTCCTTCAGGGTCTCCTTGTAGAAAGTCACCAAATCCATGATTCCTCTCTTGATTTTGTCAAACCTAGAAACGTTAGGGTCTTCTGCCTCAAAAGAAGCCAAGGCTCTCTCCAGATGAGTAAAACCCTCTGACAAGCCTTTCACAGTTAATGACCTGGGTTTTGGCTCTGGTGCCGCCTCCTCTTCCTCATCATTTGTTGTTCAAGTTCTAGTAAGTCCTCTGCAGACAATTCCTCTCCATGGGAAGCCAGCAGCTCTGTTACTCATCAGGTTCAAGATCTAGTTGCAGCCTCTTGCTTAGCCCTACGATTCTTCCTCGTCACAGTCTCGACGTCTTCTGCCTGGTCAAAGCCTTCAAAACTGTGCACAAACTGTGGACACAGTTTCCTCCAGGCCCCATTTAAAGTGGTCGTCTTCACCTCGTCCCAAGCACTTGCAATGTTTTTCTCACTGCATCTGCAATGTTGTAGCCCTTCCAGAATTGCTTCAGTGTCAACTCCTTGTTAGCTTCTATGGCCCTCAAAGCAAAACGTATGGTCCTTCTAAGGTAGTAAGCTTGAAATTTGCTATTACTCCCTGGTCCATTGGCTGTATCAGCGATGTGGTATTGGGTGGGAGGTACACCACCTTCACATTAGGATGCATGTCGCTCACAATTTGAAGGGTGACCAGGGGCATTGTCCAGGACTAAGAGGGCCTTAAAAGGCGAACCCTTCGAAGTCAAATACCGCTCCACTGCTGGCACGAAATGGTCATTGAACCAATCTTCGAAGACCATTAAGGTAACCCACGCCTTCTTGTTAGATTTCCAAATCACAGGAAGTTGACTCTTGAAAATGCCCTTGAAAGCCCTGGGATTCTCGGCCAAATACACCAGCAAGGGCTTCAGTTTCAAATCACCACTTGCATTGGCCCCAAACAGCAAAGTCAGTCGCTCCTTTCCAGCTTTATGGCCAGGTGCTGACTTCTCCTCCTTGGAAAGGTACGTTCGATTTGGCATTCTTTTCCAAAATAATCCAGTCTCATCCACATTAAAGACTTGGTCAGCCGTGTAACCACCATCCTTAATTATCTCAGCAAACCACCTGGAAAACTTTCTGCTGCTTCGCTATCAGCACTAGCAGCTTCACCTTGCAGCTTCACATTATGCAAATTTGCACGAGCCTTAAAACGGTTAAACCAACCTCTACTCGCGGAAAATTCACCACCAGCACTGCCTTCGCCAAACTTTTTCACTACTGCCTCATGCAGCGCTCTAGCCTTCTCCTGGATCACACTTAAGCTCACCGGAACACGTCGCTGGTTCTGGTCCTCCAGCCAGATCATGAGCAATTTCTCCATTTCAACAATGCTCTGGCTACGTTGCTTCTCGTTTATCACCGTTGACTTCATCGGTGCAGCATCCTTAACGTGCTTCAGAATACGTTACCGTTATCCTTCACAATGGTTACCACCGTGGTCCTGCTCAAGCCTAAAGAACGGCCTATTTCGGTGTTAGTTTCCCTCCCTTCTCCGAACGCTTTATCACGTCATATTTGACCTCCATCGTGATGACCTTCCTCTTCTTGGATGAACTATCATCGGAGGAAGTACTTTGGCGTTTAGGAGCCATTGTAAATTAGCGAAAATGGCAAGGAATTTCAGCAACGTCTCAGCACACAACCTAGTGGAATGCAGGCAGGCACGCGATTGAAGTGGCGTCCTTTCGTATTGTTACGCTTGGCGTCCTCGACCGTCGATCGTCGTTCTTTCGGTCAATTTACCATACAGTTTAATAGCGTTAATTAATTTATGCACCTCCGCTCAAAAACTAGTTCTGCATATGAGGTATCGTTAAAAAGCATAAACAAAACGTCGTAACCTTGGAATTTGTGTTGTAATCTAACCAGAAACTTAGTTTTTTTAATTATGTACTGGAAACAAGCAATGATTTTTCATTATATTTGCGCTTTTGGACTGTTTTAAACTGCGCATCCCAAGCTAGTGTATTCATTCGCCAGCAAACTAGTTCCGCATATGCGGCGTCAGTAAAAAAATTCAAAAAATACGAAAAAAAAAAGTGTCAAAAATCATCATAACCTCAAAATTTTTGTTGTAATGTAACCAAAAACATATTTTTATTATGTACTGTGCTAAACTATTAAGATTTTTATCATAGCATGCGTTTTTTAGAAAAGCGTTCGTTAACTCGGAGCGTCGGAAGCGTCAGCGTCGTAACCTCGGAACAAGCGTCGTAACCCAGGACGGAATTTCCATTGAATATTTAAGAAAAAGCGTCGTAACCTCGGAACGTCGTAAGCCGGAACCGTCGTAACCCGGGGACCGCCTGTATAAAACTTTATGTAACGGCTAATTTAAAATGGTGCAAACATTACGACATCACAAGTATGATTTTTTCGGAAGAGTTACCGCGCGGACGTAAGGAAAATGTTTTTTTATTTTTCATAAATTCACCATAAATCGAAATATTGTGCTAGAGACTTCCAATTTGTTGCAAAATGAAGGTAAATGATTGAATATTACTAGAATATAA
>NC_087215.1:30536449-30633804 GCF_015104395.2 Macrobrachium nipponense | reverse complement strand
ACTAGAATATAAGAGTTTTAGCTTACAATTGCGTTTTTCGACCATTTCGGTACAGTCAAAGTTGACCGAAGGTTGAAATTTTGGCACTTACCGTTATTTATATGAAAATATTTAAAAACTAATAAAAGCTACAACCATGGGTTGTTTTTAATTGTATTGTGCATGAAATTGTGCACATTTCCATATATAAAACTTTATGTAATGGCTAATTTAAAATGGTGCAAAAATTATGTCAAAGTGACGAAATAATTTCTGAGATGTGTCACTGATACTTTTTAGTGCGACAAGAAAGAAATTCGCGCTTGCGCGCCTGTGTAACGATTGTAAACAAAACAACACCTTGATCCGTGAACTCCCAGCATCCCCCAAGGAGCATGATTCAAAAATTTTTTAGGCCCATAAGTATTTTTCCGCGAATTTTTTAAAAAACTTTTGTATGTCGACGTAAAATACGTCCAATCGGCACCCGACAGACAATTTATCTTGACGTAAAATACGTCCAATCGGCGTTAAAGGGTTAAGAAACTTGAGGATAGGCTGTCTTCTGGTATGACAAGTCCTTTTTTCTAATTTATTGGCTAAACTGAATGAGGATTCTAGTAATAGGGAAAAAATGTCTAATTGTTCTTTTTCAGCTCCCCTGCCTGCTCCAGAACCAGCCCTAACGGTGCTGGGGGCAATGAAGATCCACAGACCTGAAGGGAAGGAACTGTCGTGCCCCTCCCCCCCCTGGCGTGGAGCAGGCAGTGTCAGCAGCAGATTTCCCCCATTCCCCAGAAAGTGTGAGTTGTAAAAATAACTTAGCAACAGGCGCCACTTAGCAATAGGGGCCACGAAGACAGTTACAGATGCTAGCATAGATGTATTGGAAGAGAGTTGCAAGGACAGCTCTCTTCTTGTTCTGATTTCAATCATGGTAGGTCTGGGTCTTTGAATCCTTCGAAATTTTTGTTCCCTGCCGCTAGTTTGCCTCGTGGTAAGTCAGTTAAGCCTTCCTTGGATATGGTAGGGTCAGGTTCAGCAGTAGTAAGTAGGGAGGAACCCCCTTCATTGTCTAAGGTTCCTTTCCCTTCAGGGGCTGCCTCAGAGCCTTTCGCCATTGAGAGCGTGTTGGATAAGATTGCTTTTAACATAGCGGAGTATAACGCGAACTTCTTAGGTCTCTCTCAGGGGTACTGACAATTAGTAAGGCAGTGTTTTCACCTGGGGTTTCCTAACATTCAGGATCATGTCCTCAGGAATTTTCTTGAGTTTATGAATGAGATGCATCTCGATTATCAAGGGGCAATGAATCTATATAATTCTTATATCTGAAAAGGATGGGTTCGTCTCCTTCTTTGGTACACTCTTCGTCTTCACCCTTCCTTCCTGTCTCGGGAGTTACTCCAGTTTCTTTACCTTCTAAACAGACCTCTGAGGACTTCTCTCATTCTTCCTTTTTGAGCCATGTTTCGGTGCCCCCTTCGGTACCTTCGTCGGTAATGTCTCAGACGTCTTCCAGGGACATGCCTCCAGAGATTTCCTTTTTACCAGGTCAAGTTTCATCCTGGGTTTCTGGTACTCCTTTTCCAGAAAGGAATTTGTGCAGTATGTTCCGTTCAAATCAGCCGATAGGTATAGGCAAGGAGTTGTTGGGTATGGAGCAAGCACATCAGGCACCTTTGAGAGATTCGGCTCTGGCTCTGCAGATCCCCACAGGTTTGCTTTCCACATCAGTTCCTCTGCCTCCAGGAATAGCAGTGAATAGGTGTTCATTAGTGACGTTGTTGTCAGTAGACCACAGTCATGTTTTAACCACTACATTAAGTGCAGGCCCAACAGGTATATCGGCTACCTGCCCGACTTCCACAATCAGGGGACTAATGGTGGTTCCAAGTTTGACTTCTTCTTTCGTTCCTCCTCCTTCTTCTTTGGCTTTCTCTCCTCCGGTTCAGAGCGGTACAGGTGTTTGGAGTAAGGGTTATGGTGTTGGTTTGAGTTCGGCTTCAATGCCGGAACTGTCGGCAGTTGGAATTCCTTCTTCTTCCTTTGATGTTTCCGCGGTTGTGGGTGTCCGTCCTCCTAAGACAAGGGTTTTCTCAGGTGGTGTAGGTATTGCGGCTTCTCCGCTTATTGGTTCTGGTGCGGGTTATCCGAATCGTTTTGCTCCGGATCTGGCTCCTGCACCTTCGCAGAACCCAAGGTTGGGTTGGTTCGGCTATGGTTGGCATGCAGGCTACACCATCCTCTCTCAGTGAGGGTGGGGTTTCGCAATCTGGGTCATTCACCTTGGGTAGATTGGGACCAGGTGTGGCGCAAACATTCATGGACAGTTTGACTGTGTCTGGTGTTACGTCAGGGTTCGGGGGGGACAGAGGTTTGGCGCAATCCTTTGTGGTTGGCTCAGGTTCACTTCAGGTAGGCTAAGTAGGGAAGGTGAGGGTTCGGAGGTACTGGGTTCCCCTTCCACAGGGTTAGGTAATTCGGGGGTCTGTACTACCTCTTTTTCTGCTCCTTTACAGCATGATGAGATAGACAAGGAACTCTCCGGAGAGGAAGAAGGTACGGTTTCTTATTCAGGTTTCGAGTATGCGGGAGAGAGCGAATATAAGCGAATGGTGGAGTTCATTCACTTCCTTTTTCCCAAGTCCAAGGTCGTGGAAGAACCATCGAAGCCTAACCAGGTAATGTTTGATGAGCTTTACTTAACAAAACCTACTGTTCTTCATACGTCTTGTATACTAAGTTGGTTCGGTAGGGTGAAGCAGGCATTAAGGGAAGCAGATGCTCGATTGGCTCCAGTAGTAGATTCGGGGAAACTAGATTAGGGTTTGCTTCTCAGTAGTAAGCCTTTGTATAGTATTGCTGGTAACCCTTCTTCCGGCTCGAGGGTACCGTTGAACGAGTCTGTAAAAGCGCTTCTATCCAGAGTTCCTTCATTTAGCAGGCAGGTGAGTACGTATTTCCTTAAGGGAGGCTTCTATACTAGAAGACACTTTTAGGGGTCAGTCTGAGGCTCTCTCGCACTCAATGTGGATGCTTTCGGGTCTGATGGGCTTCCTGAAGTGCGACGGATACGCACCTTCGGATGCAGTCATTTTCGACAACCTCGTCACATTAGTTTCCATACGACTAGCTCATCAAGCAAACATTTCGGCAGGCTGTACAACATGCTCATCGGGAAAAAGAGGTAGGATTTATCCTTGAGCCATCTTCCTCCCCACTTCCCGGACATTCACAAGAGAGTTCTCTCAAGGGTGCCTCTTGCACTTTATGACAGCCTTTTCAAGGAAGAGGATGTGGCTTTGATGGTTAACTTTGTCTCGTCTACTTCAGCTGTTGAATCCCAACAGGCGATGATCCGCATAGCGGCTCAGGGTGTCAAATCACCTAAAGGTTCCCATATCCCTTCGCCAGGTAAACGCGCAGGTTCACGATCTCCCGTCAGGTCCCCTAAGAAGGTACGGTTTTCTTCTAAAATTTCAACAGGTGCTTCCAAAACCTTGGTGTGTAAGAAGGGTTTTCGAAAATAGGAGACGTTACCCTCGTCGATACCAGTGGGGGGTTGTCTGTCCCACTTCGCAGACACCTGGGAAAAATGGGGTGTGGAGGTTTGGGTTGTGGAGGTTTTGAGGGAGAGGTACAGAATTCCCTTTAATTCTGTTCTTCCTGTCGGACTCTCTGGTTCATCTTCCCAGCTATTCCCTGTCATCCATCAGGGGTATAGCCCTGGCTTCAGAGATTCAGTCGCTACTGAACAAGGGAGCGATAGAAACAGCTCCCCCGTCTCCGGGCTTTTACAGTAGAATCTTCGTAACCACCAAAGTGGGAGGTACTTGGAGGCCTATTATAGACCTTTTGGGGCTCAGTTGCTTAATTAAAGCTACAAGATTTCACATGGAAACCTCTCGAGTGGTGCTGAGATCAGTCTGGAGAGATGACTGGATGATTACGGTGGACCTCAAGGATGCCTACCTCCAGGTTCCAATACACCAGGAATCTCGGAGGTTCCTTCGTTTCACAGGTCCATACGGGTCTTTCCAGTTCACAGTCCTCTGCTTCGGGCTGACTACAGCACCTCTGGTGTTTACGAGGGTGATGTCTCCAACTTTATCCATCATGCAGCATCACGGCTTCCGTATGAGGAGGTAACTGGACGATTGGCTAATCCAGGCTTCATCCAAGGAAGAAGCTATAAGAGCAAGAGATTTCCTCCTAGATTTTTGTTGGGCCTTGGGGATCCGAATCAATACCGAAAAAAGTTCGCTTTCTCCTTCTCAAGTAAAGACCTTTATGGGAATAGTGATACAGGCACTTCCTTTGAAGGCTTTCCTGATGCAAGACAGAGTACTATCCTGTTTGAGGCAGGTAGAGAACTTCTTGTCGAACCGATCCCAGCCAGCAAAAGAGCGGAGAAGTCTGTTGGGGAGAATGTCATCTCTGTCCCTTCTGATTCCAGGCTCTCGTTCTCCGGGTGTGCTCTCTACAGGTATGTCTCAGGAATCGCTGGGACTTTCGGGAAGAGAGCGCAGTGATAGTCTAGGACGATTCCTGCCTCGAGGATCTTCGGTGGTGGTCAGATGAAAGTCATCTGACCATTGGCGTAAGTCTAGCTCTCCCGATTCTGGATGTTCATCTGTACACAGATGCCACAGATCGGGGTTGGGGAGCAACCCTGGAAGAAACTCGGGCCAAGGTCCTTTGGAGGGTTCCGGATCAGGAGGAGTCTATAAATTTTAGGGAACTAAGAGTGATAGAAGGAGCTCTAAAAGTTTGTACAGCTGGTAAATGGAAAGGTTGTGGCACTCTTTTCAGACAGCACTACGGCCTTAGCGTATCTCCAAAAGGAAGGGGGTAAAAGATTGGTGACACTGAATTAGATCGCTCGGAGGATATTGCACTGGTGCGAGAACCACAAAGTTTTGTTGCTTCCCCAATTTATTGTGGGGAAACTGAACGTATTAGTGGACGCCTTGAGTTGCTCACAGGAAGTCCGAGGGAGCGAGTGGACCTTAGCACAGGAAGAAGTGCATGTCTTGCTGAAGAGGTGGTCAGCTACTGTGGACTTGTTCGCCACCAGGTTAAATTATCGTCTTCCAGTCTATTTCTCGCCGGTAGTAGATCCCATGTTTTGTGGGACAAATGCCATGCTACATGCATAGGACAATATGCAAGTGTAAGCCTTCCCTCCCTTTGGCATGATAAACCAGGTACTGATGAAACTGAGAAACTGCAAGAACATGCAGATGACTTTATTAGCTCCATTTTGGCTGCAGAAACCCTGGTTCCCGGACCTCTTAGAGATGTTGTTTGAGCCCTCGGTGGTCCTACCACAAAGGAAGGATCTACTCAGACAGCCACATTTCCATAATTTCCACAAAAACCTTCACGTGCTGAAGCTAGCTGCCTGGAGACTGTCCAGCGAGCAGCCCGTAACTCCGGTCTCTCTTCAGCAGTGGCTCCACAGATCTCCTTTTGTTTAAGGAAATTGACTAGGAAATTATACCAGGTCAGCTGGGCGATGTATCGCAGGTGGTGTAGGAGCCAAGGGCACAGTATTTCTCTTCCAACTCTAGCAAAGGTTGCTGATTTCCTCCTGTTTCTTAGGAAATCTAAGAATTTGTCCTATTCAACTATTACACGTTATAGGTTGATGCTCGCAATCTCTTTTAGGTTTCATCTTCAGGAATTATCCAATACTAGTAGAATATTGCACGACCTCCTGAGGTCCTTTAAAATTGAACGACCAGTAGTCCCGCTTTGGGCCCCTTCGTGTGTTTAGTGGCAGTTCTGAACCTTTTGAGTTCTCAAGTGTTTGAACCTTTAGAAAGCTTATCTTTGAGGGAGCTAATGAAGAAGGTATTGTTCTAGGTATTGCTCACGATCAGTTTCTTCTTACGTAAAGTTATTTTGCAATCTATTTCTAGTGATTCGGCTAGTTTGTCCGGTACCGACTCCCGCCCCAGAGCACACAGTATCAGGGTATGGCGACATCGGCAGTGTTCCTTAGAAATGATTCTGTGTCGCCGATTCTAGAGGCAGCGTCATGGAAGTCGACATCTGTGTTTACGTCTTTTTATCTGAGACGTCCAATTCTCGTCGGAAGAGGGTTTCTCTCTTGGTACTTTTGTGGCAGCCAGTGCGGTGTTGTGTTAGTCTAGGAATAGTGCAAAGTAGGGAGGAAGGTTTTTTTTTTTTTTTTTTGTGGGTTGTTTAATAGTTTTAAGCATTGTACAGTTTATACAAGTTATATGTTGTCTTGAATGTCGTGTCCTGATATGGGTATGTGGTTGTATGTATGAGGTACAAGAACCTTTGAACCTTCGCACACACTCTGCACCAGGAGCCTGTAGCCTGCAGAGAACATCATAGAAAATCTGTTCTTGGAACTTCTCTTCCATACATGTGAGGCTAGATAGCCACGTGGGAGGTTTTCAGTTCCCCTCCATTCGTGCAAGGTAGATTATACCTCATGGGAGGATAGCGTGACAATGACGAGACTATTACTTACGAGACTGACGTCGAGGTACTCTCCCCTTCAGGCATCTCACCTGATGGACAAAATACATTAGAGACCCAGACCTCGATCGTATTATAACTTGAAATAATCGGATTTCAAAGGAAAATTTTTAGTAAGTGTTGCATCTGAGCTCAACCAAAAATCTGGAAACCGACCCAAGGAATCATATGATTTTTGTAAACAGTCGCCTCTAACAGGTGTTGTTCTCATGCTCATTTGGTGAGGAAAATGGTAAGAATCACAATTGTGAACTTAAGATTGTTGAAAATTTATAAAGTAAGAGGCATTCTGTGACAATTTAAAATCCTGTGATATTTGCAATGATAGGCTAACCCTTGAAGTGTAGATAGTTGTATCAATAGTTGGCTACAGTCACAACTATCGACACTAAAGAAAACATTAGTAACCTAATATTAATGGTAAAAACCAGGTTATTCAAGTGAATCACTAGTGATACAACTTTTGATACTGTAAACAAAACAATTAATACAGCAATTACCGTAATTACCATAATTAGACGTTAGGATGAGCAAGTTTTTACTTTGTTACGGAGTAGGATCTCTATCCATAATTCTAAAAGTCGAAAAGGTCTATAGGCCTAAATATAAATATTTTCTGGAGAAAATGATAATTAAAGGTTTTTGTGATGTTAACAGCCCCCCACGTATCCTTAATATCGGGATTCTTTCCAATTTTAAAGGCATACATTTATGAGGATCTACTTTCAATGGGTATTACTCCGCCGATAATGATGTCTGATGTCACACTATAAAGCATACAGCGGCTATGAAAAGTGCCCCTATTCTACAACAATAATTTGAGAGAAAAAATTTTAATATCATAACACTTATTGAAAGATATTTTAAAGTGATTTTGCATACAGTATCCAGTAGACGGTATGATTTGTTTACGTCTGCTCACTGCCACTAGCTAGCGACTTAACCCTTAAACGCCGAAGCGGTAAAAAAAAAAATGTCTCCCGTGTGCCGGAGGTGTTTCAGAGTGAGCGCGGAAGCGGAAAAAATATTTTTTTCAAAAAATCACAGCGCGCTTAGTTTTCAAGATTAAGAGTTCATTTTTGGCTCCTTTTTTTTTTCATTGACTGAAGTTTAGTATGAAACCATCAGAAATTAAAAATATTATCATTATCATATATAAATAATGCGATATATGATAGCGCAAAACGGTTAAAGGTAACAAGTTACTTTTTCTTTTGTTGTAATGTACACTAAATTGCAATCATTTTGGTATATAACACATTGTAAAACGATAAAAGCAACACAGAGAAAATATTATCACAAAATAATGCATGAATTCGTAACGCGCGGACGTAAACAAATATTTTTTTCAAAAATTCTCCATAAATCTAAATATTGTCCTAGAGACTTCCAATTTCTTTCAAAATGACGACAAATGATTGAATATTACTATACTGTAAGAATATTAGCTTACAAATGCAGTTTTCGACCATATCTGACGAGTTAAAGTTGACCGAATGTCGAATTTTTTTATATATATTTTTTTATATGCAATTATTTCGGAAATAAGAAAAGCTACAACCTTCAAATATTTTTCGTTTTATTCTACATGAAATTGCGCACATTTTCATATATAAAACTATGAAATGCCTAATATGAATCTACATGAAATTGCGCACATTTTCATATATAAAACTCTATGAAATGCCTAATATGAAACTGAGCAAATATTCCGAGAATGGAACGTACGCATTTCGGAGATTTGTGGCGGAGAATCCGCGCGCAGAGGGAAGGAAAGTTTTTATTTTTAAATTCACCATAAATCTAAATATTGTGCTAGAGACTTCGAATTTGTTTCAAGATGAAGATAAATGACTGAATATTACTATACTGTAAGAGTTTTAGCTTACAATTGCGTTTTTCGACCATTTCGGTAGAGTCAAAATTGACCGAACGTGGTTTTTTTCTATTTATCGTGATTTATATGCAAATATTTCAAAAATGAGAAAAGCTACAACCTTCAATCATTTTTTTTTGTATTCTACATGAAATTGCGCACATTTTCATATTTAAAACTTTATGTAAAGGCTAATTTAAAATGGTGCAAACATTACCACAATCGCACGTATGATTTTTTCGGAAGAGTTACCGCGTGGACGTAAAGAAAATGTTATTTTTTTCATAAATTCACCATAAATCGAAATATTGTGCTAGAGACTTCTAATTTGCTGCAAAATGAAGGTAAATGCTTGAATATTACTAGAGTATAAGCCTTTTAGTTTACAATTGCGTTTTTCGACCATTTCGGTAGAGTCAAAGTTAACCGAAGGTTGAAAATTTGTCACTTATCATTTTTTATATGAAAATATTTCAAAATTGATAAAAGCTACAACCATGAGTTGTTTTTAGTTGTATTGTGCATGAAATTGCGCACATTTTCACATATAAAACTTTATGTAACGGCTAATTTAAAATGGTGCAAACATTACCAAAATCGCATGTATGATTTTTTTCGGAAGAGTTACCGCGCGGACGTAAGGAAAAAGTTTTTTCATAAATTCACCATAAATCAAAATATTGTGCTAGAGACTTCCAATTAGTTGCAAAATTAAGCTAAATGCTTGAATATTACTAAATTATAAGAGTTTTAGCTTACAATTACGTTTTTCGACCATTTCGGTAGAGTCAAAGTTGACCAAAGGTTGAAATTTTGGCACTTATCGTTATTTATATGAAAATATCTCAAAACTGATAAAAGCTACAATCATGAGTATTTTTTTTTATTCTACATAAAAATGCACACATTTTCATATATAATACTCCATGTAACGGCTAATTTAAAATGGTACAAAAATGATGTCAAAGTGACGAAATAATTTCCGAGATGTGTCACAGATACTTTTTAGTGCGGCAAGAAAGAAATTCGCGCCTGCGTAACGATTGTAAACAAAACAACACCTTGATTCGTGAACTCCCAGCATCCCCCAAGGCGTGTGATTCAAGAGTTTTCGGCTGGTAGGCCTAAAAGTATTTTTCCTCGAATTTTTAAAAAAACTTTTGTATGTCGACGTAAAATACGTCCAGTCGGCACCCGAGAGACAAAAAATGTCGACGTAAAATACGTCCAGTCGGCGTTTAAGGGTTAACTTACGGAATTTTTCATAAGTTTATGATAACCTGACATAATTCGGCTTATTTTTAGTGTTTTATTAATTTCCTGAGAATTAGGCTTGATATTCAATGTTTTTCTTATTAGCAACAATAATTATGCTTACCCCATACAGTACATACTACGTACCTAGCCTAGCCTATGGCGCTAAGTCAACCATCGTATTATAGCCAAATTGGGTGTACGTAGGGTAGTTATTTTACTAAGTATATATTTAAAAATGAAAAAAAGTGTGCTGAATGGTATGTTACACTGAACTTATTTAATTGTAATTTTGTGTATTTATGGGTAATGTTTTGTATAAAAAGGCAAGGTTAGGATTAATCCATTTTCAGTTATTTCTTATGGGAAAAAATCATTCAGATCTCGACAAAATCCCATCTCGTCACTTCTTCTGGAACGAATTAACACCGAGGTCTAGGGCACTACTGTATGGGTGAGTTCAAAGACTTTATGAAAGTATGTCAAACTGAGTTACCTGCTTATGCCTCAGAGGTGTCGGGCTGATAGTAGAATTGACCCCACCTCCGTGTAAATGTTAATCGGGCTAATTCAGGTGTTCAGAGAGTGTATTGCAATATGAAATTTTCATAATAAAACTAATATTGTAATACTTACCTGAACACCTGAATGACTCCCACCCTCCTCCCCTCTTCAATGATTAATGATTATTGCAGTTGAAGGTGGGAACCGTCTGCTGGCCGATATCTGGCAGCAGTGTTGCCAACGGTAATTAGTTAACTCAGTAAACAATGTTTACCTGCAGCGTTGGTAGGGCTGGCAGTTAAATAAGTGGGTAAATGAGTGGGGTTATGTTCGGGCTGGGCAGATGACCAGGGCTAATTCAGGTGTTCAGGTAAGTATTACAATATTAGTTTTATTATGAAAACTTCATGTTATATAATTATACAGATTTCCTATTTTACGCACAGTATTCTGCTTGGAGTTAGGAATGTAGTAAAGGAGAGTTTTAAGAAAGAAAAATGATTCAAAATTTATTATTACAGTTTACTCTTATTTGCTATTATGAGGAATGACAGCATGTTTAGGTGGTGGTATAACAGTTCCCAACTGGTATTGTATGATTCTTTTTTATGATAGTTGGGTAGAGTTCACTTATTTATTTATTTATTTATATTTTCTTTGAGTGTGCTATGCTTGAAAATGGTACAGGCATTGATAGTCTGTTTCCCTTTCTATAATTTTTATATAAGGAATATACCAAGTGTAATAACAACTATTATTTTCAACTTGTTGATAGCTAGAATTTTGAAATTCGCAGTAGTGCTACTTTTGTTTTGGCTAGTTGACTAACCCTGCTGGCTTTCAGGGTAAGAGTGGAACCAACTTGGCACAGAGTTTCAATTTGTTTTTGCCGGCTCATGGCTGTATGTCAGATATATTAGCAGCAGTGGAATTTTGGATATTTTCACTTCTCAGTTGGTCATTTTTGTAGCAATTGGTGAAATATTCTTGTTCTTTGGTAGCTGTTTTGGCACAATTAGATAAGAGTCAGGTTTTTATAGACCATAATTACCAATTTTGACTGTTAATTCCTGAACTTAGATTTTTAAGCTTTGTTGACAGTAGATTGACTGGTGATGTCCAACTCTAGCTCACAGAGTGTTATGACATTGATGCAAGGGCTGCAATACTAGGTTAATTAAAGCTTATTATGAGCCGCAAACTTTATGCACTAATTGCAGGGGTCAGATTTGTTCTCCCAATTTGACTTGTCAGGGATGTGAAGTCTGGGACAGTACAATTTGGAAAATGCCAACTAGCCATTTAACTAAGCTAGAAAGAGACAAGAAAAGAAAGTGGCTTTTAGAACCATCAGTAAAAAGACATTAGCTAGTCAGGAGATTGCTAAGTCTGTTGCTATTAATATATCTATGTTTTAACCCGTATCTGTTCCACCCATTCCAAGTTCTCAGCCTTTTGCACCTTTACCTCACCTCACCTCAACTCCCTTGTTCCCAATCCCAACCTGATAGTCAGCCTTGAGTCAAGAATTAACCAGAAATTTGGTTTGACGATGAATGCTATGGAGCTTTTAGGCTCTTCAGTGAAAGTCCTTATGGACAAAGTGGGTAATAAGAGTGTAGGTGATAAAAGTGTTGGCGATGTGTCAGTGGAGGAGGTGGTTGCCCATCTTGCTGATTCTCCTAGGTATAGGTCCCTGGAATACTCCCCTAAACCTTGGAGGAGTCATACTGGTAGCCCAAGGGAGGTTTTTGGGGTCTGCTCTTGGACAGTCGCCCTCTCAGTCGGACCTGTTGATGTTTCCTGTTACAACAGAACGCCACTAGAAAGGCAACTTTATGGAAGGGTGTTGTCCTTCGTCTAGTCTGTCTAGTTCAGGAGATTCTAGCCCCAGGTGCCAGTGGTGCTTTGCAGATGAATCTCATCTGCTGAAAAGATGAGCAAGGGACATATGCCATTCTGCACCAGTTCCTCCCAAAAGGTTCGGAGAACTTTTTTTAGCTCGGCAACCATCAAGCAGTTTCTGAACAATCCTGACTGTTTTTCCCATGAGCATCCAGAGTTAGAGGGACAATATTTGTCTATTAAAGGTTCCTCCTCTCAGAAATGCTCTTCGGCTTTTAAAAAGTCGTTGTCTGAGTGCCCAGCCAACACTCCTGAGCTTTTGTGCTTAACCCTCTTACGCCGGAGCGGTAAAAAAAAAATTGTCTCCCGTGTGCCGGAGGGGTTTCGGAGTGAGCGCGGAAGCGGAAAAAATATTTTTTTCAAAAAATCACAGCGCGCTTAGTTTTTAAGATTAAGAGTTCATTTTTGGCTCCTTTTTTTGTCATTGCCTGAAGTTTAGTATGCAACCATCAGAAATGAAAAAAATTATCATTATCATATATAAATAATGCGATATATGATAGCGCAAAAACAAAATTTCACATATAATTGTATTCAAATCGCGCTGTGCACAAAACGGTTAAAGGTAACAAGTTACTTTTTTTCGTTGTAATGTACACTAAATTGCAATCATTTTGGTATATAACACATTGTAAAACGATAAAAGCAACACAGAGAAAATATTATCACAAAATAATGCATGAATTCGTAACGCGCGGACGTAAACAAATATTTTTTTCAAAAATTCACCATAAATCTAAATATTGTCCTAGAGACTTCCAATTTCTTTCAAAATGAAGACAAATAATTGAATATTACTATACTGTAAGAGTATTAGCTTACAATTGCAGTTTTCGACCATATCTGACGAGTTAAAGTTGACCGAATGTCGAATTTTTTTATATATATATTTTTTTATGCAATTATTTCGGAAATAAGAAAAGCTACAACCTTCAAATATTTTTCGTTTTATTCTACATGAAATTTCACACATTTTCATATATAAAACTCTATGAAATGCCTAATATGAAACGGAGCAAATATTCCAAGAATGGGACGTACGTATTTCGGAGATTTGTGGCGGAGAATCCGCGCGCGGAGGGAAGGAAAGATTTTTTTTTAAATTCACCATAAATCTAAATATTTTGCTAGAGACTTCGAATTTGTTTCAAGATGAAGATAAATGACTGAATATTACTAGACTGGAAGAGTTTTAGCTTACAATTGCGTTTTTCGACCATTTCGGTAGAGTCAAAGTTGACCGAACGTGGTTTTTTTTCTATTTATCATGATTTATATGCAAATATTTCAAAAATGAGAAAAGCTACAACCTTCAATTATTTTTTGTTGTATTCTACATAAAATTGCGCACATTTTCATATATAAAACTTTATGTAACGGCTAATTTAAAATGGTGCAAACATTACCACAATCCCGCGTATGATTTTTTCGGAAGAGTTACCGCGCGGACGTAAAGAAAATGTTATTTTTTTCATAAATTCACCATAAATCGAAATATTGTGCTAGAGACTTCCAATTTGTTGCAAAATGAAGGTAAATGCTTGAATATTAATTACTAGAATATAAGCGTTTTAGCTTACAATTGCGTTTTTCGACCATTTCGGTAGAGTCAAAGTTGACCGAAGGTTGAAATTTTGGCAATTATCGTTATTTATATGAAAATATCTCAAAACTGATTAAAGCTACAACCATGGGTTGTTTTTAGTTGTATTGTGCATGAAATTGCGCACATTTCCATATATAAAACTTTATATAACGGCTAATTTTAAAATGGTGCAAACATTACCACAATCGCATGTATGAATTTTTTCGGAAGAGTTACCGCGCAGACGTAAGGAAAAAGTTTTTTCATAAATTCACCATAAATCGAAATATTGTGCTAGAGACTTCCAATTAGTTGCAAAATTAAGGTAAATGATTGAATATTACTAGAATATAAGCGTTTTAGCTTACAATTGCGTTTTTTGACCATTTCGGTAGAGTCAAAGTTGACCGAAGGTTGAAATTTTGGCAATTATCGTTATTTATATGAAAATATCTCAAAACTGATAAAAGCTACAATCATGAGTATTTTATTGTTGTATTCTACATAAAAATGCGCACATTTTCATATATAATACTTCATGTAACGGCTAATTTACAATGGTACAAAAATGATGTCAAAGTGACGAAATAATTTCCGAGATGTGTCACAGATACTTTTTAGTGCGGCAAGAAAGAAATTCGCGCCTGCGTAACGATTGTAAACAAAACAACACCTTGATCCGTGAACTCCCAGCATCCCCCAAGGGGCGTGATTCAAAAGTTTTAGGCTGGTAGGCCATAAGTATTTTTCCGCGAATTTAAAAAAAAAACTTTTGTAAGTCGACGTAAAATACGTCCAGTCGGCACACGGGAGACAAAAAATGTCGACGTAAAATACGTCCAGTCAGCGTAAGAGGGTTAAGAAGGTTACTGAGATCCTGTTGGCATCCAGGTGTTCTGCTCATATGCTCCCATCGGCTCCTGACCATTCAGTAGTGCCTGAGTCTCCTTTAGCGCATAGTCTTCTGCTCCCAAGTTCTCAGCAGTCTCCGAGCGTCTACTAGTGCCTGATTTCTCAGTGCTACCTGAGCATGTATCTTCCAGAAAGTGCCTGTTGGTGCCAAAGTGCCCATAAAGTGATAGTTTTATGTCAGTGGAAGAGGTGGCTGTTCATCCCATCGACTCTCCTAGGCAAAGGTCACTGTTACACTCCCCAGTGCAGGGAAGGAGTCAAACTGGTAGCCCAAGGGAGGTCAGTGGAGTCTGCCCACGAGCAGTCGCCCCCTCAGTTCACCCTGTTGTTGCTTCCCAGGTTGCAACGGAGAGCCATTGGAAAGGTGTCTCCTTGGATGTGCACAGACTGCTGAGTTCCGATGACTCCTCTCCATGGCGCCAGTGGCATTCAGGGAGCAAGTCCCTGATTTTGAAGAGAGGCGGTTCTGATCCAGCTCCTAGAGAATCACACCCTTTTGCAGTCATTGGGACAGCCCAGAATGTTTTTCTTCCAACTGCCTCTTGGAAATTGACGCTCCTCCTGCACCCAAGGGTCGTCGTCGCTCTTTGGTTCCTCTTCAAGCTCTGGTATCTGTTGTGTGTAATGCTTTGCCTGCTGTTACGGAGCTGTCTGTGTTTTCGTCGTTGGATGAAGTTGAGTGTCCATTGGCGCCCGAGTTCCCTTTAGTCAAGCACCAGTTAGTGCCTGCTTGCGTCGTGCAGGAGTGCCCATCGGTTTCATCGGCTTCTGCTGCTGCTTCTTCTGCTATGGCAGTGGATCTTATTCAGTCAAAGCTCAATGGTATTTTGCTCTTACTGAATAAGCCTCCTCCTTCAGTTCAAGCTCACATGTATCCATTAGCATCCATGGCAGTCCAGCAAGCGCCCACAACAGTTCAGCTAGTGCCAGTAGTGATTGAAGTTCCCTCAGCATCGTCTCCTCCTTCAGCGCCGCAAGCTCCTGTAGAGGCTGTTTTGACGCAGACTTAGGTTGATGCGGCTACACCTCAGGCACCTGCAGATGCGGATCTTTCCCCTATTTTGTCTGAGGATGAAGCTACAGAGGAGCAAGAGGCTCCCTCTTTAACATATGTGGCTTTAATGAAGTTCCTGCTCGCCACATATCCATCTTTCAGCACACCGACTACTCTGTCTCCTGAGTCGACTTTTGTTATGGATATGCCTTCCGCTGACCCTTTGAATGTGCCGAAGATGCTTTTGTCTTCTTCGGCTAAGAAGGCTTTTAAAGAGATAGACGTTTGGCTTGTGGAAAGAGGGAACAAGTTAAGACCTCTTTTAGTTTTCCCCCTTCTCAAATCTCCGGGTGGAGATACTTATCTTATGCTATGAAATAGGCTCCTTCCTTGGGCATTTGTGCCCCTTTGCAAGATTTTTCTGGTCTTGTAGATGCCGACAGACGCTCGGCCTTTTCGTCAGCAAAGATTTTGTTTTCTTCCTCAGAGTTGGCGCATCTTTTGTAAACCAATTTCGAAGTCTTTAAGGTTTTCAACTTTCTCAACTGGTCTGTTGGTGCTCTGGCCCGCAAGATTAGGTCTTGCCCTTTGCATTTGGAGAACTTCCTGGCAGACTGGATGGAGGCCTCACTCAACACAATGGGATCTGGAGAAGAAAAGTACACAGGCTCTCCTTGCCCAGTCTTCAAAAGACCTAGAGATCCTCCAGCGGTGGTTTCGAGACATCTTCCCTCGAGAGGCCAGCCCTTTCAGGCTAGACAAAGATCTGTCTCCAGATCTAGAGGACGTATGAGGTTCACTTCCAAGTCCATCAAGAAAGCTTCTTCAAAGGGTTCCTCTTGCAAGTGAGGATGCCGTTCTCCACACACGAGTAGGGACCAGACTTCTCATGTTTTGGGAAGTATGGCAAAGGAAAGGAATAGAACCTTGAATTATCAAGGTTCTGAAAGAGGGCTACATTATCCCCCTCATCAGGAAGCCTCCCTTAGTCAGCACGCCTGTCGTCTTAACAGCTTATTCAAGAGGATCAGAGAGGTTTTCGGATCTGGAGGACAAAATAACCTCTCTTGTAGAAAAGGGAGCAGTAGAACTTGTTCAAGATCGTCATTCTCCCAGGTTCTACAATCGTCTCTTCCTAGTCCCCAAGTCATCTGGGGCTGGAGGCCCATCCTACACGTCAGCACCCTGAATGCCTTCATCGTAAAGACGGAAGTTCAAGATGGAAACAAACCAAACAGTCTTGTCCTCCATTCACTCAGGAGATTGGATAACATCTATAAATCTCAGGTTTGTGTTCGAAGGGAAGATTTTTCAATTTCGTGCCCTTTGCTTTGGACTGACGACAGCATCTCAAGTGTTTACCAGGGTAATTGCTCCCATAATGAAGTGGCCACCTTCAGGGGATGCATACGACTGGCTCCTAAGAGCCCAGTCAGAGAGTCATGTGGGAGGCCCTCGAGAAGACTTTTTAGTCCAGGAGTTAGGAATCCTTGTAAACTCCCAAAAATCACAGTTGATTCCCACTCAGGAGATTCAGTATTTGGGAATGATTATAGTTACTCAGAATTTTTGGGTTTTTCTGACCCAGAAAAGGGTAGATCTTGCCTAAAAAAGATTCAAGAAGTTCTGGCCTTGAACGAGTGCTTGACCAACAATTGGATGACTGCTGGGGTTCCTTTCGTCGATAGAGCAGTTTGTGTCGCTCGGCAAGCTATATCTCAGACCCCTGCAGTTCTTCCTGAAAGTGAGCTGAAACAGGAAGGAGCTTCCAGACTCACATGTTTTTCTTATAACGCAGGAAATAAAAGAGGGCCTTCTTTGGTGGAATTCAGAGAAGAGACTGTCGGAAGGCAAGTCTCTCTTTCAGCTGAACCCCGACCTGAACTTCTTTTCAGACGCGTCAGACCTGAGGTGGGTACCGCATTTAGAGAAGAGCTTAGTCTTGGGAGTTTGGTCCCTAGAACGAAGATCTCTGCATATAAATGTGAAGGAGCTAAAGGCAATACACCTTGGCCTTCAGGCCTTGCACAACACCAGTCACCTGCTGGACAACGCCAGCTGTCCTACCCACTCCATTATGAGCAATGCAACCATCACTTATAAAAAGGGGATTAAGTCTCATGGTCATCAACCAGTCATAAGCGAGCTTTGTATTGATGTCCTGTTATGTCATGGGTGACCACTTTAATGCTAGCAGACCGAGATTAAAATGCCTTTCACACCCCCCCCCCCCCCCCCCCCCCCTCTTTACTCCACTCATGGGCTTATCTCCACCATGACCGTAACCTCACAGAGAATTGGAAACATTGATATAAATTCTGTGTAACTCCACTCTTAGTTTAAAGACAGCCACTTGACTTGCTCCTATCTGCCTTCTGCCAGGACTGATCTACTCCATCTTCACAGGCCTTAATACCTGTATTTTTTCCTATGATGTTATTGTTTAAGTAAATTGCTCATGTGACTTTTTTTTTAGTATTTCTAAGTAATAGGGCTGCACCTACTTTTACCTTGGAAACTGACTTTTAATACAGTTTTATTGCTTTTGATAAAGAATTTGGCAAACACAGTAACCACCAGGGGGCCATATGCTCCACTTGGGGTGCAGCTGAGGGAAGGTGGAGTACTTGGAAGGGTGGGTGTTGAAGGTACAAGTTGGAAATGGGTTTTTTTTTCTCCACTTGCAGCCTCTATTCAGCGAATACCAGACTTTTTAACCTTCCTCAGAGATGAGAAACATTTGTCCGTTTCTGCCATTAGGGGCTACAGGGCGGCCCCGAGTTAGTGTTACGCCTTAGAGGTATCGATATCTCGTCCTGGGAACTTTCCTTGCTAGTTAAGGGGTTTGAGCAGTTGAGTTCTAGAGAGCTCAAGCCTCTGACATGGGATGTTTCCTTGGTTCTCAAGAGCTTCATTAAGGGTCCATTTGAGCCTTTGTGTTGCTCATCTGACAGGAACTTGACGCTCAAGACAGTTTTCCTTCGGCCTTGGCATCTTCCAAGAGGGTAGGAGAGCTCCACGGTCTGAGATATGATGTGAAGCACACCTGGGGTTGGGAGTCGGTGTCCTTCGAATTTGTCCCGGAATTTGTGGCCAAGACCCAAAATCCCTCTGTGCATGATGATGGGTTTACTTCATTTTCCATTCCATCACTGAATGACTTTGTGGGTGGTGATGCTCAAGAACTTTTGTTGTGTCCCGTCTGGGCCCTGCGTTGCTACCTTAAAGGGCACGGCACCTTAGACCAGGCTGCCGCAGACTTTTTGTTAGCACAGGACGTACAAAGAAAGAGGTGTCGAAGAATACTATCTCTTTTTGGATACAAGAAGCCGTCAGACAGGCATACTTGACTTGATGATTCCGCCACCACGTCTGTGGAGGCTAGAGCGCATGATGTTAGGGTTATTGGTCCCCCTCTGGCTTTCAAAAAGGAACTTGGCTGCACATAGAGTGCTGAGCGTTGGTACTTGGTTACGCCAGTCCACATTCACCTCTTTCTATCGTAAGGATGTTGCCCACAGATCTATGGACACGTTTTCCCTGGGTCCTGTGATGGCTGCCCAACAGGTTGTGTAACTCATAGTTGTCCTTAACAGGGCACTTTTTGTATCTTACCTAAGATGATTGTGTGGATGAGAGAATGAGAGAGTTGGCTGGTCTCTTTCTGTCTCTTGTACCTTTCCTTCTTCCTTCGGGCGTTTTAAGTAGTAGACACGTTATTCTGGACTGGTCTGATACAGGTAAGTTACCCATACTGATAGTGTGGTCGCTTGGTATACAAATATCCAACCCTCTATTCAGTAGCATATGCTCCACTCCTTGGCAAGGGGGGAGTTTGTAGCGATAACAAACCATGTTGTGTTGGATTGTTATTGGACAGTCAAAGTTTCTCTTTGTTTCCCTATACAATGACTCTCTCATATATCATTGTACATCACTCAGTGTTTGGGTAGTTAGATTTCAGTTTATCTAACTTCTCACGGGCTTCAGTCCCTCTCCGGAAGTTATTTCTTCTGGAGCTGGACTGGTAGGTAGGTCCCACAGCCAGTTTAGGATGTCTTGCACCTCCCTCTAAGTATGAGTCTATCCTATTGTTAAGACCGAAGGTTTGTTCGCATATGAACAAATGACAAATTTTCTAAGACTTTGTATTTTTCATAGCTACAAACCTGAGGTCTTAACATTATACTGCCCACCTCTAGCTGCGCCTCTGTCTACTAAGACATCCTGAGTTGGGAAAGACTTGATGCTGTGGCGTAGGTGCGTGGTCCTTGACCACTCTTTACCAGATATACACACGCATTGCCAGATCTCACTAGATTCCTTGCTTTCATCTGCGATTTAATGGGATCCAGCTAGGTACTAGAAATTATCCTATTGTTAAGACCTCAGGTTTTTAGCTATGAAAAATACAAATTGTCTTAGAAAATTTGTCATATTAACAATCAAAATACTATAGAAAAACTTAATTTCCAAGGAAATACCCGACACGCCACTATTGCTTAGATCTAACCTTCCCCTTTTTTTATTTTTTTTTTTAAGTAGTTCTTACCACCAGTGAAGAATGAATGCCAGTCATTTTACTTACCCATATGTGCTAGAAAGAAAGTAAAAATAAAAATAGAAAAAGTGATGTACAATATAAATTCTGCTGATGCAGCTGCAGTGTTTAGTAAAATAATGTTTGAGGGAGGGTCTTGTACCAACAATTAAAAATTGAAATAATAAAGTAATGCAGCTGCAAACACAATGGAGGAGTCAGGCTGTCTCAGGTCACATGTTACCGTAGGCCTAACGTTAGGTTTTGATGTTAGAGACGATTCAGTAGCAACTAAAGAGCACCAAGTGCGTATATACTCCATATATGAAAGGGTAAAAGTTCTGCATTTTTTGTACTGTTGCTAAGGAAAATAATAAACAGTGGAGCTGTTATGAAGTTTTGTAATTTTTAATTGAAGATTATGTCATATTTTACATGCACTGTGTAAAGTCTTGTAGTATTTTCATATACAGCTGTTGAATTTTAAAGTTAAAGTATAATTTTCATTTGTATAAAATGATATTTGAGTGATTTCTTTATTTAAAAGCATTGCATGCTTTGCATTACACAAGTTTCTACAGCACACTTCTGAGGTTTTTCTTGATACTGTTTTTTTGTTTTGTTTTACCAGTTTTAAATCCATCACAGACTTGAATCGTCACATATCAGTGCACTCTAAAGATCCACCCTACTTGTGTCCCTTCCTTGGGTGCGGTTATGATTGTCGATCAATGACCACTCTTAACAAGCACATCAAAATGGTAAGGATAAAGTAGAAAGGTATGTAGTTTTGAGTTCAGTGTATACCGGAGAGTAAGAATGTACTGTAAGGAAAAGTTCTTTCTTTTGTTAATTTAAATGGAGGAGAATATAGTTTGGGATTGAAATTGTTCAAGTAAATGGATAGCTGATGTCCTTGATTTTACACCCATGTAATAAACTGTCCTCCTAACCTCATATTTATACCTGGGACAACATTCATGATTACTACTCCCAAATGCTGCAGTTCACTTTTTCATGGCAGAGATGGTTTTAGAGATTAAAATGGATTCCCAGTTCAGAGGGAAACATGAGGATGGAGAGGGGGATTTCAAATTATGGAAGATTGTAGGGGTAGGGGAAAACAAATGCCTGATGTGAACAAAGTGCTTGGTTGGTGAGAAGAAGAAACAATCACCAAAGTAAATTTGGGAAGAGTTGGCCTGATAGGTGTCATGAGACTTCTGAGAAGGAAGGGAGCCCTATTTTAAAGTGATCTAATCCCAGAGCTTGTAAGCACCGTATTCCAGGTGCGCATTGTATTGTTATGGAAGCTGATGGTGTTTTTTTTCTGCCCCATTTATGTTTAAGCATTCTTTTAGCCATGTGTGTGGTATCATGTCAAAGGCCTTGTAGGCAATCCATCCCATACTGAGGTTGGTTTTCCTTCTGTTACTATTCTTCATTACAATTTGTCTATCAGGAGCTGGTCTATTTTGTCCCTACACTTCCTTCTGCAGCCTTTCTGTCGGCAGGGATGGTGTTTTTATCCTCTAGGTAGTTGTAGATGATACATGTTAGTAACTTTCTCAATACTGGTAGGCAGGTGATAGGCCTGTAGTTACTTGCTATATTTCCCAAGTTCTTGTCATTTTGTACTAAGGATGTTCTCCCTGTAGGGCCTTGAAGTTTTTGAGCCAGTATTCATGGACTTCACTGGGACCTGGGGCTTTCCAGTTGGGCATTTTCTATAGTTTGTGTCTGATTGTGGCTGTTGTGATCTTGGTGAATCTTTGTTTTATTCTCCCCACTTCCTCTGCCTTGACTTCCTGGAGCCATGCTGCATGTTTATTGTGTAACACCAGATTGCTCCGTATGTTTTCCCAGAGTTTCTTACTCGATTCAGCTTCAGGAATTTCTTGGTGGTTGTCTTCCCCTCCTAGTTGGCTGTACATATAGTCTTTTCTGGTTGGTTCTGAAGAGTTTGTTCTGTTGGTATCATTTATTCCTGTTCATGTACTATTTCAGCTTGCCACAGATTCCTTGTTTTGCAATCTTTGATTGTTTTGATCAGTTTTCCAGCTAGTGCTAGAAGATTATCCTAGGTTTGTTAGCTATAAAAAATACAAATTGATTTAAAAATTTGTCATTTTTATATCTATTGTTTTGTTTTATCCCATTTCCTGTACTTTGTATTTCTTGTTCAGTTCCTCCCTTGTTTTCTTGCTTCTTAGCCTTTTTTCTGCTATTTCTTTCAGTTTACTCAAGTCAGATCTCATCACCATGATTTGTTTTTCCTGGTGCCTTTTCCAAGGCGGTTGCTGTTTTGGTTTCTGTTGGGTTGTTTGTGATGGTGGTGTTAGTGTTAGTATCCCCGTTAGTTCTACTACTAGTCTTGCTCCTGCATATGCCAGGTTATTTGTTTCTATGATATTGGTGGTATGTATTAGTCTCATTTTTTCATTGACTTCAATTGTTTTCTCCCTCAGTTTCTTTGTGTTGTAGGCTTTCATGAAAGGGATCTTTGTTCTTTCTGCATCTGGCTTCATCTGTTGTATGATCTTTTCCAGCCATTCCTTCCTCTCCGTTACTTCTTCTGTGTTTCTTCATATGTCGTTGTTTGGTAGCTCATCATTCCTGTCTTCTTCTGTGGTATCATCTCTCAGTGCGTCTTCTTGTCCTTCGTTGCTGGGTGTTATTTCTCTTTCTGTTGTGGAGAGCCAGTTCTTTTTCTCTATGTTCCTTACTTGGTCTGCCAGCCTCTGTTCTGTTTGTGGGGTGTTATTTCTCTCATTCCAGATGCTTACCAACCTCCTTCTGTATCCTCTTTCCGTCAGGTTGCTTCTGATGTAGCATTTCCATATTTCCTCATTCTCTGGCTGCCAGATGAAGCTCCTCTGTTACCAGAGGATCTATTTACGTTGTTGTCTTCTTATCTTTCATTTCTTTCCGTCATTGCTGAGTTTGGCTATTTAACCCATAGCTGGACCCTATCCCACCAGAAGTAGATACTCATTTACAGCTGAGTAGACTGAGGAAATTATGATAAAGATCCTTTCTCATGGAATCAACTCCGAAGAGAGTGGTCACCCATCCAATGACCGACCAGCATCAATTTTGCTTAACCTGTCCATTGATGAAACCACTCTGTCACAGCGTCACATATTATTATTATTATTATAATTATAATTATTATTATTAATTATTATTCTTATTATTATTATTATTATTATTATTATTATTATTATTATATAAAAATTCTCTCTTATAGAGAGAGAGAGAGAGAGAGAGAGAGAGAGAGACGAGAGAGAGAGGAGAGATCGAGGGAGAGAGAGAGAGAGAGAGAGAAATACAATTCATACATATTGACAATACATACAAAACATGAGCTACAAGCTTAGCTGTCATTGGCTACTGCCCACTCCTACAACCAATAGTGTATTATTATGGAAAGAGAGAGAGAGTCGGGTGAACAATCTTTTATCTTTCTTTTTTTACAGATAATAAATTAATATTAAGGGATTGTACTTTAACATATGATTTATATTTGGCTGTTAACATTAATATTAATATTTGAAAATTAGTAACTTCATTCTTTTATCAAAAAAAAATGTATTCAGTCATAAAAATAAAATGAAAATACAGTAATTAGTGAATATTGTGCTATGAAAAAAATCCATGAAGTAGTGAAATTCCCCCCAATATATTTTGGGATATGTTTCACGGAAAAAACAGCAAGGTACTAAATCCGCGATTGCTGAACTGCGATCTAGCATGGGTCCACTATAGATAAGTCTCAAATAATGTGTGATAGTATAATTGAGTTATGTACAGGTACTCCTTGAATCACAAAAGCGGTCCTGCAACCACGGGGACAATGACTTATCATAGCTGCCATTCTTGAAGCCTTGACAAGGTACGAATATTCATTCAGAATTTCAAAGACAGCTGTTTGTCGTCATCACCTTGTGGGGGGAGTCGAGACGTCATATGTTTACGTCACGTATAACTTTGAACCCGTACATTAGTGTTCTGCCACTGGCTTAGGCTGCTTTATTTTACTCTTATGAATATGTTTATTTTTAATATAAGTAATAATGAAGAATGCTGCCAAAAATTAGGTAGGGATGTAAAGTATACTATGGTTAAGTAATATCTTTGTTAAATGCACAGAAGTTATTCCATAAACACTGGTACAAAGGCTCTGAATCTCTTAGTAGTGGAAGATGTTGAGAAGCTGTTGTTGGTGTGGATCAATGCAAAACAGTTAGTGGGGGATAGTGTATCTGGAGTGGTCATTAGTGAGAAAGCGAGGATGGTGCATGCCGATTTAAGTAAGAAAATGGCAACAACTTGGTGATTTTAAGGCCAGCAGAGACTGGTTTGAAAAGTTCAGAAAGTGTACAGGCATCCATAGTGTCGTATGGCATGGGGAGGCTGTGAGCTTGGATAAACATGCCGCTGAAGAATTCATTGGTGAATTCAGAGAGTATCTTGAGACTGAAGGATTCCTCCCACAACAGGTCTTCAATTGTGATGAGACAGGCCTGTTTTTGAAAAAATGCCAAAACAGACCTACATCATGCAGGAGTAAAGGTCATTGCTGGGGTACAAGCCTATGAAGGATAGGCTAACACTCTTGGTCTGTGGGAATGCCAGTGGGGATTCCAAAATCAAACCCCTACTTGTGTATCACTTTGAAACTCCCCGAGTATTCAAGAAAAACACGAGTGTTCAAGAAAAACAATGTCATAAAGAATAAATTGCCTGTGATGTGGAAGGCCAATGAATAGGCATGAGTCATGTGACAAATTTTTGTTGAGTAGGTCAATGAAGTGTTTGGCCTGAGTGTGAAAAAATACCTGCAAGAAAATCAATTAACCCTCAAGTGCCTCTTGGTAATGGACAATGCTCCTGCACATTCTCCTGGCTTGGAAGGCCAGTTGCTGGGTGAATTTAAATTCATCACAGTGAAGTTCTTGCCCGCTAATACCACTCCTCTCATTCAGCCCATGGACCAACAGATCATTTCAAACTTCAAGTACACCAAGGCACTTTCAAAGGTGCTTTGAAGTGACCTCAGACACTGAATTGACCCTAAGAGAGTTCTGGAAGAATCACTTCAGTATCTTCAACTGCATAAGCCTTATAACTAGGCTTGGCAGGGAGTGACTTCCAGGACAATGAACTCTGCTTGGAGAAAATTGTGGCCGGAGTGTTACCTCGAGAAGGATTTGGTAGGGTTTGAGGCTGACCCCGACGACCCTACGCCTGTTGTGGAGTCTATTGTGCCTCTGGGGAAGTCCATGGGCTTGAATGTGATTGCTGAAGATGTGGAAGAGTTAGTGGATGCCCACAGGGAAAAGCTAACCTCTGAGGAGTTACAAGACCTTCAGCAGGAACAGCAACAGACGGGAGATGAGGATTCCAAGGAGGAGGAAGGGAGATGGGATACTGTGCCTACTTCAGTGATTAAAGAAATGTTTGCTAAGTGGAGTGATATAAAAAATTTTGTTGAGACACAGCATCCTAACAATGACATTGCAATTCGTGTCTTTAATGACAGCGCTTTGTACCATTTTAGGCAGATATGGAAGAAATGTCAGAAACAAATGTTTCTGGACAGTTTTGTTATTTGGCAGGGGTCCAGTTACTCTCAAGCTGGTCCTAGAGCCAGTAAAAAACGAAGTGGGAAGTAACCTCAGACAGTGCTATGAAAAAACATAGAGAAGTAACTCCAAATAGGTCATGATACCTGAAGTCCTTCTGGAGGGGGATTCCCCTTCCAAACTAACTTCACCTCCTCCCTCTCCTCTCCGTCTTCCATATGCTAACAAGTCTTCCAAAAAGGTAAGAGTGATGTTAAATGTTCATTATTCATTTTGTTATTCATTTATATTTATTTCTCATTGTTTTCTGTATGTAAAACTGTTTATTCCTTGTAAAATGTATTTTTTGTTAATATTTTTGAGGGTTTGGAATGCATTAATACCATTTCAATTATTCCTTATGGGAATTATTGCTTTGGTTTTCATATGTTTTGGATATCGTAGGAGGTTCTGGAATGGATTATGTACGAAAACCGAGGTACCACTGTACATAAGTTACTTCGTGTATTTCAGCTATGGTCGGGAAAGGTTAACTTTCCTTATTTGAGTAGTGTAATATGTAGACGTAATATTGTATTCGCTACCTGACTGATTTTTTTGAGAATGAAATGCTTATCTATAAGTGTCAAATAATGTATGATAGTAATTGAGTTATGTATGTACATGTTGCTACTTTGTGTACTTCAACTATGCTCAGAGGGTTAATTGTCTTTTCTGAGTGACGTATAACGTAATACTACTTACTATGCATTCCACTGGACACATTTTCAGTAATAATATGCATATCTGCAAGTTTCACTGGACATATTCTTTCAGTAATACTAATATGCATATCTGCAAGTCTCACTGGACATATTTTTTTCAGTAATAATATGCATATGTGCAAGTCTCACCGGACATATTCTTTTCAGTAAAAATATGCATATGTGCAAGTCTCACCGGACATATTTTTTTCAGTAATAATATGCATATCTGCAAGTTTCACCGGACATATTCTTTTCAGTAATAATATGCATATGCAAGTCTCCTGTATATCTGTTAGCATATTCTGCAAGTCCTCGGACATATTTTCAGTAATAATATGCATATCTGCAAGTCTTACTGGACATATTGTTTTCAGTAATAATATGCATATCTGCAAGTCTCACCGGACATATTTCCAGTAATAATATGCATATTTGCAAGTCTCGCCAGACATATTTTCAGTAATAGTATGCATATCTGCAAGTCTTAATAGCATTTGTTAGGAATTGAGATATGTCTGTTAATGGCACTCTATGCACTTCAATTATTGTTGTTAAGTGATTAACTAACATCTTTCTTTACAGTGAACTGGAAGTATAGGGGCAGTACATAATGGGGAGAGAAATTGTGCTTAATTTTAGAGAATTTTTAAGAGAGTAGCCATTCTCGACAACTGGGAACTTTTCTATGAGTGCCCAAACTCTTGAACTCTTAGCTCCTGAGCTACTAGCTCTCCTGGCATCCAGCTAACCTGGCACCAACTCCACCTTGGCGCCAACTCTTGCACCAATTTCTCTCCTACTGCTGACCTTACTTATTTCTCCACTTGCTCCCTCATTTCCTTCCCATGCCATTGCCAGTCTTGTGTCTGGGTTAACAGATGTTAACCTTATAATAGTGAAGTGTGACATAGTGGAGGAGGTGCCTACTCGTCAAGCCAATGCTCCTAGGCAAGGGTCACTGGTGTACGTCCGTACTCTTGGGAGCAGGTATAAAAGAAACACAAGGGAAGTTGGTGGGGTGTGCCTGGAGGTAATTGCTTCCTCAGTCAAGCCTGTTGCTGGTCACAGGTACCGACAGACAGCCTCGGGAAATGCGTCTTACTGGAAGGGTAGTGGAAGAGGGCTATCCAGCTCTATCAGTTCTCCCAAGCCGAATCCAAAAGGGTTTTGCCCTGGATAGTTGCCCCTCAGTTGATCCTGCTGTCCACAGGTATCAACAGACAGCCATTGGAAAGCTTTCCATGGAGATAATTTTTATTCTAGTGATACTTCTGTGTAGATAAATCCCCGATGGTGGTTTTTCTATTACGTAAATTTAGGCCGTTAAAGAGGTGCTTTTAAGATGATAGTCGCTCTTCTTTGTTCTCCTGTAACATCTTGGGGAGGAATGTAGTCCACCCTCTTTGTTTATAACTTCTGGGACAGTCTTGAACTTTTGTCTTGTGAACTTCCGTTTGTGGAACACTGGTATTGGTGCCAAGTGGAATAATAGCACCCTATTGCCTGAGCTCCCAATAGCACTCGAGCGCCCTGTTGCGCCTGAGTGCCGTCTCACCAGCTCTGAGGGATCTGGTGCCAGCCTACTAAAGGCTGATGCCAATCTCAATTTAGCTTGGTGCCTGTTTTTTCTAAGAACATACTGTTGTATTTTCAAGTGCAATTTCTAGTTGAAAGCCTAACTCTGGTCTTCTCCCTCTGATGCTTAGACAGACTTAGTCCTCCTGGCTGAAGTTCTGGTCAAGATTTTGAAGTAGGTGTTTTTCTTGACTGACATTAGGAGTCTCTCAAGTGTTCCCAGAGTAATGGCGAGGAGCACCCAGCCACTTTCACCCCTCTTTCTTCGTCTTCAGCTACTTCAGGCTAGCTTTCTGCATCAGGCGTTGAATTCCCAATCATCCGACACCAGTTCCAGTGCTCATTTTTTTTCTTTATATACTATGCTTCCTCTGGAATGCCTAGTTCCTTTTCATAATTATTCTTTTAGATCATTGTGTTTGACTGCAACAGAATATGTCTCCTGGTTTTGTTCAAGGCCTTCTGTTGCTCATGATCAGGCTTTTGTGTTATTTTTGGACTTTACAAGTTCCTATAATTGTGTCAGATTTTAATCTTAGCCAAGTACAGTTCCGCTTTGGTTTTTGGTCTCTACAAGGTGTCATCGAGTCCACGCTGGGCATTACCACTTTAAGAGTCGACCCCTCCCTGATGGCCATGTGCCCATGGTTTTCAAGTATTGGCAGGATCAACAACTATACTCTGTTTTTTTTCATCTGTCCATCCGCCTGTGGTGGTTTTGTATGGTAACACTGCGTCCCGGGCTTTAGATAGTTACATTCAGCTTACATTCAACAATTATGATAATATCCTATTTCGAATATTAACGGTGTAATTCGCATACAGTAAATTATTAAAACACTTTTCAGTTGCAAATGTACACCCAGATATCCTTTTATTTACCTAAAACTTACACATAGCGTAACTATCTAAAGCTTGGGACGCAGTGTTACCATACAAAAACACCACAGGCGGATGGACAGATTAAAAAAAACAGAGTATAGTCATAGTCTTCTTGTCTGCTCGAAGATTCTAGTTTGTTCGGTTACAGAGATGAATTGAATAGTCCAATTGTCCATTTTCTGGGGAATTTGTGGGAGTTCTTGGATATGTAGGATACTTCGTTTTCATGTTGATTTACAACTCCGGAAGATATTTCAGAACAGTCTCATGAGACAGAGTCTGCCAGTGAGGGAGTTTAGACTTTGTCAACGGCACATGCCTTTTCTTGAGCCTTCACTCTGCTTTTCTTTTGCTCTCTTTTTGGCCATGTGTTAGGGGACTGGACTCACTTATCATCTAAGTGTCCGTACACAGTCCTCGGTTGGTAATTGAATGGTTTACAAATGCAAACAGCAGTGTGTCTGGAGATGTTTGACAATCAATCTCTCTCTCTCTCTCTCTCTCTCTCTCCAGGCAGGAAGGGGATACTCTTCAATTTCTTCTCTTCATCTTAGTACAATAATGTCGGGAAAACACGGAAGTTAGCCAAAATAGATATATTCTCTGAGTAGTTTACATCTTGAGATAGACTTTTCAGAAGAGAGTGCTAATGCTTCCTAGAGAGTTGGAGGACGAAGAAGAAGTGAAGTGTTACAAAGTTATGTACAGTGGAATAGGTTACAAACCTAACAGAGATACGTGTGCATGAACGAACACCTTTTTTAGGTTAAGTCGATTCATCATATTCAGTTAGTTCTCGTGGGAGCAAAAGTAGGTTCCCGGAGCAAGAGGAGGTGTTCGTTCGTGTGTTGGTTATTTTGCTTACGTAGCCTTCGTGCATCCTGCGACTGTGTTTTTGGGAGTTTCTTTCCTGCTCGACCTGTGACCTGATTCGGAGTTATGCTTTTATTCTAAGGAATGTATTAATTTCTTTTTATCATGGAATTGATATTACATATCATTACATATAAACTCCAGCATGTCCCACAAAACCAACAGGGATAAGGATTCATTCTGGGCGCTGCTGATTATCCTGGAATTGCAGTCGGACCCAAAATGGGATCTGTCTGAATTTAGTCTCGGAAGAAATCGCTCATCATGAGAGTAGTCTTAGACTGCGTCTCACCTCTTGTTATAGTCGAGGGAGCCCACTCAAGGAACCGGAATTTCCGGGATGTGTTCCCAGGAAAACAGAACTTTCATACATATGAAAGTGATATGGAACTCTTTCGCGTAAGGCTTCAGTTCTCAAATCTCACCATATGCTAGACTGTGGTATGTCTCCTTCAAGACAGCAATCCTTATGTTTTCACATTAGCATTCACTGCCAAGTGGCAACAAACAGTTATTTGAAACCTTTCTAGTTCTACTGGATCATCTGGCGGTTGAACTGAACAGTCAGAAACTCGCTCTTTCTCCTGGGTGGATCTTGGATCCCCTGATCTATCAGTTGAGTGCTATCTGTGTGGCAGGCTAACCTAATCTGTCTACCTTCTTAAAGAACCTTATAGCAATGGAGACAGACAGAAGCCATACTGCAAGAAGGTCCAACCTGGGATTCTACTCTCATCCACTGTCTGAAGGGTCAAAGAAGATGCTGGACTTTTTTCAGGCTCGTTGGAACATTACAACGTTCCTAGTAGCCTTGTTCTAACTTGCATTTTATTGGTCCAATCACTGCAATTGATTGGTGGACTCTCCCAGAATCCTTTCACCTTTTGTATCTTCTTAAACAACCCCACTCCAAGAGATACCAGCAGCATGGTATGCTCCTATGCAGACAGGCTTTGGGCTGCATGGGAGTTTTTCAGGAGGGGTTTATTTCAGAGGTCCAACAAGAGGCATTTGAGAGATGCAGATGGGGGTATTGAGCTATGTCTGATTCAGCAACGTGTTTAGCGCATTTACCCTGGGATTTCACGAAGAACGAACACCCTTCCATGACCTGGATCCGTTCTCTCTCTCTCTCTCTCAACTTAATGTAAGAGAAGACAAGTCTTGTCAGCCGGGAACAGTGCCCTGGGCCCAGGAGCACACATCAGGCAGAGCTTTTTCCTTGCCTGATTTCCATATTGCCAGGGGTCACCTCACCATGAGCGGCTAGGGGCACCCGATATCTTCTGTAAGTATTTTTCTGGCGACCAGCTCAGTGGGCATCGCCTCATCCTGGCACCAACTAAGTAGTACGTATACTTAATGCCCAGTGCCAACTTACCTGTACCAGGTGCCAACTCTCCTTACATCCTTGGTTTTTGGGAAGAGTAAGAAGCTCTCTATTTTGTTTGAGTTTTTCTGATATTGGCTGAGCAGGTTTGAGGCACTGTATGTCCCAACTTCTTTCTACAATTGACCAACTGGAAGTGTAATAGATTTCATTTCTCTTTTTTAAAGGAAGTTAAAACAGTGTTAGATTCTTGCAGTACCTTGGGATTATTTTTAGTAACTGGCATGGCATTTTGGAAGAAAAATAGGATGTTCTCCTATTCTCTATTCACCTTGTAGTAAGGTGCTGAGACTTGTGAGAGCCAGGGGGTAAAATGTGCGTGGAGCACCCATCACTATCAGTGCTGGGTTGTGGATTTATTTCAGTGCAGGTGACAGTCTTATCTGGTTGTGTTTATAGTGGTACTGTGCCCAGGGCAAGGGCACATATGAATGTTTTGCTAGCCATCAGGACAACTCCTTTGCTGCAAAGTTCCCACTTGAGTAGAGGCGTTGCAGCACAACTTTATTGCCATGCCGTTAAAAGTTAAGTGGGACAACAACCGGAGGTATGCTCAGGGTAAGGGCATTTTCATTTATGAATGCTTTGCTAGCCATCAGATTATATCTGATGCTGCAGAGCTTCCCTGATACTTTGCCAGCCATCAGGACAACTTCACTGCAAAGTTCCCATTTAAGTAGAGGTGCTGCACAGCTTTACTGCCAAGCCCCAATAGGTTAAGTTCAGTACCAACCAGAGGCAGTTTGCTACTGCAGGCTCTCTTAGCTAACAAGGAATTACAAACATTGTATTCAGTGCTAGCAATCCTTTTTATTTCTATTTCAATTCAGTACATGACTTAATGTTTTGAGGTAGAATATGCCCAATTGCCCATGTATCCTACCACCTATTAGTGTTGGAATCAGCAATGTAATTACTGGGTAAGTTCCTTACATAAAAATACGGATGGATCAAAGTCAGATAGTGGTGTTGGCTGTGCAGTTATCCTTGGTGATACAGCATATACAGCTAAACTACCTGACTTTGCATCCATATTCACAGCAGAATTAACAGTCATAGTCTCTGCCCTGGATATAGTTTTTCTAAGTAGCGACACTAATTTTGTCATTTACTCGGATTCCAAAAGCACTTTAGAAGCTACTAAAAAATTCAATAGCTTCCATCTGTTAGTTCAAAAAGTTCAAGAATCACTCCTCCATTTGTATTATTTGCGTAAATCTGTCTCTTTCTGTTGGGTCCCTTCACATGTGGGGATTTGCGGAAACGAGATGGCAGATAGGGAAGCGAAAGCTGCTAGTGTCTCCTCAGAAACAGCCTTTAGTAAAGTGCCTCATACAGATCTAAAAGGTCCTTTTAGGTCTTATATTTTAAGTAAATGGCAAGAAAGATGGACTTCTCCTCATCTTGCCAATAATATAAAGTACAGAAATATTAGAAATAATATATTGACGTGGCCTTCGTCTTTCCAGTCTGATAGGCGAACAGAAATAGTTTTAAGCAGACAGGATTGGGCACACTTATTTGACCCATCAGTTTATTTTAGAAGGGGGCAGCCTCCCAGAGTGTGCTTGCGGTGGCGAGATGCTAACAGTGGAGCACATTCTGGTTGCTTGCTCCAGATATTTTAACCAGAGAGAGAGATATCTTAGGGGTAAATCCCTTTGTGATATTTTGGGAGATGATGCAGATATTTCTGCTCTCATCTCCTTTTTAAAGTCTAGAAAAATTTTTAATAACATTTAATTATTTTTTAACTATCTCATCATAGATATATATTTATTTATTAAGCATTTTCTTCATTCATTAATTCATTCATTTCTCATATGGTAATTTATATGTGAACCATTTTCTTCATACAGTTATTAACTCATTTATAATGTAATTTATTTACTTTCCATTACGGCGCTGAATGGCTTCTTTGGCCCCAGTGCCTAGGCTTTTGCCCTAAAACTCATACATCCATCCATCCATCCTTACATGAAAATGACATTTTTATAACAAAATAAAGTTTTATATATACTTACCCAGTAATTACATGATCAGAGTCCCTCCCCTCTGATGGACATATGGCAGAAACAGAATGGGCACATTTGCTTAGTAGTTACGGATTTTCCCATCAGGGGGAACTAGATTCCGGCTTTGGACACTGTGAAAATTTACCCACAAAAATTTGAATTTAAGTTGCTGTGCAAGAAGAAACTATAGTGATGTAATTAATGGGTAAGTATACATATATAAAACTTTTATTATAAAAATGTCATTTTAGAAGTTTCCACAAATTTAATATGTACACGTATTTTCTTGTCTTTTTGTGCAAATTAGCATGTTTATGGATTTTCTGAATCTAAGTTCAGTCATTTCTTCTACATTTCAGTTTTCAAACATTTGTAAGCCTCTTGTGATTCTGCTGTTAGCATCACTAACTGTACACTAGCTTTCTGAGGCTCCCTTTCAGCACCCCCTTGAAGCCTCCAGTTTTGTGATGAGTAATAAAGAATGCAGTGCTGTGCTGCAGTTTCTGGGTACGGGAGTTTTCTCCGGTCTGCATCAGGATGAATTGAGAATTCTTCCTGAAGAGCCTTGACTTTGGTCAAGATCTCATCCCCAGGGGTCCTAGCTTTGGCTTGGATCCTTGGTGATTTCAGTTTTTGGCCTCTTGGCCTTCCCTGACAGAATGGAATTCTTTTTCTTACGCCCTTTTTGTCCTCACTGCCTGTCCTGACCTACTATTTGCTAAAATAGGAAGTCTTTCCCTTCTTAGAAATTGCTAGGATTCTATGGAGTGTTGCTTGTCCGTAAGGAGGAGTACCAGTCTTGCTTCATTTAGAGGCAGAGCACTTGGCAAAATTATTTAGCCATAACACTTAGGGCACTCTTCTCTACAAGGCTTCCTTTAGGAAGGATGTCCTGGTGACAAGAATTGTCCGTGATGTCTGTTACGAGGACTGTTCTGAGATACTGTAAAATGTTCAGAAGAGGCTGTAACAACTACAGCTATTGACCCTTAACTGATAATTAAAAGCCTATGCTTGGTCTGGTAGCATGCAGCAAGAAGCATCCCTTAAGTACTATGAATTTCCTGAGATGTGGTTTCATCCTTGTCACTTTCCTTGAGCACCTGGCCATGACCTGGAGCTCAACGCCTCTTGAGTTACACAAATGCCATCGGGGACCACCATGATAGATTTTTTGTTTCTCACTCCTGCTATTATTGCTCCAGCAGCATCTTCTATGACTTATGTCCCATCCAGGGTACCTGCCTTGACTCTGTTCTTGGTCTGGTAGAAATTTGAAGGGTTTATGGCTACAAGTCTTGAGTGGTACACTGTACTTGACTATCTGAGTTTTCCTCATTGTCTTCCTTTCTCTTCCTCCTTTCCCTTACCATCTTCACTTCCCCCATAACTGGACTGGCAGATGCTCAGGAAGGCCTAGAAGGCAACACTCCTCAAGGCTAGGAAGTCATCCTTTGGACATTGCTCTTCTACTGAGAGTAATGATGGTGATGGTTACCTCAATGCTCATGGGAACAGCATAGTCGTTAAATGCGTGGATTGGTTTGTGAGCTTGCTCTTTGTTGATCCTCCAGCAAATGGCCACTCTTTTTTAGGTTGCCTACTCAGTCTTCTTGGGAATGATGGTTGACTTAGACATTGATTGGACATGCAGCTGTGTGTGGGTGGTGGGTGAGCAAACAGATCACTCATAAGCTTTTTCTTAGCTGATCCACATGATGTGAGCAGTCACCTGCCAAGTCTCTTGAGGGACCATGATCAGCCAGACAGTGACTTCAGAAGTAGATGGTAGACAGGGTATGGGAAACAGATCAGATTATGACATAGTTTGGAACCGATTGCAGGCTCGTGCCAGGTTGTTTAAAGCTGTGCTACTCTAGTGGTGAATGGATTGGATAATGAGCTTGTGTGTGACCAATTCCTTAAGCATGAATCCACTCTTGTGTGGTCACAAGTTCATTCTATCAAGAGAAGAACTGACTCATCTGTTTCCCTAAAGTAGAAGGACAGAAGGCAAAATCTCAGTACTTTGGAGTCTGTTCTGTACTTCATGAGAGGTACTTGTGACTGGTTTATGGACTGCCACGAGCATGACCACACTCCCATATTTAGCACTGGCCCACACTGCCCTCAGCTTGGGTCTCACTTGGAGTGTGCTTGGCCCAGGTCCGATCTTGACCATGTATAGTTCAGTATCACCCTGCATGGGAAGGGTAGTGCATGCTTTGTTACTGAAGGCAGTTTTGGTATTGCCCTGTCTTTTGAGTGGACTCTGCCCTACTTGTGCTTGTCACATCCAAGCATAGATATTTTTCTTTGATTTGACCCCTTTTGTACTGACATCTCTTTGGAAGCTAATTACTTAATTCCCTTTGTTATGTTACTAGAAGAATTTTCATGAGATTTCTTACTCGCTGTAGGGCTTTTATTTTTCCATTAATCCCTTCTTAGAGGGAAATATGCATTGGTAACTTTCTCTTTTCATTATACTTAACCTAGAAGCCTAATCTTAGAAGACAAGACTTCATAGGGCAGTTGATGGAAGCTTAGTATGTGTGCTTTCCCTCTCACTTCTCCTTCAGTACCTCATCCCTGTTTATATCATTTAAGGTCTGCTGACACTAGCTTTTCTTCTTATACTATTTGTTGATAAATTCATTCATCCTTCAGGATTGGGTCTTTCTGGAATCCTCCTTCTGCCTTTACAAAAGTAAGGCACTTTTCAGGTAAGTGCAGTAATCTGTTGCTTCATTATGGAGTCAGGGTTCCCATTGTCACCAAGGGTTCATGATTTCTTAGCCATTTCCTTGCGCTGCCTTCCAAGTTTCCACCTAGAAATAGAATGGGAAAGGTGAAGGGGAGGAGGATTGTTGATTGTGGAGTAGGAAGAGGTTCTTCAAAGTTATTCCATCAACTGCTAGGCCTCCTTTTCATCAGGTTTTGTTTCTCATATTGAGAAGGAATGTGCATGACCTTCTTTCCCTCGAAGACTCCATTCTAGCCTATTTAGAGGCTTGAGAAGTGAAGGCAAAGGTACAGTTCTGTTTTCACCTCTGCTTCGTCTATCTGACTAACATGTGATCCATGTTCATGGGAAGTGCTGAAGAGCTTATTCTTAGCTTCTGTCAGTAGTATCACTCGCTTCTCTCTGCCCTGCATGAGATTTTTTTTCTTGAGTAGCTCTTGTTTTACCATTTGAGCAGTCTTTTAATAAAACTGATGTTGATGTACATGGTTGAACCCTACGAGGCTTCTGTTTTCCATAAGGAATTGCTCATAGAACTACTGGAACTTTACTTGCTATTTCTCCAGTGCTGCTGCAGTGCTTATTGCTTCCTTGTCAGTACCGTATTAGTCAACTGGAAGGAGAGCTTAGCACGTCATATTTTGATCCTGCATCCCTAGCCAATGCCTTAGTCTCTTGGCAAGGAAGGACCTTATTTATGCTTATTTTATAGTCATAGGGTCCAAAGTTTCCATCTAGGCCCAGGAAAGGAGCCAGACCTACTAACTTTCTTCTTCATTTCTACAAGATGATATTTTTAGGTCTTTGGCTCTTGATTCTTGGTCATATAGTGGTGCTCAAACTGATAGCTTTCTCACCTAAGGTTCATGTATGGCCTTAGGTTGGGGACGACATTGGACACATGCACCTATCTGAAGACTCAGGTCTGACAGTGTATTCTCTCCTTTTGATGAGGGGGAGGTCAGGTGCAGAGAATTATCATTTATCCCTAGGTGACTATAGCTTTTTGCACTGTCCTTGACTTCATGCTCCTTTACCCATGCATCATTCTTAACAGATGGTTGAACATGGTGAACTAGACTCTGGCAAAGGGCCCTGTGAGCCTTTCAAGTTGGATGCCTGGTTGTGTAGGAGATTACAGGAGTAAGGCTAAGGCCCCACCGAATCCGGCGCGGCGCATCGCGTGCGTCCAACACGGCTACGCGTCGCATGCGTTTCGATCAACTGTCATAGTTCAAACACGAGTGGCCCCACACGGCGCATGAGCGTGCGTGGCGTCAGGTGCGTTACCGGACTAGACGCACAAGGAACAAAACATTTTGTTTTTAGCCGCACGTGGACGTGCGTCTCCGAGCTGGGGTCCGCATGAAGGAAGAAATTGTGGTAGACCTACAACAACCTGCATTTGAACCACCAGCCCAACTTTGAGTTATAATCAAATGTGATGATTTGTGGTTATGATAGAGGATTAAAGTATTTTTTTTTTATTATATTCTAATGGATACATTTATGTAAATATCTTTGTTTCAGAAGTTCCTGTATCAAAGTGTTCAGTTCACACGCAATTCTACGTATCTTAATTTTTGTATTAAATAAAATAAAGTGCAACTTTACAAATTTCGAAATCAGTAATCCTTCCCTCAGAGTTACTACAAGTTTCTTACGTTGATATGGATCTTCTGTAATTGGTATCAAATTTTGATATTCGAGATATAATGCCCTCGTGAATGAAGTCAAAGGTTTTCGGCGTTATCCGACAATAAAAAAAAAAAAAAAAAACTTGTCTGGACGCTATCGTAACTTATGAAAGAGTTTTGCATATTCTCCACTCTTTCCTCTTCTAAATTTATATCATACGTCCAGATTTTCCTACTGTTCAACCCCTCTAATTTGGTTGACAGCACCGAGTCAGAGGAAAACCTCGCGCGCTCCCTTCATAACGGCAACTACTGCTGAAGTTTGAATTGTCCGTCTTATAACCGTCACTCGTGTGTCTGGTTGGGCCACACGCGCAGAAGACGGACACGCTTGTAGACGGATAGCCGTGTTGCACGCACGCGACGCGCCGCGACGGATTCGGTGGGGCCTTAGCCTAAGCCTTCCCTTGCAGATGCACCTGTCTGTGAAGAGGATATTTCCAAGTTTTGATTGACCTTCCTTGCAGTCTCTTGCTTTTGACACAGACTATATGGGATACATTAGAAGTTAACAGCTTTAGATTCTGATTCCTTTGAAACAGTGTCATCCATGGGATAATGAAAGACAAAGGTTTATATCCTTGTAGGAACAAATTTAAAATTCAAGATAATTTTTCTTTTTCTTAGGTGTATAGGTATACAAACCTGAAGATTATTATCATAATACAGCCTCTAGACCCCTTCCCCCATTTTTGTCCATGTTGCTGAAGGAAAGAGTGATTAAGTCATCAACAGATTAGAGGCAGTGTCCACTAAACCTCCTTATCACTATTGAGCTGTGTTTGTTTGGGAAAAATATAAAGTATCTTATATGTGTAATTTTTCATGTTTATTTTTTAAGATTAATTATGAATGTGGCATGCGCACATCCAGTTTCTTTTGCGATATTATGAAGTTCTCTGACTTGAAGCATATAGCATTTAAAAAAATCCTACTGTCTCTCTTTCAGGACCACGACGGAATGGTCAAAGAGCCATATGCTTGCCATATATGCAATTCCAAATATTCCCTAGGGATCTTCCTGACACGGCATCTTATCAATGTCCACAGTTTTCATTGGCCTCCTGGGCATAGTAGATTCAGGTAAGATAACTAGGAAGGAATTATGTTAGCTTTATGTCATTTATTTCTCCTTTTTTAAATTTCTACACTTTTGTATCTAAAGCTTTCTGGATCTTTCAGCTGATTTCTAACTTTTATCCATTTCCATAAAAAAAGCAAAAAAATTCTTAAGCCATTGACTAAATTGCAGTTAAACATAACTCTTTTACTGAAGTATTTAAGCCTAGTTTCTCAAGACCTTGTTTTGGTAGGGGATTTACATTGCAATTGTTCCATGTATTACTTGGCCAGTGCTAACTGGATAATACTGAATTGTAAAATCCTCCCTGTTCTGATAGGAAGGTCTTTTTAAATTTGCTCGTTAAATAACAGGCAATGATATAGTATTGTTGTTGCATTATTAGGTGTGAGAAGTTCTGATGTTGGGTTTCATTGGTGTAACCATTTCACTGATAGGGACTAATGTACAGTCAACCCCCAGTATTCGGGGAGGATAAGGACAACAAAAACCTGCGAATAGCTAAAAATAGTTTACACATAACTGCTTTTTTTAACAGTTCAAACACCAAATATTTCATGCAACATAAAAACACCATACAATCAAACAAATCAAACACCAAATATATACCCGAAACTATCATCCTACACAGAATGGGCCTTAACTATCATCTAAAACACCATAATATCATTTCAAAGTCATGTTACAACATTACCCTTTAAAAATATATGGGTTATAAATATGTAAGTATTAAAACTATTTAAGTTGCCTATATTTTCAAGTACAGGCAGTCCCCGGTTATTGGCAGGGATTCCATTCCTGACAGCGTGACAGTAACTGAAAATTAACGATAACAGCGCTCACTGGCACCAATAACCGGATGCCAGCAGAGTCTGGTGCCGAAAATCCAGTTATCGTGGCTAGACAAGTGCTGTAAAACCGGATTGCTGATAACCAAGGCCACCAATAACCAGAGACTGCCTGTAGTACATCCATTTTCTCACAGTATTGAAGCAGTTCTGTGTCATTTGTCGAACAAATATAGTTGTGCTTTGAACTGACCGACTGTCCTGTTTATACTGTTGTCGAGATTTGCAGACTCACCTATTCACAGCTTTCTCTTTGGTCCACATCTACCCATTATTTGTGGGAAATTTCTCCATTTGTGATATTTTTCATTGAGAAATGTTTGCAAATTATTTTCTTTTCATATAATTTTTGTGACTGCACTTTTTGTGATAAAACTATTGTAATATTCAGTGATAAGATTTTGAGAGAGTTCTTTAGTTTGAACTATCAAAAAAGCCAGTTAGAAATATTTTAGAGGGGTTCTAAGTATTTGTGGATTTTAACTATTCGCTGGGGTTCTGGGAAGCAACCCCTTCGAATAAGGGGGGGGTTTACTTGTATTTGACAGCCTATCGCATCCTACAAGAAAAACTGTATCAACATTCTTTTACTTTACAATGTATAGTTTAATGATAACCATATTCAGCAAAATAAAGAAAAGAATTAAGCATTTTAGTATAAAATTTAGCATAAAAGGTGTACAAAATTGTCATGCACAGCTGACTTGAGATTGAATGAGGGAATGTTGATACTGTTGAGAGAAGAAGAGACTGTTTAAATATTACTGTATGTGCAAAGGAATCACAAAACTTTTGCGTGATATCAGATTTGCAGGTTTACCACAAGGAGGAGAAAATGAAAAGTTAAGTATGTACTAAGTAGTTTTGTGTAATTGTTACACATTTTCTAGGTACAATGATAATTGCTTGTAATGATTTTATAAAATGTAACATCCTTGAGTCTGCTTTTATAAAATTTTATCATGAGGACATAATGAACATTAGTTCTGGTCATTTTAAGTTAGATGGTTTTATTATTGAAGAAATTGTTAAGCAATTGTGTACAAATATTTCTTGAAAGAAGTCGTTTGTTTGTATGTAATTTTGTTTATGCTCATTGTCCAATTTTTGTTTTAGAGTATGATGTGTGTATTTTTACTGTACTTAAAAGGATCGGTTTGTTCATTGTGTTTTTAACTGCCAATCTTGTTGTTAGATTTTGAGGTGTTGGAAACTTAGTTTGTTTGTAGTAAGAATGGACTTGTAAGATTGTTTGGCTTTTACTTTTCTAACTGCTATTTAGCTGATTTTTAAGTAATTTACGACCTATTCTTATGATAAGTTTTCTTTTGTACAAAAATCCTCTTACTATGTTCATTGTACCTTGAAAATGTGTAACAATTACACTAAAGTACTTGGTACTTAGTTTTTCATTTTTTCCTCCTTGTGGCAAACCTGCACTACTGTATGTATGTCAAATCAGTAACAATTCACATTTCACAATAAATTTAACATATATAATGATTAAATATAAACAAATGCAATACAGTAACAACAAAAATTTAAAAAATAGCCTTAATAGTTTAATGATAACCATATTCAACAAAATAAATAAAGGCAGTCCCCCAGTTATGCTGATAAGTGAAAACTGTCATTAACCAAAACTCATTGATTTATGGTGCCAATATCCGGTTAATGACGCCAATTACTAGTTAATGGTGCTGATTACTGGCACCTTTGTTAGGTGTATTATGGCTAACAAACTTCCATAACAAAGATTAACCTTTGCAACTGACCAATAATAGTAAGACCATCTTGTTAAAGCAGGTTTTCTAATGTAAAAACTTGCAGCTCTTCTGCTATCTGTCCTTCTATGAAAAGTTGGTACCTTGTACAATGGTACCTCGACATCCGGAAGTAATCCGTTCCGAGGCGGCCTTCGTAACCTGAGCTTTTCGTATCTTGAACCGCATTTTACATGTAAATTGCCTAATTCGTTCCAAGCCCTACAAAAACACCCCAGTAAATTTTATAATAAAGCTAAATTGACCAATAAACAATGAAATACATACAGGAATTTGGACCATTCAATACCTAACTTAATACGTACTACTAATATGTACCTGTAAATAAAGTGTATTAGTATACATGGTATACAAGAAATACTGTATGTACATACGTACGTATGGTAGTAAAATGTGGAACCTTACTTCTTGAGTGAGGCTATCTCCAAAAGTGGCGACAGAGGAGGAGGACAAACGGCAGAAAATTTATTATGTAGTACGCACACTTAAGTTAACGAAACACATTAAAAATGTCAGGAAACATAAACTAAACTTTACGAAACACATTAACCCTTAAACGCCGAAGCGGTAAATATAAAAAACCCCCGAATGCCGGAGCCGGTTTCGAGTGAGCGCGGAATCGGAAAAAATAATTTTTTCAAAAAATCACAGCGCGCTTAGTTTTGAAGATTAAGAGTTCTTTTTTGGCTCCTTTTTTTGTCATTGCCTGAAGTTTAGTATGCAATCATCAGAAATTAAAAATGATATCATTATCATATGTAAATAATGCGATATATGGTAGCAAAAAACAAAAATTATACATAATTGTATTAAAATCACGCTGTGCAAAAAACGGTAAAAGCTAACGAGTTTCTTTTTTTTCATTGTATTGTACACTAAATTGCAATAATTTTGATATATAATACATTGTAAAACAATAAAAGCAACACCAGAAAAATATTATCACAAAAAGATGTACGAATTCGTAACGTGCGGACGTAAAAAAATGTTTTTTTCAAAAATTCACCGTAAATCTAAATATTGTTCTAGAGACTTCCAATTTGTTTCAAAATGAATACAAATGATTGAATATTACAATACTGTAAGATTTTTAGCTTACAATTGCAGTTTTCGACCATTTCCGACGAGTTAAAAATGACCAAATGTCAAAATTTTTTTATACATTTTTTTTATATGCAATTATTTCGGAAATTAGAAAAGCTACAACCTTCAAATATTTTTCGTTTTATTCTACATGAAATTGCGCACATTTTCATATATAAAACTCTATGAAATGCCTAATATGAAATGGAGCAAATTTTCCGAGAATGCGATGTACACAATTCGGAGATTTATGGCGGAGAATCCGCGCGCGGAGGGAAGGAAAGTTTTTTCATAAATACACCATAAATCGAAATATTGTGCTAGAGACTTCCAATTTGTTGCAAAATGAAGGTAAATGATTGAATATTACTAAAATATAAGAGTTTTAGCTTACAATTGTGTTTTTCGACCATTTCAGTAGAGTCAAAGTTGACCGAACGTGGTTTTTTTTCTATTTATCATGATTTATATGCAAATATTTCGAAAATGAGGAAAGCTACAACCTTCAATTATTTTCCGTTGTATTCTACATGAAATTGCGCACATTTTCATATATAAAACTTTATGTAACGGCTAATTTAAAATGGTGCAAACATTACCACAATCGCACATATGATTTTTTCGGAAGAGTTACCGCGCGGACGTAAGGAAAATGTAATTTTTTTCATAAATTCACCATAAATCGAAATATTGTGCTAGAGACTTCCAATTTGTTACAAAATTAAGGTAAATGATTGAATATTACTAAAATATAAGAGTTTTAGCTTACAATTGCGTTTTTAGACCATTTTGGTAGAGTCAAAATTGACCGAAGGTTGAAAATTTGTCACTTATCATTTTTTATATAAAAATATTTCAAAACTGATAAAAGCTACAACCATGGGTTGTTTTTAGTTGTATTGTGCATGAAATTGCGCACATTTTCATATATAAAACTTTATGTAACGGCTAATTTTAAAATGGTGCAAACATTACCACAATCGCATGTATGATTTTTTTCGGAAGAGTTACTGCGCGGACGTAAGGAAAAAGTTTTCTCATAAATTCACCATAAATCGAAATATTGTGTTAGAGACTTCCAATTAGTTGCAAAATTAAGGTAAATAGTTGAATATTACTACAATATAAGCGTTTTAGCTTACAATTGCGTTTTTTTACCATTTCGGCAGTCAAAGTTGACCAAAGGTTGAAATTTTGGCACTTATCGTTATTTATATGGAAATATTTCAAAACTGATAAAAGCTACAATCATGAGTATTTTTTTGTAGTATTTCAAATGAAATTGCGCACATTTTCATATATAATACTTCATGTAACGGATAATTTAAAACGGTGCAAAAATTATGTCAAAGTGACGAAATAATTTTTGAGATGTCACTGATACTTTTTAGTGCGATAAGAAAGAAATTCGCGCTTGCGCGCCTGCGTATCGATTGTAAACAAAACAACGCCTTGATCCGTGAACTCCCAGCATCCCCCAAGGCGCGTGATTCAAAATTTTTTGGCTGGTAGGCCTATAAGTATTTTTCCGCAAATTTAAAAAAAAAATTTTTGAGTCGACGTATGGTACGTCCATTCGGCAATCGGGGGAGATTTTGACTCGACGTTTAATACGTCCATTCGGCGTTTAAGGGTTAACAAAACCGTAACACTTAACTTTACTAAAAACTTAAAATTAATTTTTTTATTTTTAAATTTTTTTTTTACTTTATACTTTACGGTTTGTTTGTTTTTTTATTTTATTTTTATTTATTTATTTATTTATTTATTTTTTTTTTTTTTACAAAATTTCAATTTCTTCACCACTTTCAACTTTCTGCTTTTTTGTTGTATCAATTGGATCTTCCTTTTTGCTTACTCCTACTAAAGGCCTCTTTAAAAAATAACTATCCAAGGAAGATTGCTTCTGCTTACTTTTCACAATGTTCCTGAAACGACTCAGGCAAACGTCTTCGAACTGCACAAGCATACGACCTGTGTAAGCATTTTCAGGGTGTCTCTTTTCTACAAATGATTGCACCTTATGAAAAGCAGCTAGAGCATCCTTAATTTCTGCCGTTGTCATAGGGTTGGCCTCCAACTCCTTCAGGTCATCCATCGTAAGCTCCTCTTGGTGCTCCTCGAGAAGGTCATTGATGTCGTCCCTTCAACGACCAGCCCCTTGGACTTGCTGAGTGCAACGATCTCGTCAAGATCTGGTTGCGAAACGGTTTCAGGAACGTCAGCTGTTCCTGAATCTGCACCAGCTTCGCCCACGTCGAATCCCTCGAAGTCTCGGACAGATACAGCATCAGGCCAGAGTTTCCTCCACGAAGAATTCAAGGCTCACCTCAAAACCTCCTGCCAAGCTTGATCGATGAGTTGGATGCACATCACAACATAGAAATGTTCCTTCCAAAATTCACGCAAGGTGAGGTTTGTGGTATCGGTGATGTTGAAACATCTCTTGAAAAGATGTTTCGTATACAGCTTCTTGAAGTTCGATATCACTTGCTGGTCCATGGGCTGGAGGAGAGGGGTGGTGTTAGGCGGAAGATAAAGAACCTTGATAAAAGAATACTCCGCTTGGATATCTTCCTCGGTGCCAGGAGGGTGATTAGGGGCATTGTCCAACAACAGCAGACATTTAAGAGGGAGGCGCTTCTCTTCCAAGAATTTCTTCACTGTCGGTCCGAAACACAGATTTACCCACTTGGTGAACAAAAGTCTCGTTACCCAGGCTTTCACATTAGCCTTACACATCACTGGAAGCTTCTCCTTTAGCACTTTGGTGGCCTTGAAGGCTTGAGGAGTCTCTGAATGATACACAAGTAGGGGCTTCACCTTGCAATCCCCACTGGCGTTCAAACAAAGTGCGAGCGTAAGCCTGTCCAGGTAGCTTTTCTTCCTGCGTGATCTACGTCCGACGAGGCATATTTTTCCAATAAAGGCCAGTCTTGTCACAGTTGAAGACTTGCTGAGAACTGTAGCCTTCCTTGATCGTCATCTCGTCGAACGTCTTAATAAAGGCTTCGGCTGCTTTCGTGTCCGAGCTGGCCGCCTCCCCATGCCGCACCACCGAATGGATGCCAGTCTGTTTATGGAATTTTTCGAACCACCCATGAGAAGCCTTGAAGTCTGGGGTTGGCGTCGATGTCCCTTCACCTCCATCGTCTTCGGCCTGGGCAATTAAATTGCCGAAAATAGCGCTGGCCTTGTGGCAGATTGCCGTCTCGGTTATCGTATCGCCAGCGATTTCTTTGTCTTTTATCCAGACAAAAAGCAGCCTTTCCATCTTGTCATGCACGTGGCTCCTCTTGGTAGACAAAATCGTCACGCCCTTGGAAGGTGTAGCTGCTTTGATGGCTTCATTCTGCGTAAGGATGGTGCCTATCGTCGACGGATTTCGGCCATATTCCTTGGCGATCACACTCAATCGCATGCCAGCTTCATACTTTTTAATGATCTCCATCTTTGTCTCCAAAGAAAGCATCCTCTTCTTTCCATGAACTTCAACTTTCTTGGGACCCATGAATACATATATACTGTACGTAATTAAGTTATGTAGTATACGTATGTACAGTGGTACCTCGACATACGAAAGGCTCAACTTATGAAAAACTCGAGATACGAAAGCAAATATGAAAAATTTTACAGCTTTACATACGAAAAGTTTTCAAGATACGAAAGGTTGTTGCTGTAAAGTCCCGAGATTCGCCCGGACCACCGAGAACAATTTTAAAACTCCCGCGCCGCCAGCTGAGTAAACTCGCCACCATCCTCCCGCTCTCCCATTGGTTCCTGATGCTAGTCACCCCATAAGATCCTGCTCTCCTATTGGTCAGCATCTACCCCTTGTGCCTTAAGTATTCTATTGGTAAAAGGATGCTGTAAATTGAAATACTTATTCATGCAACACATTTAATAATAATAAAAAAAAAACATTAGGTAAAGATTGAATAAAGAATAGAAATGAATGGTTATTATACTGTTTGGTAGTTTCAGTAGTTGAAGAGATAATGAAAATTTATGGCTTAATGTGTAAAGTGATTGCTTGGCGATCGTTCGATACTCGTAAGTGCTGGATGTAAACAGAAGTTTGGAAGCTTTTTTTTTTTTTTTGTTTTTTGTTTATTATAGTTAATGGTTACTTGATAATTATTTGAAATGAGTACATGCAATACATTTAATAAAAAAATTGTGAATTAGATATCATAAAATATAAAATAAATCAGACTGCCAACAAATACGTATTTTTTAGAATTCTTCTTCTGTTTTAATATTACGTTACGTATATGTTTCATTATAGCTGTCAGTAACTCGGTATCTCCATTAGGTAAAGATAGAATAAAGAATAGAAATGAATGGTTATTATACTGTTTGGTAGTTTCATTAGACCGTCGTAACGGGGACTGCCTGTATATATATATTATATATAATATATATATATATATATCATATATATATATATATATATATATAATATATATATATATATATAATATATATATATATATATATATATATCTATATATATATATATATATATAGGTATCATATATATATATAGTATATATATATATATATATATATATTATATATCTTATTATATTATATAATATATATATATTATATATATATATATATAGATATATATATATCTATATTATATATATATATATATATATATATATATATATATTCATTGAATAGAATGGCTTTCTCACTGTTAACCAGCTTTTTTGAAATTGCTTCATATTTTCTAATTATTTTCTTTACTTCATTGTCCAGGTTACTAATGAACACATAATGGGGTTCTTCCATTTACTCCAGTATTTGTCCATTAGTAACCTGAACAATGAAGTAAAGAAAATAATTAGAAAATGTGAAGCAATTTCAAAAAGCTGGTTAACAGTGAGAAAGCCATTCTATTCAATGAAGGTTGTATCCGTGAAAAATTGTGACCCTAGAAGTATTTATATAATATATATATATAGATTATATATTATATATATATATATATAATATATGATATATATCTATACATATATTATTGTATAGTATATGGTATATGTATATTATATGTATATTATATATATGATATATATATATATATATAATATAATTATATATATATATATATATATATTATATAATATATTAGATCTATATATAGATTATATATATATACGGATTTGCGACCCCACTAGAAAGCTTGAAGGGGGGGGGGGGATGAGCGCCCCTCACTGCTCCCCCCAAATGACGCTCCTGTTTGTGAAGCTTGTCTTGCAAGTTAATGATCTTAGTGTTTAAGCAGTGTGTATATCTAATTGATAATACAGTATTGCAGTTGCTTTATTTTTTAATGAAATTATTTGTTTGTACAGTAAGGTTAATGGTGTGATAGATATAAAAGTACAGTATTGTTCTGTGTATATTATACAAGAAATTTTTTTCAGGTATAAACGAGATGAAGATGGTTTCTACCGCTTGCAGACGATTAGATATGAGAGCATTGAGTTGACTCAGGAAGAAGATGAAAACTTGCAAGAGGAGGCAGTTGACAATCCAGATCCCTTGCCTTCTCCCACTCCACCTTCCTCTGCTGCTGTCTCCACTCCTAACAATGAACCTCTATCTCAGAGGGATGCTAATCAGGACTGGCATAATTCTGTAAGTTTTTTAAGTCTGTAAGTTTTTTAAGTATTTCAGTAATGCATAGTCATGTTCTAGTGTAAGCATGTTTCTGTCTACAGTAATTAAACTTGAAAATGTATTTTAACACAGTAGTGCCTCAGGTTACGAAATTAATCCGTTCTGAAGCGGCCTTCGTAACCTGATTTTTTCGTATCCAGAACTACATTTTACATGTAAATTGTCTAATTCGTTCCAAGCCCTACAAAAACACCACAGTAAATTTTATAATAAAGCTAAATTGACCAATAAACAAGGAAATACAACAATTTGGACCATTCAATACCTAACCTAACCGTTACTGTACCTGTAAATAAAGTGTATTAGTGATGTCCAAAAGTGGCGACAGAGGAGGAGGACAACCAGCAGAAAACATGAACACTTAACTTTACGAAACACATTAAAAATGGCATAAGACATTAACACTAAACTTTACGAAACACAGTAACAAATACTTCATGATTATCTCCATCTTCGTCTCCATAGCAAGCATTCTCTTCTTTCCGTGAACTTCAGCAACATTCTTGGGACCCATGGCTAATAACTTAAGTAATTAAGTTCACACACAACACGATAAAGTAACTTACAGTACGTACAACGAAAGCGAAATCACAAACACGAATTTATGTTAACGAACGAAATCTACGTGAACGAACGAATTCCACGTGTATGGTAACGCTGCCGAAACAAAATATTCGAGGAACTCCCTTATGCAGATGCATGATGGGATAGATGCTGACCAATAGGAGAGCAGAATCTTATGGCAGTAACTAGTACGTATCAGGAACCAATGGTAGAGCGGAAGGATGGTGGCGAGTCTACTGAGTTGACGGTGCGCGAGTTTTAAAATTGTTCTCGGCAGCCTGGGCGAATCTCGGACTTTACAGTAGTACACCTTTTTGCAACCTGAATTATTTTCATACACAGAAGCAAAAAAAATCTTTGTCTTTGCCTTCGTAACCTTGTATTCTTCAAGTGTGCTTTTGAATCTCCAGATGTTTAATTTGTCATGTAAGGTCACTACATGCCAGGTTCATGCAAGTCTTTTGCAATTGTTCAATCCTGGCTCTTTTTTTTTTTTTTTTTTTTTTTCAAGATCTTTGGTCTATTTTTTGTCAGACATTTTAGTCCTGCATACATTTTTGCATTGAATTATTTAGTCATTATATGCATAAACAGGTAGTTTATGCATATAATGACATTTGGTACATGCCCTATTTAACCATAACAAAGTTCCACACATATTTTCTTTCACCAATTTTTTTAGGTACAGGTACAGACAAATCCTACATAAATGTCATTTATGTACTAAATTATGGAAGTTAATTACGTTCAACCCTAGTACTTTATAGTGGTAGGTAAATGTTGATTATAATAATATTTGTAGCATGAAGAAGTTGATTTGGGAAATCAAATGAACCCTGTAATTATCATAACTTTTTTTTATTTTTTTTTAATAATAGGACATGCACAACATAGGTTGTCTTTCACAAAACAGGAGAAACAAACTTATATCTCATTGCCTTTAGGTCATACATGAGTAACTCATGGAAGTTTAATTTTCAGTATATATTTTGTGTTGGTCTCATTTCCTGATTGTACACCTGTGGTTGCAGATTCTCCTCGCCGAGATTTAGCTAAAATCAGTGCATAATGGGATTTTTGGGGAGTGAAGTTGAATATGTGTTCTGAAAATAATTACCTGTTCCTCAGTTTATAATTTGCTTTTGTAAGGAAGGGCTTGGGTATTTAGGAATCTCTAAAATCTGGTCATGAAGTTTGTCTGTTTTGCTCTTAACTTAGGTGCTGTTCTTGACTGCATTTATCATGATGGCCTGCATGTCAATCTGAGATACATGTCAATTAATAGGAGCATTCTCATATTTTCATTGTAATTTTAATTAATAAATAATGCATAGTATGTAGTTGGTGATGGTCATTATAGGTACTGTGGTTTTCCCCAAAAAGGTTGCTAATGCAGATGATGGTACAGTCCTGGACAAAACTACCTTTTCCCCCATGATCAGGATTTCTCAATTATATGACAATGTCGCATACTTTTAAGTCTGACCTTTCCCCCATGATCAGGGTTTCTCAAGAATATGACAATGTCGCATACTTTTAAGTCTGACGAGAAGTTGGAAACTACCTTGGTGATAGTAAAAACATTGAATGAAGAAAGGGGTGTCTCTGACTCAGTTTGGATTGGAACAATGAACGTGATTAATAACAACAGTCATCGGATTTTATTGTTTTCACCAATACAGTTTAACTTTTGCTGGTTATTATACATCCAATCACAACATTAAGTCTCTTACATCCCAACTTCGGGAAATCTGTTAACATGGCAGATTCTTCGAATCGCCACAACAACAGATGAACAGTTGGCTTCGACACACCTGTCTGTCTGCCTAGAAATCTCCGCATGTTAAACCATGCAGTACGCAGACCAACAAATTGCCCACGCAAGGAATAAGAGCATCGTGTTGGCGTATGCTTGTCACGGCTACATAGACATTAATGAGTGAAGCTCTAATCTGAAACCTGTCATCACTTTTCAAGCCAATAAAATGTTACCTAATCCTTTCTTATCATTACTGCTGTGAGATTCAGAGCCTTTGTCCCGGTGTTTTTCCAAAATAACTTTTTTTTTTTTTTTTTTTTTTTTTTCTCCATGCATTTGACAAAGATATTACTAAGCCACAGTATACTTTACATTGCTACTTAATTTTCGGCAGCATTCTTTATTACTTATATTAGAAAAAGTATATTCATAAGAGTAAAATAAAGCAGCCAAAGCCAGTGGTGGAACACTAATGTATACCCTGTGACAAGTGTCATCTTTGTCAGGTACGTTGATAAAATTTTATTCCGGAAAAACGCTGGGACACCGGCTGTGAATCTCATAGTAATATAATATGTACTGTCTTATAGGAAAAGATTATTAAATCGTGAAATACTTCAAAGTAGATGTTCATAATTTACTAAACAAAGATTTCATAATCAGTAAACTATCTTGGGACCGTTTGGTAACTAGGCTACCTCATTCACTTGTTTGTTATTCATGGAATAATATATCTTGATTCATGATATATTTATTTCACAGCGAGATTAGATTTTGGAGTATTTGTCGAAAAGTTTCATTCTCCATGAAATCAGGAAATTTTTTTTATTTATTACTATATTTTTTCTATTATCTAGATCTAATTTTTGAGGAGCAGACATGATTCTATATGGTAACTGTTGTATGCCTAAAATAAATTACCATTACATAGAAATTTATTTCATTCTCATATGCTTTAATTCCAAGATATTTTATATGAAAATTTTAATCTCTCTTCCAAGAAAAAGAAAGAAATAGAGAAATATAGAAGTTATAACAATTTAGACACTAATTATTCTTTTGCAAAATGCCTCTGAACAACACGTCTGCTTATCATAAAGCGATAATCTTTATGTTGGTGGCTTGTACCCTAAACTAGGGTAACAAACAAATAATTGAGATCTCTTGGTTACAATATAAAATGTAGTATTCATTATTCATGGGCACATTCCATGAACTGTTGCCAGGAATGGAGCACAAGATCACAACAAACTTAGGCTTATGTTCTTGACAGACAATTTGCTATTTTGAGGATTCAAAAGAAACGCGAAAATCGCTTGTCACACAATTATATAGGTAATGTAAGGGTAGACTTCTTCTGGTGCTTGGCTTCGGCTGTAAATTTCATAAATTCATTCATTCGAGCCTACGGATTGTTTGAACTGTCATAGAATAGATATGACCGCTAATAGAAGAAGGACCTATCTATTGAATTTTAGCAGTACCTATCAACAGCAAAATATATTTCACAAACTTCCCATAGGGAAAATAAATGAAAAAGGATTTGGAATAAAAATTTAAAACAAATGTCAGATGACTGACTTATTACACAATGAAGGATAAAAATTCATACAAATCCATTGAATGCTTTTTTAATTGCCGCCGCCAAACAACATTCATCTATATGTTTGTTTGTGTGGTGATTTTACGCTGCATGGAACTAGTGGTTATTCAGCAACGGGACCAACGGCTTTACATGACTTCCGAACCATGTCGAGAGTGAACTTCTATCTCCAGAAATACACATCTCTCACCCCTCAGTGGAATGTCCGAGAATCAAAGTCGCAGCCACCGAAGTAGCACGCCAACACCATACCGACCATGCCACTGAGGCGTTGTTTATCTATATGGGTGAAAATAGAAAATAGTGAAAGACTTCTTAGGTAAGCAAAGTGTTTCAGACAAACCCCTAACATTAATTCAAAGTGAATATTAGTGTAACTATCACCTAAGTACATAATTTCCCAATTCTCAGTGGACTTGAAAGAGTGCGACGTTGCCACATTCATCAGCAACCCAGACTGGGGGAAAGAAAGTTTTGTTTAGGACTGTACATATTCTGCATCCATCTGATTGTGCACTTGAGATTTTTGGAGAGTTTGGTTTAACCCTAACAGAAGTCAGTTCAGAGGGAATTCATTGTACATGGTACCAGACATTGCTCACTTTTTTTTTCAAGAAACTTGATGGGTGCTGAATGTTCCTTCAAAATTTCATCGGTATCTTTCTAATCAAGAACATATTTTGTTGGTTTCTAAACATGAAAATGTTTGGATCTTGTCTGTATCTTGAGGGTTCATCATCTCTAAGGAACTTTCATATTCAACAATATTACTTCTGAAGTAAATAGCTTTTGCTATTGCTAATATCCATTTCATTGTCAGAGGGAACATTCACTTATTCAAAATTTATTTGTCTAAATACTGTAGGAAGTAACAATGTGTAGGGTTTACTGTGTTACATTTTTAAGTTCAACCTTCCAAAGCAGAACAGTTTTGCTTTTGTTCATCTCATAGGGGAGGGGGGTCATTGTATGTGGTGTAATCACATACCAGTTAAGCTGGTGCCCTTGGGCCACCAGCTTAACTGTCTTTAAATATTCATCCATCCTGTTATTTGGTTTTCCCACCTCATTCTTAACTTTTTTAAACTAACTTGTTTCAATTTTTGCTCATCTTGGAAGGACACTTCTGTTGACAAACCCTATGAGTATCTAGAAATGTGATTTAATATGTGTAACCTTTGCGATCCATTATATTTAGCGTATGGTTTTCCTTTCCAGAAATTGAGTTCCAAAAATGAGAAAGTTTTACTCAAACCTCCAAGTTCGCCTCAGGATTCTGTGTCGCAGGAGATTATCTTGCCTTCAGAATATTGTTAGAGCTGCTTCTGTACTATGTTCCTCTGTTAGCAAGATAACAGAATGCAATGAACTGGAGTAAGTGGTTGTGTCCATTTTATTGCTGTTTGGTCACAAATTGCATTTATTTATTTACAGTAATCAAGACTAAAGGTGTAATGGGACCATAACACTTATTTCAGTAATAAAATAACATCAGCATAAGAATTGAACAACAAACAAGCATAAATAAATGGTTATAACTTTAAAATAAATCGGTGTTTGAAGGACCAGATTTACTACCATTTTAAAAGAATTTTTTAATTTTTAATCATTTAAATAACTTTTATTGAGAGTTGAGTTTTCCATCATTACTTGGAGATTTTGAAGTCCCTCAAGGTAAGAGGTATGTTTTTTAACTGGGTCTTCAAATTTTTACATCTTCTTAATTAGGTCTTTAAATTGTCACACACATTTACATCTTAATTAGGTCTTAAAATTTTCACACACATTAAGTATGGGTTATTTAATGAACATTCTGTATGTGGAGAATGCAGGTCATTAAGAGTGAAACATTTCACAGTCCAAAACCTTGACTGCCGAAATTTTGAATTTTCTTAAAACAATCCGTTTGTGACACCCCTATGAATGTCAAGTGTTTTGGCCGGTCTGGTTAAACTATTGTACGTACCTTGTAAGTGATAATCTTGCTGTCCTTTGTTTAGGCTAGCTGCCCATTGATTGCATTTGATGGATGAGAATAACTGTGTGAAGAGCAGTATCATCATTTTGCTGATTATGACCATAATTCTTTTTCTGGGTTACTGTATGGTTATTAAAAGCATCATTAGCAAAAACTCTTTGCTGCCAATTAAAGACAACATTAAGAGTAGTATATAGCCTCTTACGTTTAATTGAAAACCATCTTAGTATCTAAGGGTAAACTGGTCAACCAAGCAGTATAGTCTGAACAAGTGTGGACTTCATTTTTAAATTTATTTTGGAGCTACCAGTTAGATGTAAAATGTAGTAGAGAAATATTTTGCACCATAATAACTCTCAACCCTTCACATTAGGGCTGATTTAACATAATAAAGCCATAAATCTAAAAGGTAATTTTGGTTCAAACCTTAATGATTAAATTAGCACACAGGAATCTTTAGTGCTTAAAAGCACTTTCCCCAGTATAACTACAATCCTATTCTTTGGTGCTATCTACATTTTATCATAAGTCAGTCCGAGTTTGAAATAGTGCTTCTCCCATCCAGAATTCATTATCTACCAATATCATCAAAACCAGCTGAATTCGTTTGTATGTGGTAGTATCCCATGACTGCATGTGATAACCCTTGCCCTAAATTCTTGCTTTTCCTCTTTGACCTTCTTGATTGCAGTGAGGAACACAAAAAACAGTGATAGTTTTAATTATTATAATTCAGTGATCCCTATTCATATGGAACATGCTCACAGGGGCCATGGAGTTGAAATTGAAGCTTCTGAAGACTATGGTATTCATTTGAAATAAGTAACAAAGTAATAGGAAATACAGACAGAAGAGTTACAAGAAAAAAACTAACAAGTTAATAAATAGGTAATAAACCATAAGTTAATTATTAAAATACAGGGAGAAATATTAAAAGTCAGTAATGTATAGCATCCTTACTTGAATATCACTACCAGTGGATTTATGTGCTAGCTTCTTTATACCTTGCCTCCATAATAGAATTGTTGGTAATTTTTTTGTCATCAGTTCTACCAGCAGTGTTCCCACATGTAGCTATACTTTGCAATCCCCTTCCTTCCCCACTAAAAGGCTGCTGGTTATTGGAGCCCAGTTTTTTTTTTCAGAACACTTTTTTGAAGCTTCTATTTTTTCCTTTTTCCAAAATTATTGAAAGGAATAGCTTACTGAAAATTTTTAGTTAAGACTTTAATCAGAATAAAATTATTTTAAATGAAGTGTGTGTCTGTCTCTTTCAACTTGTGAATTTTCTACTATATTAAACACTTAATTTAAAGTATAAATAGCATTTTATATTATTTCAATTGCATAGCTCTTTTAACTAACAATGTGAAAAGGACTAAAGTTCAGAGGAGTACTGAAATAAAGATGTTAATTGTCCAATACACCTTCAAAATCATTCAGCATACAAGATAAAAATACTGAACTTGTATCTACAACCACCAAACTCATTCTCTATTATTTTTTTTTTTCTTGAATTCTCAAGAATATTTATGTTAAAGTAGATTGAACTCTTGTTGATATATGGCTCAATAAATTTACCTTTGACAGTATGGATTTGTAACCTTATTGTAAATTGCATGTAAGAAAATGGTTTTGTAATCCTATTGTGAATATAGTTACTTTTGCATGGAAGACTAGGATTTTTTTTATAGACAAATGTTGTAACTCTGCTATGATTGCTTGGTTGTCACCTCACATAACTTGAGAGATGACAGCTTTTATATCTGAATACTACATGCAGTGTTTTTGCAGTATCCCTCAAACCCCAGCTTCATTTCTTTCACCTTTTTCTTTTAGTTTTTTCCCTTTGAAACTTGTCTTCTTCCATATTTACCCCTGTAAGACAAATACTTTGTGTCCCACTTTGGGAACCACTGCTGTAGAGCATCAACTTTGCTGATATGAGCCAAGAAAAAGTATGTAAGATCTGTGTTTTGAGGATGTAACTGTATCTAGTATATATTTTCTTAATTATCAGTTCCCATTATCTTTTTGATGAGTGTGTACTGTTTTAAATTGAGTACTTTTCACCTTTTTTGTTTTAAACCAGACTACTATGTTTGTTCCAAGCTTGACTACTTCGCAGAGGCAAGTTTAGCAATTTATGGTACTCCTGTTATATTAGGGAGAAAAAAAAAAAAAAAACTTTGAAATCTATTCAGAATTAAAAGCAAACATAACATTACTTAACCCTTAAACACCGACTGGACGTATTTTAAGTTGACATATTTTGTCTCTCGGGTGCCGACTGGACGTATTTTACGTCGACCTACAAAAGTTTTTTTAAAAATTCGCGGAAAAATACTTTTAGGCCTACCAGCCGAAAACTCTTGAATCACGCGCCTTGGGGGATGCTGGGAGTTCACGGATCAAGGTGTTGTTTTGTTTACAATCGATACGCAGGCGCACAAGCGCGAATTTCTTTCTTGCCGCACTAAAAAGTATCTGTGACACATCTCGGAAATTATTTTGTCACTTTGACATAATTTTTGTACCATTGTAAATTAGCCGTTACATGAAGTATTATATATGAAAATGTGCGCATTTTTATGTAGAATACAACAATAAAATACTCATGATTGTAGCTTTTATCAGTTTAGAGATATTTTCATATAAATAACGATAATTGCCAAAATTTCAACCTTCCGTCAACTTTGACTCTACCGAAATGGTCGAAAAACGCAATTGTAAGCTAAAACGATTATATTCTAGTAATATTCAATCATTTACCTTAATTTTGCAACTAATTGGAAGTCTCTAGCACAATATTTCGATTTATGGTGAATTTTTGAAAAATTTTTCCTTACGTCCGCACGGTAACTCTTCCGAAAAAAAATCATACATGCAATTGTGGTAATGTTTGCACCATTTTAAAATTAGCCGTTATATAAAGTTTTATATATGGAAATGTGCGCAATTTCATGCACAATACAACTAAAAACAACCCATGGTTGTAGCTTTTATCAGTTTTGAGATATTTTCATATAAATAACGATAATTGCCAAAATTTCAACCTTCGGACAATTTTGACTCTACCGAAATGGTCGAAAAACGCAATTGTAAGCTAAAACGCTTATATTCTAGTAATATTCAATCATTTACCTTAATTTTGCAACAAATTGGAAGTCTCTAGCACAATATTTCGATTTATGGTGAATTTATGAAAAAAATAACATTTTCTTTACGTCCGCGCGGTAACTCTTCCGAAAAAATCATACGTGCGATTGTGGTAATGTTTGCACCATTTTAAATTAGTCGTTACATAAAGTTTTATATATGAAAATGTGCGCAATTCCATGTAGAATACAACAAAAAATAATTGAAGGTTGTAGCTTTTCTCATTTTTGAAATATTTGCATATAAATCACGATAAATAGAAAAAAAACCACGTTCGGTCAACTTTGACTCTACCGAAATGGTCGAAAAACACAATTGTAAGCTAAAACTCTTACAGTCTAGTAATATTCAGTCATTTATCTTCATCTTGAAACAAATTCGAAGTCTCTAGCAAAATATTTAGATTTATGGTGAATTTAAAAAAAAATCTTTCCTTCCCTCCGCGCGCGGATTCTCCGCCACAAATCTCCGAAATACGTACGTACCATTCTCGGAATATTTGCTCCGTTTCATATTAGGCATTTCATAGAGTTTTATATATGAAAATGTGCGCAATTTTATGTAGAATAAAACGAAAAATATTTGAAGCTTGTAGCTTTTCTTATTTCCGAAATAATTGCATATATATATATAAAAATTTGAAACATTCGGTCAACTTTAACTTGTCAGATATGGTCGAAAACTGCAATTGTAAGCTAATACTCTTACAGTATCGTAATATTCAATCATTTGTCTTCATTTTGAAAGTAATTGGAAGTCTCTAAGACAATATTTAGAATTATGGTGAATTTTTGAAAAAAATATTTGTTTACGTCCGCGCGTTACGAATTCATGCATTATTTTGTGATAATATTTTCTCTGTGTTGCTTTGATCGTTTTACAATGTGTTATATACCAAAATGATTGCAATTTAGTGTAAATTACAACGGAAAAAAAAGTAACTTGTTACCTCCAACCGTTTTGCGCACAGCGCGATTTGAATACAATTATATATGAAATTTCGTTTTTGCTCTATCATATATCGCATTATTTATATATGATAATGATAATTTTTTTCATTTCTGATGGTTGCATACTAAACTTCAGGCAATGACAAAAAAGGAGCCAAAAATGAACTCTTAATCTTGAAAACTAAGCGCGCTGTGATTTTTTGAAAAAAATATTTTTTCCGGTTCCGCGCTCACTCCGAAACCCCTCCGGCACACGGGAGACAAATTTTTTTTTTACCGCTCCGGTGTAAGAGGGTTAAGTAATTTGTATTTTTCCTAGGTGTACAAACTGAAGCCTTTTATATACTGAGTATCCTTCTGCATGTTGGAACAGCTGTAGAACTTGGATAACAACAAGGGTGAGGGTATCCTGGAGATGGGGGTTACCATACTTTCTCAGGCACGCCATCCATTCCTCCTTCGGCTGCAGGGATGAAGTGGAGCATGAGGTGGGTAAGATGTAGATGATAGGTTTCAGTCTGCACACCCAGGTTTCAGTTGCATATCTAGAGAAAAATACAAGTTGCTTGAAAAATTGTTCCCACGGGGATACAAGCTCCATGCCTTTAAAATAACGGAGGTTTACCCCTTAGGTAGAGGTAGTCAGTCCCTGGTTAAAAAAGGATGAGTACTCACCAGGAGAAACTACTTTTTGCCATGCAAACATAGGATGGAAGACTGATTCACCCTCCTACCTGTGTGGTGTAAGGAGACAAGGGACAGGAACCTGTGGCAGAGTTTTCCAGAAAAAGGGAACTATAAGAAGCCAGGAAATCTGGCCAATCAAGCCAACATTTTTTTTGCTAATCATAAGTGATGGGTTCAGAAAAGGCTTTACCTAAGCTGTTCTTCATCTTGTTATAGGAGAGGAGACAGGGCAATACATAATAACCCATTAAAATAGGTGCTGATAGTGTACGTACCTTAAAATTCATTAGTTTCAGATAGTGTACTTTCTTTAATACTCATTAGTTTAAACCTGCACATTGGTCAAAAATGTGCTTGGGAAAAGGAATTGGAACATTCCCTCATCCATCATGCACTTTCCAACAAGAACTTGCAAGTCATATTGAAGAGGAAGGTGACTAGGTGGGACCCAGTAGGTAATTAGACCATATTGAACAGCTACCATAGGTCACAAGGATAAGATATTTAGGTACTAGTGGGTGATATCCCTGATGTACAATGAGGTGAAGGTGGTCTGACTATGCCAGACCCCAGCCCTTACAATCTGATAAACCAGAAATTTCTTAAAAAACGTAACTGGTCCCTTACCCCTAATCTTGTAAACTTTTTGAGACCACCATCTTGCTGACAAAACCCCCCCTATACTCTGGCCATAAGGAGTCCTTTTTAGATAGCACTTTATGACATGGACTAAGAACATCTTTTAAAGGTCTCCACATCAAAGTTTTTAATGGAAGGGACTGAGGAAGTATCTCTTATCAGGAGCAAGGGGATTTTGAGCTTAGTACAAAGGAGAGACACGGAATCTCTGCCCCTCCGAGTACTGAGATAAGACAAACCATGTAATTCTCAGACTGCTGAGGCCAAGGCCAACAAGCAGACCTTTTTGAAGGTTAGGTCTCTTAGGATTTGAACAAGGGCTTGTAAGGGGCAATTGTAAGGCTGTGATAGACCTAGAAAACATCCAGTTACAGAAAGCCACAAATGCTCTAGTTTCTCATCAACATAGCTAACTCAACTGAGAGATCCAGACCTTTCAATCAAAATTGGCTATTGGCTGACTCAGCTAAGACATACAAGGAAATAGTCTATTTGCTGAATAAATTTCCTACTGGAGAGTAACCCTTCTTCAACATCAATCACAGAAGACCCACTTTCCTTAGTATGTGTGTGAGCAGCAAGGCTCTCTCATCAGATGCTGGACAACCACCTGTGAAGATGGATGGACTGAATCACTTGACATGTGTGAATGTGAGGTTGACACAGGAGGATGAGTCATAGGATGGATGGATTATGGAATTTAAGACAAAGCCCAAGTGCTGGGACCTGTAAAGGTCATTCAGTGCTGCAGTGGTGTGATTAAAAGAAATGGATTAACTTAATGAATACATGAATCAATTGCTGTCTTGAGTACAATTGATCAATTAAAACAGCAATTAAAAATATCTAACGATACATAATAATTAAAACTTAAGACCATCTAATGATATATATAGCAATTAAAATTAACACACTTATTTAAACCATAATTTAAAAATCATATAGGTGGTTGAAATTTTAAAAATTAAAAAATATTTGACATGCATACACTCACTTAACACCATTTACACCTTAATTAAAAACAAATAAAAAATAATTAGGTGTACTTAAAATGACCGTGAAAAAACTTACAGTTGAAATTTATCATGTCACTAAATTTCATAAAAAAAATCTCAATACATTATGAAAATCTTACTAGTGCAGGAATATCTGATAGTGATTTTCCATCATGATGGAATCTCTGCCTCTGTTCTCTCTAATTTACACAGTGCACCAGGATGTGCTCCACTGATAAGAGATAAGAACTAATTTTGTAGAGCATGACACTAAACATGAGGGGCAAGTAAAGATTTACACTGATGGATCAAAATCTGATAATGGAGTTGGATGTGCATGGGAATGAAATTTACAAGGCAAAATTACCAGAGTCGGCTTCCATATAAATTGCAGAGTTGTCAGCTAAAGTTAAAGCTTTAGAAATTATTTATAACTCGAATAAGAAAAATCTTGTAAGGATGGCTCTTTTTGGATTTCATGTCGCAAGAAATCGGTACGTTTCTGCAGGATCCCAGCCCACGTTGGAATTTGCAGGAATGAGGAGGCAGATAGATATGCTAAGAAGCAGCTATGGGTAATTTGTAGCATTGCCACCTAAAATAACCTTATGGGTTGTCTGAATATCACCAATGCGAAGTCGCCCCCCAAAAATTTGTTCTCTCATTTTGAAAAAAGGAGGGCCATTTTTCTACGTTTTCCTTATCTTCTTACATTTCTTATAGTTATCTAAGAGAGGAGAGGACCATCTCTTCTGCCACTTCCTTAAGATGTATGACTTGACGGGTCTTCATATCAACATGTGGCACTTTGGTTACCAGATACAAATTACTCATAGTCACTTCCTTAGTATGTCTACCTGCCTCTTTAGTCCCACAAATTCCAACATGAGCTGGTTTTTGGCAGCATGATGGAGCTGAGCACTCAGCTAGCCCCAGCGAAACCTAGGGATCCAGGTGCTCGACAAGAATCCCGATTACATATTGTAATAATTATTGGGAATACCCGTTGCCCAAGTGTTTGGAAATCACAGAAGACCAAATCACTTTGAGAATGCCAGAAATTCCAAGGAATTAAATCACTTAGCAAGACTCCAGATTTTTGTAATATCAATTATCAGAGATGTCTGTCTTGCCCGAGTGTTTGGAAATTACAAAAACCATAACACACTGAGAATGCCAGAAATTTCAAGGAATTCGAGCATTCAGCGAGATTCCCAGGTATTGTAATATCAATTATTGATAATTTTTGTCTCGCCCCAGTGTTTGCAGATCACAGAAGACCAAACCACTGAGGGTGCTAGAATTTTTTTATTTTTTTTTTTAAGTTTAACCAGACCACTGAGTTGTTATTAACTCTCGGAGGGCTGGCCTGAAGATTAGACAAGTTATTTTAATTTTTATAAATTACTATCTATAAATATATATTTAATATTAGAAATATATAAATTACTATATGAATATTATATTTTATTGTATAAATTAAATTTAAGTTATTTTAAAATATTAAAAAGTGAAGACTTGTCACTTTCTGACAATATATCTTTAAAGGAATATCTTCTAAATAATATGTCTCTCTTGGATTCTATATTTTGAACAGATCTTTGAAATTGGTTTTACTGTTATTTGTACATTACATATTTCGCACATAGGTATAGGGGCACGGGGTTACTTGTTAGGTAACCATGTCTTAGTTTAGTGTGACCAGTTAATTCTTAGCAGTGTCAACATTACTGAATTCTTGCGGCATTTCTGATAGGATGATGGCCACGGTTCTAGTTTCTTTTATTTCTCTTAAATTATTGTTAGGATGGTTTTCCCTCCAGTTATTTTGCCATTTCTTCTTAATCATCGATTTACTGTCTAATATAATCTTCTAATGGTAATAATTCTGCTGATATTGGGAGTGTTCTAGCCTCTTTTACATAGGTGTCTGCTTTTTCCTTGCCTTCTAATCCTATGTGAGATGGTATCCAACATAGAGTAACAAATATCTTGCCTTTTCATTTCATGTAATGGATGTCTAATTTCATTTATAATTTTGTTTTTGGAGTACTTATAAGAGTTTAATGCACATGTTGAACTTAGTGAATTGCTAAAGATGGTTACTTTATTAAACTGGTTTTCAGATATAGTTGTGAACACTGATGCTTTGCTATGTAAGGCGACTTGGATCTTTATATTGTTTCCGTAAACAGCGAATCCAACCCCTATATCATTTTTGGAGCCATCAGTACATTAGATAAAAATAGATATATCATATATATATATATATATATATATATATATATATATTATATTATATATAATCTATCTATATCTATATACTATATATCTATATATATCTATCTATCCATGTATCTATCTATCTATCTATATATATTATATATACAGTATGTGCGGAAAGTTAAGGCACTGAAACAGTGCCTTGTTTTTTAGCGCTTTTTGACAATACCCCTTAAAATCTTCTACAGTAAGCAAAATGTATAGGCGGCAGTCTGGTAGCGTCGTACACCCTGGCAACCATTTCCCAGAGTACAACAACTAGTGCTAGTAGTCCACGGGTATCACTGGTGAGCGGATGTGCTTTTTTTTTGCTCCGCGCTTGGACCGTTTATTGTGCTGCATTATACACTTTGTGTGTGCTTTTTTTTGGTGTTAGTGATGTCAAGCAGTGTTGTTGGCCCACAGGAGATTGCTGCAACAATAGACCTTCACAATGAGGTGTCAAAAATGAGGATATTGCTGCCCAGAAAGGCCTAGGTGTGCGTACCGTTCAGCGTAGGGTGAAACGATTTCAAGATTCAGGCAGCTCATGTATCCCTGACCCTGCCCCTAAGCCTGGACAGCCTTGTATAACCTCTCAGAGGACTCTGAAGGTTATACATCGACAGTTGAAGACTGATCCTTCATTATCTGCCCCAGAAATAAAAGCAAAGAACCCCCATTTGTTAGGCCACGTCTCTTTAAGAACGGTGCAGCAGTGTATCCATGACGACCTTCTTTTGCGTAGTTACAAGGCTCGGAAGAAGCTGCTTCTGTCTGAGTGCCATCAGCGCTGTTGGCTTCAATTTGCCAAGAAATTTTTTGTTTGGGGTGAAGAACAGTGGAAGAAGGTGTTGTGGACCGATGAGGCTATGTTCTTTGTGACGGGATGAGGGGCTCGATGTATTTATCGCCCTTCTGGGTTGGACGCTTACCTTCCCCAGTACACAGAAAAGACTGTCAAGCACCCTCCTAGCCTTATGGTATAGGGCAGTTTTGCCTATGGTGGTGTGGGGGATTTAGTCATTCTTCCTAAGAACCAGATGGTGAATCAATATAACTATTTTGAATTGCTGAATGACGTGTTAGAGTCTAGTTTTGAGAAAACGGGGGCCGAGTTTTTTATGCAAGACAGTGCTCCCTGTCACAATGCCCGTAATGTGAAGAATTGGCTCAAGGATTGTGCTGTACCCTTTTTTGATGAGTGGCCTGGTAACAGCCCTGACCTAAACCCAATATAAAACCTCTGGGCCATCATTAAGGGGAAGCTTAAGAACATCCCTACCATCTCTATCCCACAGTTGGAGGCGGCTATTCCTCAGGTGTGGGGGGAAATTCCCCAAGAAACACTCCAAAATCTGGCCATGAGTGTTCCTAGACGTATCAGACAAGTCATTAAATGTCGGGGGAACATAACCAAGTATTAATTTCTTATGTGAATACCCAATTTCCACTTTTTTTCTAATATAAAAAATTTTTTTTTTTTTAGGGCGTGCCTTAACTTTCCACGCATACTGTATATATATAAGGGATTTTGACGAAGGAAAAATCTATTTCTGGGTGATTGGCTCGTGTCGCCCTATGAAAGTATCCTTAATATCATTCTTTCTAGGTAAAATAAGCCTAAAATTACCAGAGAAAAACAAAATTAAGAAAATGTCAGTAAAACTGACTCGCTCACTCTTAAAAAGAAGTGTCGGTATGATAAAGGGGCGAGTGTGGAACACTACCACGAGCCAAACACCAATTAGAACTTCCTGTCAGAATCCCCCCAAGAGAGAGCTGATACCAACGGGCGATGCAGCCTCTACTACTACTACTAGAGGACGCCACGGACAGCAGCGCCCCTAGCGGACATCCTTAAATAAAACAGTTAAATACATCTTGTCCTGCAAGGGGGGGAAAACAAACTATAAAAAAGGGGGGGTTTCATAGGGCGACACGAGCCAATCACCCAGAAATAGATTTTTCCTTCGTCAAAAATCCCTTTTTCTGGGCTCAGCTCGTGTCGGCCTATGAAAGAGTACCAGAGAAACAGACAAGATGGAAAAGGGAACAATGAAAAACAATTTAAAATGATGGATATAATATAAGTAAATCAATTACAGCATACAAATTAAGCACTTAAACTAACTTATTTTAATAGTAAAATAATAAAATGTTAGTAATCTTAAAGTACTTAAATGGTAATTAAAGTAAATTACAAAGATGCATGTAAAATAAGGAAAAATTGGGATTTACTTAACAAAAATACAAAATTCCAAAATATATACACCCATGTGTCCTACCCTAGCATAAAAATAAGGGTAGGGACACTGAAATCCATCATCAATACAAATATTCCAAAATATATACAAACACATTGTGACTGAAGTTCATCATTAACATAAAATGGTGAATATATACAAACATATTGTGTCCTACCCTAGCATAAAAATAAGGGTAGGTACACTGAAGTACATATCAGTACAAATGTGGATGTCCCTAGCGAAAAAATAAGGGACAAACCACTATATGATACAACGGCTAAGGCTATGATGTTGAGTAGCCTGACGATAGGGTGAGGCATGTTGGTTGATGTAGGTAGAAAGGAGACCTGGATCTATACTACAACTACTAAACAGTATCAGGGGAAACTATGTTTCCCGCTGCTACTGCTGAAAACTTTAAAGATTCCAAGGACTTTAAATAATGCCGTTTAAAGACTGTCGGGGAGGGGTTTCCATCCAGTATACTTTCTAAGATCCTCAAAGTTCATATGTTGAAAATAATTAATTGAGGTGGCTACTCCCCTGAATATCATGTGCTTTTGGAATGACTCAGGGTTGGCTTGTTTAATGAAGTAAAGGATTTGCTGTCTATGCCTTTAACTGATAAAGTACCACCTTTTTCTCTCATGAGAGAGCACCTGAGGATCTAGAAGAAGTACGAGACAGAAAGGCTCTAAGAGTTGATACTGGGCAGAGAGAAGGATCCTGTGGAAGTGGGATAACCTTCCAGGGGCCCACCTTGCAAGAGGATCTTCATTTTTTTGGCTAAAAAGCTACGATCCGGAGCAAGTAGAACTTCTCCTGATGGGAGGAATTCCACATGACCCGCATCCCTGGATAGAGCCGACAGTTCTGAAATTCTAGCTCCTGAGGCTAGGCTTAATAAGAATAATGTCTTCCTCAGGAGCATTATGAATGTACAAGATGAGTTGTCAGTATCTGAAGCTAGTTTGAGGACGTCCATTTAAGAACCATGAAACTGTAGTAGGCCTCTGGGAAGGTCTAAGTCTAGCACAGGCTTTAGGGATAGATGTGAAATAAGATTCAGTCAAATCTATCTGAAAACCTACTTGAAAGATTTTCTTCAAAGCCGATTTATGAGTGGTAATCGTGCTAGCAGCTAAACCTTTTTCAAATAAGGATCTGAAAAGGATATAGCCAAATTAACTGTCATGGTTGTAGTGTTCGATTCTTTCAAGAAAGATGCTAATTTTTTAACAGCTGAGTCATATTGTCTAATGGTTGACTCTCTCTTATCTGATTCTAGGAAGAGAATATTCTGTGGATCAATGTCAGCATCTTTATTAGCCGCAAACTTCATGAAGTCCATAAAGTTAGGGTCTGGAGAGTTCCTGAGGAGCGAACACAGTCCTCATTTGTACTGATTGTGATAGTTTGGGGATTGGGTTGGGGATCCGTTGAGGTCGGAGACCCAATTCCAAGAGAAGAGGATACCAGTTGCTCTTGGGCCAGTCCGGTGCAATCAGAGCTACTATCCCTTTGAAAGACCTTAGTTTGTCTAGGACTTTCAAGAGAAGATTCACTGGAGGAAAAACATAAATTCTCCTCCACTGATTCCAATCTAACGACAGGGCGTCCGTGGCATAAGCCAGAGGGTCCAGGTTGGGGGCCACATAGCAAGGGAGCTTGTGGTTCGCTTTGAGGCGAAGAGATCCACTTGGAGACCTGGGACTCTCCGGCTTACCCACTGGATGACCCGACGTCCAGAGACCACTCTGATTCCAGAGGAACTGACCGGGACAGAGCGTCTGCTATCACATTTCTTACTCCATGCCAGGTCAGTGGCAGACAGATGCCATTTGTGTTTGTTTGCTAATGCAAAGATGGCTATCATGACATGGTTCACTGTTGGATTTGGACCCACTCCTCTGTTGATGCAATGAACTAGCCACTGCACTGTCCCAAAACTAGCCTTAGATTGAGACTTCTTCGGGGGAAGCAGTCTCTTCAGAGTAAGAAATACTGCCATTGCTTCCACAACACGTTTATGTGGAGCTGGCGAAATTGAACTGACCAAGTCCCCTGAACCTGTTTGAACTGAGGAGGTATCCCCCCCCAACCGGTACAGGGATGCATCCGTGTGAATGGTTAGCACTGGGAGGGGATATTGAAGGGGTACTTTTCTTGCTAAGTTCTTTACTTTTGACCAAGGCCGTAGTTGGTTGCGAAGGATCTGTGGAATTACTGACAACTTGTCTCGATATTTGGAGTTTGCTTTTGACCGCCAAATTCGATTTATATCTTTCAGCCTTGCTTTCAGAAGGATATCTGTTACCGAAGCAAACTGAAGAGACCCTAGGATTCTCTCCTGGTTTCTTCTTGACGTTTGTTTGCATTTGAGGAATTGCCTGACAGACTTTGCTATTTCCTTCCCCGTTTGGCCACTGGAATTGATAGATTGTGGGAAGACAAATCCCATTGGATTCCTAGCCACTGAAAACGAGATTCCGGAGTAAGTCTGGATTTCGTTTTGTTTATCTGGAACCCCAGATGTTCCAGAAAGTGAACTACCTTTTTGGTAGCTTCGAGACATTCCTCGACTGTTGGTGCCCAGATCAACCAATCGTCGAGGTATGCCGCTACCATGATTCCCTGAGCTCTCAATTGTTGTACAACCACTTCTGCTATCTTTGTGAATACCCTGGGGGCTACATTCAGACCGAAGGGCATCACTTTGAATGAGAATGTCTGATTCCCTAGCCTGAATCCTAGGAATGCGGAAGTGCCTGGCTATAGGGATATGATAGTATGCGTCTGTAAGATCGATGGAGCATGTGGACGGCTCCACGCGGAAGTAAGGTCCTTACTTGCGAGAGGGTAAGCATCTTGAACTTGTCGCAGCGAATGAAAGAGTTTAGCTGACAAGTCTAAGATTAACCCTTCTTTTTGTTGAGCCTTTCTTTGGCACGCTGAATAAGCGCCCTTGAAATTTTAGATGTTTGACTCTCGCAATAGCTCCTTTCTGAAGGAGTTCTTCTTTCCGCGTAATCTATCAATTCCTTTGACGGTACCTGATGAATGATTTGATTGGAGGGGGATCTTTGATCCAACTCAGCCTAATCCTTTGGACACTATGCTCTGTGCCCAATTGCTGAAACCCCCAACCATGTGGCGGAAATGAGGAAACAGCCTCCCTCCTACCTGTGGGGGAGCCTCATTGCTGATGGGCGGGATGGCCCCACCACGCCCTCCTCTGAACTGTCTATCTCCTCGTGCCCCTTCCTGCGCCACGCTGACGAAAGTAACCTCTCGCCCTACCTCTCGGTTGAGAGTAGCCTTGAGCCTCATAAGCAGGGTTGAAGGCCGGCGAGATAGCGTAGGAAGTGGATGGTTGAGATTGCTGGGGCACCAGGAGGAAAGGTTTGGTTCTGTTTAGAGGTGGAAGGTTGTCCCTGTTGGGTAACTGGGACTGCCTGCACAAATTGCTGCTGTTGTTGGAGTTTTTTTTATAAGGCTGGAACCTCTTACCAGCCTTCTTTGGTTTCTTGCCAGCAGTGGGAACGGATTCCTGTTTCCTCTTTGAGGAAATACCCCACCTAGCTCTAAGGCTCTGTTGATCTAGCAGCTTCGTGTGGACCCTCGTTTCACTGCGGACTCTGGGAAGAGGATCCGCTCCCCACATGCTTGCAGCCAAGAGTCTATTAGGCTCATGCCTGATTGTGCACTCTTGTAGGACATGCTTCCGGCAGTTCCTCCTAGCCTGGAAGAAGTCAAAAAGCGTCCGTCAGAACCGTCTGAAAACTGAGATTTCGCCAGAATCTTGAACAGCGGTTCCGTAGCGTAGGAAAGAGCAGCCAGCCTTTCTGTAATGGATGAGGGAATTGAGGGACCTGGCCAAACCTAGTTCGCTGCATCGAACTCTGCTTGGATTAGGGAATCCGGCAGCCTAGGTAACTTCTCACCGAAATGGTCCATGGCGCAGTCCGGCTTGAGTTTACCCAGCGTGAATGTAGCTGGCAGGTTTTCCCCACAATTCTCCGAAGGCGGGGAAGAGAGGAGAAGTAGACTCCGCCTCCCTCAACTGTGGAATGGTGGGCTCATCCTTGAGGACTGCCTGAAGAGACTTCTTCCACCCCAATTTCGTGGCGAACGGAAGAGAGACCTCCTCTTCCGTCGCGAAAATAGTGAAGGGACTCTTGTAGGCCTGGAGTTTAGTGTTAGTACACTCCCAGTCCTCAAGGCAGTGAACCCATTCCCGCTGGGCGTGATCTCTACTGTAAAGAACTGACTCCTTAGAGATTTTGTCTTCTCTCGTGAGAGCCGTTGGCGTCAGCCTAGCATACCCGATGCAAAGGCTGCGACAGACCCGGAGGGTAGAACTCGAAGTCCTCAATCCTTCGAGTTCCACACTCGGGGATAGAAATCATTCCGTCCTTGAATGGAGCGTAGGCAGCTACTCTCCAGGGTTCTCCATAGAGAAGCTGGCAAGGAGTCATAAGGTGGAAGTTGAAGAATCCCGTGCTAGAATGCAGGGGAGACTGGGTGGGGGGAGGAGCCTGAAGCTAGCCCAGCTACTCGGTCCTCATTCTCTCTCATTCTATTAGAGAGATCCTGGATTGACTGTCCAGTTTGAGACAGACTGTTTGACAATTGGGCAAAACATCTGCTCGAACCGCGTTCCCAGTGCGGAGATTGGAGCCTACTAGCACGCCCACCTGTTCCATCACCACCCCTGCTGAGACAGTAGAGGGATCGCAGGTGCTGGTGGTGCTTGCTACCCCTGCCGGCATAGCCGGAGTGGAAGCAGCGGAGGCGGGAGAAGGCAGTGACTCGGTGGGAGTGCGAGCCTTCTCCTTCGAAGCCTTGCTTCTGGAGCTCTTCGATTGGGAAGACCCGGCTTTGTCTTCACCGCATCGGCATAGGAAGTCGACGACTTTCCTAGCCGAAGAAGACGAAGACGACTTCCTAGAAGTCGACTTAGATAAGGTCTTCGGTTCTCTCTTTCCTTCTCCTTAGGAGGTACAGAGAGAGCGGGAGAGCGAAATAGGGATCTCGGATCCCGCAAAGCCTTGGAAAGAAGCGGAAGAAGAGGGGACAGGAGAAGATCCAGGAGCGCCCAAGGAAAGACCCTTGGGCGCCCGACATACCTACCTCAACCAACAAATCCTCCCCACCTACCGACCATGGGCTCTAGGTTAAGGTCCAGGGCAGCGACGTCCGGAACCGACTCCTGTGAGGCTACGACCCCCAAAAACGAATTGCTGGAGTTCTTGCTGGATGGAGGCTATCAGTGGGGCAGCGGACAAGGGGTCGACGTAACCCGTCGACTTGCCCGCGGGGAAGATCTGGATGGCCAGCTTCCTATCCAAAATGTAGGGCTGGCCCATTGGCGGCGTTTTCCCAAAGCCGCCCACCCGACGCTTTCAGGGTGGCGAGGGGCGACCTCCCTCACACCGCTAGCCTGAAAGAAAGGTGAGATTAGCTGCCAATTGTGGACGGGGTTAACAAACTTACGACTAGAAGTTGTTAGTAAAATCATAAGTAAGTCTATAATGGACTTACCCCATCTCCCAGCTGACCGACTAGGTCGTAGCATATGGCGCAGGCTTCAGGGTGCCAGACGATCAACTCGTTGAACGACGTGGCACAAGGGGCGTGCGGACCTGCACTCGTCATGTCCACAGGGGTCCGTAAAGCGTCGCATTACAGGCTGGGACCTGGCAGTTGGTAGCCTGTAAGTGAAAAAGTACATGAGTACCAAGTAAACACTTACAGCCTAACATATACTCCGCTGGTGCCGGAGCGATAAAGTTAGATAAAACCAGAGCCCCGCCAAAATACGTGTGGTAACCAGGTTGGAAGATAGGCTATGGCTCCGCCGATGGCGGAAGCACAAGAATCAACCAACTAGGAGTGGTGGTAATGGAAACCACGACGGAAAATGGCGGGGATGGTGATAAAATAATAATAATAATAATACACAATTCATTGTAAAATATCTTATAATTAGGGTATATATCCTTAAAATAACAAAAATAAAACAACTTCTCTCCGCCCGTCTACTAGAAGAGTGCGTAGGTAAGGGTAAGCTCCCTTCCGGTAGCGGGGGAGAGATATAAGGATATAGTAGGCAAGCAACCGACCACTCGTAGAGCCCACCCTGCCCGCTAGCGGAGCCAGTAACCTATAAACCAAAGGTGGGCCCACGGCTGCGACGGAAGGCTCCTTTCGTATCGTAAGGGAGGTGGCTTGAGCAACTGGGGAGGGGAGGAGGAAGGTCTCGGCGAAAGCACGGCGGGAGCGAGAAAAAAGGGGGGGGAGGGATGGCCTACTCCTCCCCCGCCTCACCGACTACCCCGCATGGAGACCCGGTACTCAGAGTGGTCGCCCTATACCCCCCGCTGAGAGGACCCCTGGACACCTCCGAAAGTGTGAGAGAAGGCGATGAGGTTGTCATAACAACCAAGGGGTCCCCCAGCTCCTCCCTATATCAGAGAGGGAGGGAAGGGGCAGGGTAAGGTGCTATGGAACACGTGACCGCAAGTGGCCTAGGCCGCGAGCAACACAACCGTGGTAGGGCCACGTGAACCAAGCTGTACCAATACATGGAACAAGCACCTAGGCTAGCCTAACCACCCTAAATAAGTAATAAAATTACATCGAAAGGTGGAAGAGACACTTTTAGTAAAAAAGAAAGAAGCCCAGGAGGAGGCAGACTGTTCCAAGAAACAGGAGCCTACTCGGAGCCAGCGATAGCCGATGTAGAGCAAGAGCCGGGATGCTGGGCCGGAAATAATAAAAATAGCCCTAAATACCAAGCAAAGAGAATGGTAGGAGGGCTGAACTAGCTAAAACTCGATGTAAAACAATGAATGTGATAACGTAAGCCCATAAGTATAAGAAGTCCCAGTATGGAGGACCGGGAATTCTTACGAGACAGCATGGCCGCCACGAGACAACCGGGGAACCGTATATGACCTATTAGGAGGAAAATACTGGTACCCGGAAGATAAAACTATGGTAAAAAGTTACTTATGAGTTACTTAACTTAGCCGTGGCAATGGCAGAGCGTTCCATCGTAGATATTACGAATAAAATCCAAAAAAGCACGAGCACAAGAAAATGGCGACTTGTCGCTAGCGCTAAAATTTAAGGATGTCCGCTAGGGGCGCTGCTTGTCCGTGGCGTCCTCTAGTAGTAGTAAGTAGAGGCTGCATCGCCCGTTGGTATCAGCTCTCTCTTGGGGGGATTCTGACAGGAAGTTCTAATTGGTGTTTGGCTCGTGGTAGTGTTCCACACTCGCCCCTTTATCATACCGACACTTCTTTTTAAGAGTGAGCGAGTCAGTTTTACTGACATTTTCTTAATTTTGTTTTTCTCTGGTAATTTTAGGCTTATTTTACCTAGAAATAAGATATTAAGGATACTTTCATAGGCCGACACGAGCTGAGCCCAGAAATATATATATATATATATATCTATCTATCTATCTATCTATCTATCTATCTATCTATCTATCTATCTATCTATCTATCTATCTATCTATCTATCTATCTATCTATCTATCTATCTATCTATCTATCTATCTATCTATATATATATATATATATATATATATATATATATATATATATATATATATAATATATATATATATATATATATATATACAGTGTTCCCCGTATTCGCGGGGGATGTGTACCAGACACCCCCGTGAATAGTTAAAACCCACGAATAGTTAAAACCACCACTAAAAATGCTTATATCTGCCTCTCTTGAAAGTTCAGATACCAAATTTATACCTTTAATAACATCCTACTTCAAATATAACTAAAATTACTAACCTATTACTGTATTAATATTTGAGCTTATATTATTAATATCATTTCAAAGTCATTTTAAACATTTTACCATTAAAAATATATACCTAAAGCCAATACAGAGAGAGAGAGAGAGAGACCAGTGAATGGCAACATCATATATCTGACCAGCAAGAGTGAAATTATGAATTATTTCTGAGCCAGAGAGAATAATAATGAGAGAGAGAGATAGAGAATAACTCCTAGACTCCGACTCCTTCCCCTCCGCCAATACGTATATCAAACTCATTTACTCCCCCGCCCACCTTCCTCCACATGGATAAAGACTGGGAATCGCTATTTTTACTTAATCTTATTAATATTTGAAAATTAGTTTTAAGGTAAATCATTTATTTATACTACAAAACAAATAAACATACGTAAGTAAGAAAGAGAGAGAGAGAGAGAGAGAGAGAGAGAGAGAGAATGTTATTGTTACTGTTTAATCTCATTAAACTTAATATTATTTGTAAACTAGTACTGTATATTATTATTTTACCATAAAATGTAGTAATGTCCTTAAAGATATACTTATACATACACTTCCAGCCCAAACAGAGGGCGAGAGTTACCACTAGGACATATTATCTCGTGTGGAGAGAGAGAGAGAGAGAGGGAGAGAGAACAGAGAGAGAGAGAGAGAGAGAGAGGGGGGGGGGGGGAAGGGTTATCCTTATTTTAAATGCTGAAATGGATAGATTATTATTCTTCTATAAAATGCTATCACATATGAATTTTGAAATTAGTTATATTACTATTATTGTGAAAATATTAATAAACATACACATGTACCATAGAAATTCTTTCATCTCAGTAAAAAAGAGAGAGAGAGAGAATTTAGTGATCCTGATAGGGCAACACACACTCCCCCTCCTGACACTTCATAAATTTGACAGTTGTTGGACCCCAGCCATCTTGGCTTTCTACATGGAGTTCAAAGAGGAAGATGCGGGGTAAAATGCATTTTCTTTCAGTCTTACATAATTTTTTTATTTATAAACTAAAATCTTGCTAATTCACTTCAGTATTTTCTTTAATGAATTGATATTATTGCTGTTTGCATTAATATTGATATTTGAAAATTAGTAAATCATTTATCATCCAAAAAACATACATCTCTGTAAGATAAAGAGAGAGAGAGAGAGAGAGAGAAGATTTTCATAGTATTTGTAAAATACTTTCACATATGATTTTTGTAATTACAGTTATTATTATTATTATTATTATTATTATTATTATTATTATTATTATTCTCATATGAAAATATTAATAAACATTATACATAGTGTACCATAAAAATCTCTCATCTCAGTAGAGAGAGAGAGAGTGTGAAGACTGGGATTTCCTTCATTCTTACATAATTTTTAAAATTTATAAACTGAAATCTTACTAATTCAATGAAGTATTTTCTTTATTGAAGTGATTGCTCTTTACATTAATATTAATATTAGAAAATTAGTAAATCATTTATCACACAAAAAGCATACATCCCTGTAAGGGAGAGAGAGAGATTTATTAGTTATTATGTGATATCATTTAATCTGATTAAACTTACTAATATGTATAGTATTGATCAATATTAATATTTTAAAATTAGTAAATCATTTTTGTATTATAAAAATACATTTATGCATGAAAATAACATCAAAATACACTATTTAGTGATTATTTATCGTCGGAAAATCCTGCGAATAGGCGAATTCACTGCAAATAATGGGTAGATATGGTCCAGATAAAAATCCGCGAATCAGTGAGTCCACAAATCCAGGGGCCCACTGTATGTATATGTATATATAAAACATTCAGGAGTCCCAGGAAGACCGCAGTCTAAGAAGCATGCTTTATTTATATGTGAAACGTTTCATGTTGCTTCAACACATCATCAGTCTGCAATAATTAAAATTTACTCGATAAATTACAAGTTAAAAGTACAAATTATTACCAATAAAAAAATCAGCTAAAAATAATGTAAAACTTTAAATAAAAACAAAACATGAATAAGTAAGAAAGGCTACCTATTCAAGGTAAGGAAAAGAGTCAAGTGACCACAACAGTTCATGCATGCCCAGACAACACTTAGGCTAGAGAGAGAGGAGACGAAGAAACATTAGAGTTTAAGCCTGGAGAGAGGTGCTTGATAAATAAAGACTCAAGGGTCGTTAAGTAGGCTGTTTGTTTAGTAGTGCCTATTATTGAAAAATGCTTTTTTTCCACATTAATTTTGCATTTGGATGCATGAGTCCTTATATTTGAAAATTCCGGATTGGATATTCTTGACCCTGTCCTGTAACTAAGACCTAGATGGCTATAATAACGAATCTGCAACAGCCTTCGAGAGGATCCAACGTAACTACCAAGGCATCTTGGGCATTGAAATTTATATATTTGTTGGATCTCATGAAATCCTGAAGCTTGTCCTTATAACTAAAGAAACCTCCAATTTTCTTAGGGTTCATGGAATGAGTTTAATTTCAAAAATCCTAGTTCGTTTTCAATAATTTGTTTAACCTTGAAACGTAAATTGTCAGAGTGAATAAAGGGAATTGGTGTATACAAAGTTAATTTTGGAACATTAAAGTTCAATGTAGGTTTGGAGACAAACCTTGTTAACATTTTGTTGATAATACTAAATACTAAATTTCTTGGGAATGAGTTTTTAGTGAAATATTCAAGTAAATATTCAATTTCATTATGAAAGGAGGCCCAATCTGAGGTATATCTAAGTGCCCTAAACACAAGAATGGTGATTGCATTTATTTTAAAAGAATGGAAACAAGAACTAAAAAAATTGGTGCCTAAACCTGTAAAGGTATTTTTCCTGAAAACAGAAGTACTAAAAACATGGTTATGTCTAATAACCTTAACATCTAAAAATGCAAGAGTGTTGTCCTTCTCTTGCTCTAAAGTAAATTTCATGTTAGGATGTATGTTATTAACATATTCCAAAAATAATTGACATTGCCAGGAATGTTTGAATAAGGTAAATGTATCATCAACATATCTTCTGTAATATGTTGGTTTAAAACTCTCCGGGCAATTATTTAAAAATTCTTCCTCCAAATGACCCATAAAAAAGTTAGCAAACAACGGGCCTAATGGGGACCCCATTGCAACTCCCCCGACCTGCAGGTAGAGTTGCTTATTAAAGATGAAAGTTGAATCTTGCACAGCAAGTTCTAAAAGGGTTTTAAAAAGCTGTCTATTAAAACCATAAAAAATTTCAGTATCACTAAAAACCTTATTTAGGATAATTTCAATGGTTTCAGAAAGAGGTACGTTAGTGAATAAAGACTCAACGTCTAGGCTAGCCATAAAAAGTTCACCATCTTGTAATAGCACTTGTTGTTGAAAATCAAAACCATTCTTTAAAGAAAATCTCGATACAGAATATTCGTTTAGAAGTTTAACCAGAAACTTTGAGATGTTATAGGCAGGACTGTTGTAGGACGACATTATGGGCCTCATTGGTATACCATCCTTATGTATTTTAGGGAGTCCATATAATATGCCAAAAGAAGAACCTGTAACAAATAGTTTTTGAAATACCTCCTCATTTATAATCCCATCTTGTTTAAGTTTCCTAAGAAAACGGTTGATTTTGTCCTCTTTTTTTGTAAATGTCAACAAAGTTAGGTTCACCAATAAGTTTGAATTTAGAGTTATCCGACAGAATTACATTCATTTTTTCAAGATAGTCAACCTTATTAAGAATTACTATACCTTTGCCTTTGTCAGGTTTGCATATTACTATGTTTTCAACTTTACCAAGTTTCTTCAGAATTTCAGAGTCCTCTTTCCTAAAATATGGAGCCCATTTTACCTTAAGTTTCTTATATGTGTCGTGCAGTAACAAGGACAATTTCTGTTGCAAGCTAGACATGTTAGAATAGTTAAGACCCTTGAGTCTCTGAAAGAGCACCTCGAAAGGAAAATAAAAATAAGCAAAGTTAGGTCTGTAAGAAGGGACACAAAAGTCAAGGCCAAACGACAACAAAAATTCTTCTCTTTTGGAAAGGACATAGTTAGAATAATTAAAAATACAAGAATTACCATTGCTAAAATCAGGAGTACATATCCCCAAAGTTCTCAGCTTTCTCTGGTGGCGAGAATGAACATCAGTAATAAAATCATTAATACTTTTAACAAATAATTTCTTAAACACTATCAAATCCAATGTGGACAGCAAGGGAAACAATTGTTCTCGTAGTTGTTGGCAGTTATCTTGAAGACCATCAGCAACCCGCTGTTTATGGGCAATTTCTCTAGAGAGGAGTTCATCCATCGCATCACGGTAGAATTCGGAATGGTATAAAGATGATTTATATAGCTTGAATCGGACGAATCTGGGATATACATGGCTAAGCTGACAAAAAAAAAAAATCGAGATCGCATTTTGACTTCTCATATTTGATGGTAGATTTTTCTAGTTGTCTTGCGATCTTGAGAACTTGAGGCGGGTATCTGGGCCGAAGGAGTTGGGCAAAGTGATGAACAGTTCGTAGTCGTAATTTCAGAAGAAAAGAACGGACAGCAGCAGACGGAACATCACGGGAGACAGTAGAATATATCAGGAAAAATCGTAGATAAAACATTCAGGAGTCCCAGGAAGACAGCAGTCTAAGAAGCATGCTTTATTTATATGTGAAACGTTTCATGTTGCTTCATGATGATGTGTTGAAGCAACATGAAACGTTTCACATATAAATAAAGCATGCTTCTTAGACTGCTGTCTTCCTGGGACTCCTGAATGTTTTATCTACGATTTTCCTGATATATTCTACTGTCTCCCGTGATGTTCCGTCTGCTGCTGTCCGTTCTTTTTCTTCTGAAATTACGACTACGAACTGTTCATCACTTTGCCCAACTCCTTCGGCCCAGATACCCGCCTCAAGTTCTCAAGATCGCAAGACAACTAGAAAAATCTACCATCAAATATGAGAAGTCAAAATGCGATCTCGATTTTTTTTTTTTGTCAGCTTAGCCATGTATATCCCAGATTCGTCCGATTCAAGCTGTATAAATCATCTTTATACCATTCCGAATTCTACCGTGATGCGATGGATGAACTCCTCTCTAGAGAAATTGCCCATAAACAGCGGGTTGCTGATGGTCTTCAAGATAACTGCCAACAACTACGAGAACAATTGTTTCCCTTGCTGTCCACATTGGATTTGATAGTGTTTAAGAAATTATTTGTTAAAAGTATTAATGATTTTATTACTGATGTTCATTCTCGCCACCAGAGAAAGCTGAGAACTTTGGGGATATGTACTCCTGATTTTAGCAATGGTAATTCTTGTATTTTTAATTATTCTAACTATGTCCTTTCCAAAAGAGAAGAATTTTTGTTGTCGTTTGGCCTTGACTTTTGTGTCCCTTCTTACAGACCTAACTTTGCTTATTTTTATTTTCCTTTCGAGGTGCTCTTTCAGAGACTCAAGGGTCTTAACTATTCTAACATGTCTAGCTTGCAACAGAAATTGTCCTTGTTACTGCACGACACATATAAGAAACTTAAGGTAAAATGGGCTCCATATTTTAGGAAAGAGGACTCTGAAATTCTGAAGAAACTTGGTAAAGTTGAAAACATAGTAATATGCAAACCTGACAAAGGCAAAGGTATAGTAATTCTTAATAAGGTTGACTATCTTGAAAAAATGAATGTAATTCTGTCGGATAACTCTAAATTCAAACTTATTGGTGAACCTAACTTTGTTGACATTTACAAAAAAAGAGGACAAAATCAACCGTTTTCTTAGGAAACTTAAACAAGATGGGATTATAAATGAGGAGGTATTTCAAAAACTATTTGTTACAGGTTCTTCTTTTGGCATATTATATGGACTCCCTAAAATACATAAGGATGGTATACCAATGAGGCCCATAATGTCGTCCTACAACAGTCCTGCCTATAACATCTCAAAGTTTCTGGTTAAACTTCTAAACGAATATTCTGTATCGAGATTTTCTTTAAAGAATGGTTTTGATTTTCAACAACAAGTGCTATTACAAGATGGTGAACTTTTTATGGCTAGCCTAGACGTTGAGTCTTTATTCACTAACGTACCTCTTTCTGAAACCATTGAAATTATCCTAAATAAGGTTTTTAGTGATACTGAAATTTTTTATGGTTTTAATAGACAGCTTTTTAAAACCCTTTTAGAACTTGCTGTGCAAGATTCAACTTTCATCTTTAATAAGCAACTCTACCTGCAAGTCGGGGGGAGTTGCAATGGGGTCCCCATTAGGCCCGTTGTTTGCTAACTTTTTTATGGGTCATTTGGAGGAAGAATTTTTAAATAATTGCCCGGAGAGTTTTAAACCAACATATTACAGAAGATATGTTGATGATATTTACCTTATTCAAACATTCCTGGCAATGTCAATTATTTTTGGAATATGTTAATAACATACATCCTAACATGAAATTTACTTTAGAGCAAGAGAAGGACAACACTCTTGCATTTTTAGATGTTAAGGTTATTAGACATAACCATGTTTTTAGTACTTCTGTTTTCAGGAAAAATACCTTTACAGGTTTAGGCACCAATTTTTTTAGTTCTTGTTTCCATTCTTTTAAAATAAATGCAATCACCATTCTTGTGTTTAGGGCACTTAGATATACCTCAGATTGGGCCTCCTTTCATAATGAAATTGAATATTTACTTGAATATTTCACTAAAAACTCATTCCCAAGAAATTTAGTATTTAGTATTATCAACAAAATGTTAACAAGGTTTGTCTCCAAACCTACATTGAACTTTAATGTTCCAAAATTAACTTTGTATACACCAATTCCCTTTATTCACTCTGACAATTTACGTTTCAAGGTTAAACAAATTATTGAAAACGAACTAGGATTTTTGAAATTAAACCTCATTCCTATGAACCCTAAGAAAATTGGAGGTTTCTTTAGTTATAAGGACAAGCTTCAGGATTTCATGAGATCCAACATAATATATAAATTTCAATGCCCAAGATGCCTTGGTAGTTACGTTGGATCCTCTCGAAGGCTGTTGCAGATTCGTTATTATAGCCATCTAGGTCTTAGTTACAGGACAGGGTCAAGAATATCCAATCCGGAATTTTCAAATATAAGGACTCATGCATCCAAATGCAAAATTAATGTGGAAAAAAAGCATTTTTCAATAATAGGTCACTACTAAACAAACAGCCTACTTAACGACCCTTGAGTCTTTATTTATCAAAGCACCTCTCTCCAGGCTTAAACTCTAATGTTTCTTCGTCTCCTCTCTCTGGCCTAAGTGTTGTCTGGGCATGCATGAACTGTTGTGGTCACTTGACTCTTTTCCTTACCTTGAATAGGTAGCCTTTCTTACTTATTCATGTTTTGTTTTTATTTAAAGTTTTACATTATTTTTAGCTGATTTTTTTATTGGTAATAATTTGTACTTTTAACTTGTAATTTATCGAGTAAATTTTAATTATTGCAGACTGATGATGTGTTGAAGCAACATGAAACGTTTCACATATAAATAAAGCATGCTTCTTAGACTGCTGTCTTCCTGGGACTCCTGAATGTTTTATCTACGATTTTCCTGATATATTCTATGATATATATATATATATATATATATATGGTATAATATATAATAGTATATATATCATATATATATATATATAATATATAATTATATATATAGTAGATAGATAGTAGATAGATAGATAGATTAATATAAATATATATATTATATATATATATATATATATATATATATATATATATATATATATATATATATATATATATTATTATTATTATTATTATTGTGTACCTTAATATGTTCCAGAACATATTGTTTCATAGTGAGGAGATTATTCAATTTATAAATTGGTATTGTACATAGTTTGTTATATTATTTGGGGAGCACTTATCAACCATGGAGGCATTATTTTGTTAAAATTGTAACATTTAATATTATAAAGGCCATTGTCAATAAATAATCTAACAGGGAAAGATGGGATAATTTTTGTATTCTAGAAACAATCTGGATCTTTATATAAATCTTTTGTTTTTGCTAGACTATTTACAATATTTAAAGCTCCTCGACTGTTATTGTTTACATTCCCCGATGCTGCCGCCATCTTGTCTTCTATGACGTCACAACACAACTTAAATGTATCAATAGACACCTAAAATCAACCATATGCTTCCCATACATTGTACATCCACCATATTTCGACAATGCAGAAAATAACAATAAAAATTAAATAACTCTGGCTAAATTGATATATAATCAAGACCCTTCCTCAATGACACAAACATACATCCAGTGGGACCCTAAGATCCTTACAGGAACATAATCCCCCGACGCTGAATCCTGCGGAGAGCACTCTGCAGCATTCCTACTATTCAATTCGCCCCTCCCGGTGTAGCCATAGGAAGCAGAGGAAATAGGTGAGGAAGACTGGATGCTCTTGCTCGCCTTGCTAGCAGAACTAGCAGCAGAAGCAAGTTGTGGGCAGCCATCAACCTGCAGTGTTCTTGCCTTAGAGAAACGTTTTCCCAAGGAGGGTTACGAAACTCTTGCATGACAGGTGAAATGTTTGCCTCCACTGAGGCCGGTCTGGGTGGAGTTGAGCATGCACCTCACTGGCAAGGGCCAGTACTGTCTTCCGACACGTCAGTACTCGTCGAGGCCAAAACCTTTCAAGAGGACTGAATGGGGGACCCCCTACCAGTCTTACCGCATGCACAGTCCCGTAGGCCCACTATCACTGCGAAAGGGATCACCGGAGAGGCATGAGTCACCTGAGCGACTCAATCCTTTCTTCCACTCCATGCCTGAGTTGTGACAGTGAGTGGACTCCAAGTCATCAACTCTAGATGCACATGAATCCATAGATTTATGTACATTTGGGGAATCTCACGAACTTTCCCGACATGGAACTAGTCTTAAGGGCAGAACATCTAGGACTAGCAGCAGAAGTGCGAATCCAAGTTTGTGCTTCAATGGCTCCCAACACGCTAAACCCTGGGGACAACATGATGGTTCCTGTTCCCGAAGGAACAGGCAAGTCAACAGAAGACCCAACTGCCTCCTCAGTTCGAGGAAGTAGACTCTTAGAAGTCCCTTGACGAGACTTCTTGGGGGACTACCTTCTCCTTCTTTGGCAGGGAGCTTTAGAAGTCTAAGAGGAGGAAGTTGAAGAAAAATATTGTGGCGGAATCAAAACTAAGTGAACAAAGCAAAGCAAGCAAACTCCCCACAGTTACATTAATCGTACAAGCTGACAAGATTTCCCACAGTCACACTTTCCCTTTTATGTTACTTTTTACCTGCAGGACAATTGATTCAACGAAATACCAAACACACAAAAGGCTAGGCTGTGCTGTCCACTGGATATAGGCTAGCCGAGACAACCACTGCCGATAACCAACCACAAACAAACCAACCAAGACCGACAACCCCACAACTACTCAACAACCTGACAAATCACTGTGCAGACGAACATCAACAGCCCGAAAGAACGCGACAACCACATGACTTACCCCAGCACAACAACCCGCCAACACTGCCCCAACCACCACTCACAGACACCGAAACACACTACCAACCTCACCACAACCAAACATACATGCACAGCAACTTTACAACACCAAAATCTATCAAATAACATATCAACTAGCCATTAACGGACAAGACTGCTGCCAAAACCAACTTTAGGACTTCACTGAACGCATTACGGCTTTCGACTCCTGTAACACTCTGCCACTGATAACTACACAACAGACACGCTTATGACCGCCATTTAACCACTCCCATTTATTCTTCCACCAATATCTCTCTCTCTCTCTCTCTCAACCCTTGGAGACGTTGCCATATATAAACTACTATCATCACTCCTCCATATTACCTCCCCCATTACATTTGACAACATCTCCTTACACTCACAACATCCACACTAAATTGCCTTTCGCAACACCCAGGATGCTCGAATGCCGGCCCCCTGGATCTTGTTTGAGGACCCTCATACATTCTTTCAGTTACATCGCCATTCACTTCTTCCAAACCACTTTCATTCAAACTCCCATTATCTCCCTCACTACCATCCTCCCAAATCCCATTCACTATTTCACTGATATCTTCTAACTCTGGTTCCAACATCTCCCCTATTTCGGCTACCAAACCCCTCAGTTCATCCATACTTCTGTCAAACACCCGCAAAGACTTATCCATCCTATCAACTACCTCCTTACTACTCAGTTTCCTTCTCAGTGAAGTCTCATTTGTCCCGGTCAATTTAAACCCACATACACTACAAGTATCATTCATTCCCTCAAAGTCATCCATAGCACACGCTTTATCAACCATTTGCACCCTACCACTAACCCCTCTATCATGCAGTTCACTTTTCTCCCTTTCATTCCCTTTCCTTACCTTCTTCCGCTTTCTTCAATACTCAATTAACACTAACTGCCGATCTCCCAGACCCATTTGCTCACTGATACTCGGGCCCACATTTATTCACTCTCAACCACTCACTCATTGCATTCTCCCGAACATACTGTCGCATACTAGAGGAGCCACCCAACTGAATCCCCTTACACCTAGTTTCCCAAATTCCCAACCTGACTCATCCTTCTTCGCCTACACACACTCGCCACATGATCTTCCATTCCACATTCAACACATTTCGCACGCTGTTCCTTACACATCCTAGCATAATGCCCATTCTTCTCGCAGTTGCCGCAAACCACATTCATACGGGTACCTCGACATCCACTTGCTATATGCCCTACTTGCCCACACCTGTAACATTTAATATTCCTATCTTTCTTACACTCAGTCACTAAATGCCCCGTTTGCCCACACCCGAAGCACGCTCCCAACACCCACCGATTTTCATTCTTCTTGTGTCCTGGCTTTCCACATCTGTAACACTGCTGCTCTCGCTCATGACTAACTGACCCTACTCTTCCAATGCTTGCACTGCGATCTCTCTTAGGGTTAACCATACTTACGTTACTTGCTCTAACGCTCCTATCAACTACTCGCTCTGCCATTTGCCTTGGCCTTTCTAAAACTGCCTTCCCATAGCTCTTAGACTCTGGTATAACCTCAGCCACTTCAGTCCTAACACTAACACTTCTACTCTCTTTCATACACCCACCTAACTCGTAATCCTCTACTATTTCCAAAATGTCGTTTCACGTCAACCTTTCATTCGTTCATCTCATTTTCTCCTTACGTTTCAGATTTATAAACTCGTATACGCTCTCGGGTACAGTGGCCAACAACTGCGTCACTAACTCTTTACACTCATTTAACATGCACCGTTACTTGTACGTTCAGACATGACTGGCACTGGTAACTTCTTATGGGATATGTAAACACCCTTAATATTTGCTAGAATACATGGATTAAAGTCTTGTCCGAGTTCATAGGTCGAACACGTTAACTGCTAGTGAACATGAATGTTCGGATATGGTGAGCAGCCGACTCGCTTGCCAATACAACCACTGACCTGCTATATATTACCTACTTGGTTTCAACCTTAACGAAGAACATATCGTACAGATACACCGATTAACTTAATATTGTGAGGTGTCAAATCCGTGCTCGGCCCGAGAGTCCCCTCCAGAAATAAAGTCAAGCTTAGAGTTGGAAATCGGAATCATCCGAGTCTTCGGGGAACACGATTCTTTTTTTTCTTTCTGGCTGGGATTGTTCGTCATGGCAAAGAATCACAAGGTCCGGTATAGTAACTGAAATGGCGGCGGCAAATTGCACGTGCATGGGATACGACGTAGAAGCGGATATGATGAATGTTTATATGCTGATACAAAGGAAAATACTGGGGTCGAACCATGGTCCGGCAGGGTCGGGTCAGGGAACTACTTACCTCGGCGGAGGGATTAAGGGCTGGGCAGAAGGTGTTGCGCGGCCTGGCCAAGGGTATCGTCCGATAAAGGTGGTAGAAATGAATAAAAGGGGCTTAGCATAGAATAAAAAATTAGTATGATTCTTATAAAAACTGATAATAAATAATGGAGCTTCTACAGTTTAGTTGGCCAAGGGGAACGTCTGCTAGGTAATTGGCAGACGAATACAAACAAGATGGCAGCCGTTTGTTTTGGCAAAAGTTTTGAGTCTGACTGGTCGAAGCATGTTCCGGCAGGGTGACCGTCAGGTCCGTGAACTACTTACCGTGGCGGAGTGATTATGGGCCGGGCAAAAAGGTGTTGCGCGGCCTGCCCAACTAAACTGTAAACTACCCCATTCTGATCCCTCTTAACCTCGTCCGAATACAACGAATAAACTTCCATACTAATGTCCATGCTCCTGATTACGCTCTTCTTACCCTTCTTTCTATCTACCTGTTTCCACTCACCGCTATCTAAATCACTCTCGGCCCTTTCCCCAATGTATTCAGTCCCAGTTTCATCCTGTCCTTCACCCTTACTAACCTTCTTTCCCTTAGTCTTCTTCTTTTCCTCAGCCCCTTCTTACTCATGTCCTCAGGTTTATCCTTATCCTTTGTCTTTCCCTTCTTTCCCTTACCTATCACAACCAAATCACCTTCGTCACTCGTAGTATCATCCACTCGCTCTTCCACTTTCTTTACCTCTCCTGGCCCATCACAAGACCCAGTAGGCCTACCTCCTACAGCTCCTTCTCCCATAAATCCCTTAACCATCTCCTGCACTGCATTCATCATTACTAAGAATTTTTCGTCCATTTTCTCAACAATTATCTCTCCCGCTCCTCTCACTTCTTTCATTTCCACTTTGGCACTCCTTAGCATTCCTCTCATTTCCTCTAACTCGCTCTTCAGCTCCTCAACCTCTCATTCTCCACTTCCAATCATCCTCTAACTTCTCTCTCCAACCTTAACTCCTCCTTCAGCCTCTCCACCTCACTCAGTCCTTCCATCCCAAATTTTCTCACCACTCATACACACTAGCCTAGACCAATCATCCTGCAGCTGCCACACCAGCAGTCCCTGTTCGGGCACCAAAAATTTCTGTGGCGGAATCAAAACTCAGTAAACAAAGCACCCATAGTTACGTTAATCGTACAAGCTGACAAGATTTCCCACAGTCACACTTTCCCCTTTACGTTACTTTTTACCTGCCGACAATTGGTTCAACGAAATACCGAACCCACAAAACACAACCATGTACTCACCTCTGGCTCCAAATACTCAGGGCTAGGCTGTGCTGTCCGTCGGATATAGACTAGCCAAGACACAACCACCACCGATAACCAACCACAAACCAATCAACTGAGACCCACAACCCCACAACAACTTAACAACCCGACAAATCACTGTGCAGATGAACACCAACAGCCCGAAAGAACACGACAACCACACGACTTACCCCAGCACAACAACCCACCAACACACTGACCCAACCACCACTCAGACACCGAAACACACTACCAACCTCACCACAACCAGACAGACACACACAACAACTTTACAACACCAAAATCTATCAAATAACATATCAACTGGTCATCAACGGACAAGACTGCTGCCAAAACCAACTTTAGGACTTCAGCAACACATTACTGCTTTCGACTCCCTTAACACACACTGCCACTGAGATACTACACAACAGAGCGCAACAGCAGACAAGCTTACGACCGCCATTTAACCACTCCCATTTATTCTTGCACCTCTCTCTCTCTCTCTCTCTCTCTCTCTCTCTCTCTCTCTCTCTCTCTCTCTCTCTCTCTCACACAACCCTTGGAGGTGTCAAATATAAACTACTATCATTACTCCTCCAAAATATAATTACGAAGAGGAAGATGACAACACTGGTAGAGCTCTCTTCCTCTCGACTCCTCCAATTTCTGCAAGACTACTTCTACAGGATGAGGCACATCTACCAGCAGAAGTAAAGCTAATAATCACAGGGCAACGGGGAAGGCGTTGTCCAGTGATAAAACTCCAGAATAGCACCGGCAAATTAATATAATTTTCAGCAGGGGAGCAGTACACACACTCGATGATCAATATCACAGCATGCTGCGAGTTAGCTACAGGTACAATTCCGATGTTAGGATAGCCAACAGGAAGAGATATCCAACCATCTACTGCTGTAATTAACTATCACCACTGTTAGCCTGTAGAAATAAGAGATCCCTAAAACACCACCACCACATGGGCCGGGTGGCTCTCTTCGTCCAAAAAGCTACCAAAGGAGGAAAGAGTAGAAGAAATACCAGAAGAAAAACGAAGTTCCCCTCGGTAATTTCCAAAGTGTAAGCGTAAATTTCAATTGAATACAGTCCTGTCCTGACATTAAAGGGCGAAAATATGTAACGAGGGTGTAGGCACACCCTTGCTGCTGACCTTTACCACAAAGTAAAATGGTAGCTAGGAAGGCTATTACAAAAAGTGGGTTTGTATATTAATTATTAAAGTCAATTAATTACAGGCAGTCCCCGATTTTCAGCAGAGTTCTGGTTATTGGCGCCATAAAGTTGCTTACGGGTGTTTATGGTGCCGATAACCAGTTAACGGTGCCATGAATCACAGACTTTCGGTTATCGGCACATCCCTGGGAACGAAAACCCAGCCGATAACTGGGGACTGCCTGTATATTATCAAACACAGTTATCTATATATATATTCATTCATAGTAATAAAAGAAAGATCCCACTGGGAAAATTGTGATTAACGGCTAGTCATCGAGAGCTCACAAACAGATGGCCAAAAGCAAAGTGGTGTGTTTACATCTGGGCAGGCAGGCCTACCCAACTACCAGACGGTAGTTACCGCCTAACCACCTTGTTCAAGAATTTAATAGCCATATTCCAGCCAACGCTGAAAGTATTTTCCTAATATAAAGGACCAAGGATTTGTATAAAGGAAGAAGAGAAGCAAGTATATTCTGGTACTAGTTTATACTCTTACAAATTATTTTAATAATAGGGCATATTCAGGAATGAACAAAATCACCGAATATGTCCTCGATTCATGTGTGAATGGATCAATATCTAATCTTACAAGAAAGCTAAAACTGAATTAAACACAAAGTATTTGACAGCTTGGGAGGACAAAAGATGAGGCACTGGATAAAAATAAAAGGTGGGAAATTTTCCATTTTGGCCCCAGAAGGGATACTGAAATTAATCTTAATAATGGTGTGAAGTGTAGCAGTGCCTTTCCCTACTGGATAATAATGTGAGATGCTAAAATTCAACAATATCACTTAGTACTCTTCTATAAAAGTAGAATAGTGGCTTAGTCACAGTCAGTTCCATCTGCAATAGGTATAATACAACCACAATTCTTAATTTTTAGTTGGATCCCTTCTGCACACTCTGAAATGGCTTTGGTTAAAACATTCATACCTTCTCCCACCATTCCAAAGGGGTATCTAACTGTGGTAGTAGGATCATTTCCAGTGTAAATTGAAAATTGTGAAACTGTAGCTTCTGAGTTGGAAACTCCTGCTACTAAACCTGTTACAACATTGTGGCCTTTATACATCAGTTTGGTTTTCTCCCGACACCAGTTGACACCAACCACAACTGCCTTCCCTCCTCTTCCGTCGCTGCTGCTGTAATCTCCAGATCGAATCTGCTCAAGGTTTGTCCCTTTGTATAAGGTGGCCAGCAGTTTCGACCCTGCATAAGAAGGTCCAAAGTCCCCAAGACAAAGGTGGAAAAAATTCTCTGCATACTGACCCTTGTTAATGAGGCAAACAGTAAACCTTGATTCCTCTCTGTTTTGGGTGTTGACTTCCATGAAAACACTCTTAATTGATCCGTCCAGGATGCTCAGTACATCATTCAGCTATAAAGTAAGGAGAGGAAATAGATATTATTACTTAACATATAATTACTACACAGTGTAACTTCTGTAAGACTAAGCTCCAACAAATATAGGAATTGACTTGGGCTGTTGTTTTGGGTCTAAAGCGCTGTGGCCATACATATCATTATCCCTTACAGTATCGAACATTAACCTTAATTACAAGGTGAATCATGAAATGGGTAGTTTTGGGCATATATACTCTCTCTAAAATTTACTATTAAATACATCATCATCAGTTTTTATTAACTCTTAAACGCCTATTGGACGTATTTTAAGTCGACGAAAATTGTCTATCGGGTGCTTAATTGACGTAAAATACGTCTACGCTAAAAAGTTTTTTAAATTTTCGCGGAAAAATAGTTATAGGCCTACTTGGCAAAAAATTTTGAATCACGCGCCTTGAGGGATGCTGGGAGTTCACAGATCAAGCAGTTGTTTTGTTTACAAGCGTTACCCAGGCGCGTATAAGCGAATTTCTTTCTTCTCACACTAAAAAGCATCGGCGACACATCTCAGAAATTATTTCGTAACTTTGTCATAATTTTTACATCGATTTATATTAGCCGTTACATAGAGTTTTAAATATGAAAATGTGCACAATTTCATGTAGAATACAACAAAGTACAACCCATGGTTGTATCTCTCCTCAGTTTTGAAATATTTTCATATAAATCACGATGTGCCAAAATTTCAACCTTTGGTCAACTTTGACTCGACCGAAATGGTCGAAAAAATCAATTGTAAGCTAAAACTCTTACATTCTAGTAATATTCAATCATTTACCTTCATTTTGCAACAAATTGGAAGTCTCTAGCACAATATTTCGATTTATGGTGAATTTTTGGAAAAAACTTTTTCCTTACGTCCGCGCGGTAACTGCCGAAAAAATCAGAAATTCTTTCGTCGGATTATCGTAATGTTTGCACCGTTTTATATTAGCCGTTACATAAAGTTTTATATATGAAAATGTGCGCAATTTCATGTAGAATACAACTAAAAACCACCCATGGTTGTAGCTTTTATCAGTTTTGAAATATTTTCATAAAAATAACGATAATTGCCAAAATTTCAACCTTCGGTCAACTTTGACTCGACCGAAATGGTCGAAAAACGCAATTTTAACCTAAAAATCTCACATTTAAGTAATAATCAATCATTTACCTTCATTTTGCAACAAATTGGAAGTCTCTAGCACAATAATTTGATTTATGGTGAATTTTTGAAAAAAAAACTTTTTCCTTACGTCCGCTCGGTAACTCTACCGAAAAAATAAGAAATTCTTTTGTCGGATTGTTGTAATGTTTGCACCGTTTTATATTAGCCGTTACATAAAGCTTTATATAGGAAAATGTGCACAATTTCATGTAAAATACAACAAGAAAAAACAACCCATGGTTGCAGCTTTCATCAGTTTTGAAATATTTTCATATAAATCACGATGTACCAAAATTTCAACCTACAGTCAACTTTGACTCTACCAAATTGGTCAAAAAACGCAATTGTAAGCTAAAACTCGTACATTCTTGTAATATTCAATTATATACCTTAATTTTGCAACATATTGGAAGTCTCTAGCACAATATTTCGATTTATAGTGAATTAAAAAAAAAAATACTTTTTCCTTACGTCCGCGAGGTAACTCTGCCGAAAATACAACAAAAAATAACTCATGGTTGTAGCTTTTATCAGTTTGAAATATTTTCATATAAATAATGATAAATAGAAAAAATTCGAAATTCGGTCACCTTTTCCTCGACCGAAATGGTCGAAAAATGCAATTGTAAGCTAAAACTCTTACAGTCTAGTTATATTCAATCATTTACCTTCATTTTGCAACAAACGGGAAATCTAGCACAATATTTCGATTTATGGTGAATTTAAAAAGAAAACTTTTTCCTTCCCTTCGCGTGCGGAATCTCGGCCGCAATTCTCCGAAATGCCTGAGTCACATTATCGTAATATTTGCACAGTTTTATATTAGCCGTAACATAGGAGTTTTATATATGAAAATGTGCGCAATTTCATGTAGAATACAACAAAAACAACTCATAGTTGTAGCTTTTATCAGTTTTGAAATATTTGCATATAAATAATGATAAATAAAAAAAATCGATTCGGTCAATTTTAACTCGACCGAAATGGTTGAAAAATGCAATTGTAAGCTGAAATCTTACAGGCTAGTAATATTCAATCAATTACCTTCATTTTGGAACAAACGGGAAGTCTCTAGCACAATATTTCAATTTATGGTGAATTTTTGAAAAAAACTTTTTTTTTTTAAGTCCTCACGTTACAAATTCATTCATCATTTTGTGATAATATTTTCTCTGTATTGCTTTGATAGTTTTACAATTTGTTATATACCAAAATGATTGCAATTTAGTGTACAATACATCGAAAAAAATGAACTCATTAGCTTTAACCATTTTGCTCACAGCGCGGTTTGTATACAATTATATATGAAATTTTTTTTTGCACTGTCATATATTCCAATATTTATATATGATAATGATATTTTTTTCACATCTGATGTTTGCATACTAAACTTCAGGCAATGACAAAAAAAAGGAGCCAAAAATGAACTCTTAATCGTGAAAACTAAGCGTGCTGTGATTTTCTGGGAAAAAACTTTTTTTCCGCTTCTGCGCTCACTCCCGAACTTTGCCGGCATACGGGAGACGATTTCTGAAATACCGCTTAGGCGTTTAAGGGTTAATATGAAAATTTTAAGCCTAGAAACATGACATTTATATGAATGAATACTGCCAGTTTTCCCAACTTGAGACAGGGATTATTCCCACAAATTATCAATTTTAACAGCTGCCACTTAATCCCCCTGAGATTCAAAAACTGATTTTACTGTATGTATGGAAACCATAAAATTTTAAAAATACGTATTTTTCATAACTAACAACCCTGTGGTTATAACATTAGAATAAATCTTCTACTGCCAACTGGAAACTAATAAAAAAAAATTCAATAGTGGAACAGCCACTGACCCAAGTTGGGCATCATGACCCTAGATATTCTTCCAACCCAGGGTTAATTGTCAGAGGGGTGGTTAGAGGTGAGGCCCTAATTGCTAAGACCGCAGGTTTGTTAATTAAGAAAAATAGTAATTTTTAATAAATTTGTATTTTTCATAGATAACTTACCTGAGGTCTTAAACAATAGAATAAATCTTCCAGCACCAACTGGAAACCGGTTAAAAACCCAAAGATGGTAAAGCAACTAATTTGTGACATCTGACAACTCATCCACATACAAGGTGGAAGCTGGTCACCGACCAGGCTTGGAATCTTGTGATGCATCGGTCTTTCTTCCAAGCCAGGGTATGAGAGGGTTGGCTAGAGGTGGGCAGTTAATGTTAAGAGACCTCAGGTTTGTTAGCTTTGAAAAATATAAAGGAGGTAAAAGTACCCTGAACTAGCTGGGGTTCATTCCACCTGACCCCATCACAGTAGTCACTTCATAGTGAAGAAACATATTTTAAAGGAAAGGAAAATGTATCTTTATCGAGTAGGTCCGCAGCAAGGAGGTACTCCCGCATATGTTTGGGGTGTCTATTCTCATGATTGTTTGAGAATACTCTGTGGTTTTGTGGAACTACAGCATGCGGTCGTCTATAGCAACATGCGTTGCATAAGACGTAACATTTTGTCCAGAGTCTTCTGAAAAGTTCCTTTTGGGGGGTGGAAATGTTCGCTGGTTAGCTATGCCATTTCAGCCCCACCCCAAGATTGACGTATTTATACAGGACTCCAAGGAAGTGAAAGGATCAGAGGAGAGGAGAGGAGGAGGAGGAGACAAAGGATAAGAGAGGAAGAGTAGGAGAGAGGGAAGAGGACGCACTAGAGTGGGAACAGAAACAAGAAAGTAAAGTTCATAGTTAGAGAGAGAGAGAGAGAGAGAGAGAGAGAGAGAGAGAGAGAGAGAGAAGAGAGAGAGAGAGAGAGAGAGTGTTCCTGCAAGAGGTTTCTAGAAGTAACTAGCCCTTCAAGTTTCATGACTAAGTCATTCCTTCCTGCAGTGAGAAGATAAGCAGCAGCCCATCTGGAGCTTTTACTGTCCCCTCGTGAAGCCATCGTATCGAGCACCGATCTCAACAGCTGTAAAACTGGCCAGCAAGTATTTCATTATTGCACTGTTCCCCCTTTTTCAAATATAGTCAGATTTAATTTTTTTTATGTAAACAAGAGAAACCATAATAAACTTGTGTTCTGATTAAGTTTCTTTCTTTATTTGTATCCAGTGTTTCAATTGTCGGTGTTGAATTCTTTTTGTTTATTGTAATAAAGAACCTGATTGGATCCCGATCTGGAACATTTGGCAACCTAAGGTCAGGATTTTTGGTACCGTAACAGATTGAAACAGGGAGAATATAGAAAGAACCATGATGTACGAGATGATGAGTGTTTATTGAGTTTGGTAAGCTTCTGGGTCTAGAAGGTAATGGTCTCTGTGAGTAAAGAAAGAAAGAGAAAAGTATGAGAGAGATGAAGAGCAGCTGAGAGAGAAATGATGATAATGCAGCAGGAAGAAAGAGAAGGAACGTAAGCATGAGTTGGAAATTGCTCGTTTAAGGCAAAGACAGGCAAAAAATTAAATGAAGCTGATGACTTGGGTATAAGTGCATGAAATTAGTACCAAAGTTTGATGAGGAAGATGTAGCGAAATACTTGATGGTTTACGAAGTTAATGGAAAGAGTAGGTTCTCCAGAAGAATTGTGGACTTTATATTTACAGTCAGTTTTACGTGGTAGGGTGCTTACTGTGTACAGTTCCATGTCTAAGGAGGAATGCGAAATTATGATATTGTGAAAGAAACTGTTCTTAGCACATACAGGTTAGTACCTGGGGTGTACTATAATAAATTTAGAAGTTTGAGAAGGGACAAGAATAATACGTAAGTAGAATACGGTAAGAAGTTAGAAAGGCTGTTTTGTGATTGGTTAACTTCTGCTAAAATTGATGATTTTGATGGTCTGAAGAACTTAATTGTTGTAGTGTGGCGGGATCACAAGTTAGAAAAACAACAAGCTGCAGAATTCCCCCCCACATATACCTAATCAGTCCAGCTGCCCAACTCACCCCAGTCACACTTTCTACTTTACACTTCAGAATACAGCAGGACAATTGACAAAAAAACAAACAAAACAAAAAAACACAAAACACATGTACTTACCAATCAATCCAGTTACTCCGGGGCTATCCTGTGCTGTCCGCTGGTTGAGGTCACAGAAATACCAACAACACAAAAAATCACAACCCAATAACACAACAACACAATGACCAAGGACTACAACCCAACAACAACAATACCAACAACAAGGAACACAACCACAACCTCACACATAACAAAAACTCAGCAACACAACAAAAGACCAATGCACAAACAATTACCAACAACACAAACACCCACTAACAACTTCAAGAAATCACAACAGCCCCCAGCAACAACAACAACCCTCAACACTCACAGCCACACCAAGAAACCACAACAGCCCCCAACAACAACAACAACCCTTAACCACAACAATCACATACAACCCTCAGGAACTCAAAAGCACAACAAATCCAACAATACAGGCCCAACCACCCCAAAGCAAACAACACCAAACTAACAACAAATCAATAAAACAAACCAATCACACACTCCTGACACTACTGACTGTCACCAGCTCTCAAACTTTAAAGACTGACTCAGAAACTCTCAAAACACAGAACTCTAACAATCAACAGGACCAGCAGACAGCCCAGAACCTACCAACAACTAATTCAGTCATTAACTATCCATACAGCAATTACACCCCTCTCTCTCTCTCTCTCTCTCTCTCTCTCCCACACACACACACATGTTGTCAAATGGAACTTCATAACTCCTCCATATTTCCTCCTCTGTTACATTTGACAAAGTCTCCTTTCACTCACAACACCCACACTAAATAGCCTTCCGCAACACCCACGGATGCTCAGATGCAGGTCCCCTGGATCTTGTTTGAGGGCCCTCACACACACTCTCAGTTACACCGCCATCAACTTCTCCAGATCACTTCCAGTCAGACTACCATTACTATCTCCCTCACTACCATCCCCCAAATCCCATTCACTATCTCATCTACCCCTAACTCTTGTCCGAACATCTCTCGTAACTCTGCCACCAAATCACTTACCTCATTTACACTCCCTGCCAAACTCCCGAAGAGACTCATTCAATACTGCCAACTACATCCTTGCTACCTGATTCCCTTCCTGGTGAAACTCACTAAACCCTGACAATTCAAACCCACACACGCTATATGTATCATTCCTCCCCCCAAAGTCATCTGTATTATACTGTGCAGCCTTATCCACCATTTTTACCCTAACACTAACCCCTCTATCATGCAGTTCACGTTTCTCCCTTCCATTCCCTTTCCTTACCTTCTTCCAGACCCATTTGCTCACTGACACTCGGCTCACATTTATTCACCCTCAACCACTCACTCATCGCATTCTCCCGAACATACTGTCGCATACTAGAGGCCCACCCACCCCCCCAATCTGAATCCCCTTTTCACCTAGTTTCCCGAATTCCCAACCTGACTCATCCTCTTTCGCCTACACACACTCACCAGTGACCTTCCCTTCCACATTCAACACATTTCGCATGCTGTTCTTTACACATCCTAGCATAATGCCCGTTCTTCCCACAGTTGCCCGCAAACTATGTTCAAACGGGTACCCCGACATCCACTAGCTATATGCCCTACCTGTCCACACCTATAACATTTAATATCCCTATCTTTCTTACACTCTCACCAAATGCCCTGTTTGCCCACACCCAAAGCACGCTCCTAACGCCCAACGACATTCATTCTTCCTGTGTCCTGGCTTACCACATCTATAACACTGATCTCCTCGCTCACGACTAACTGACCCTACTCTTCCAACACTCGCACTCCTATCTCTTTTTGGGCTAACTACACTCACGTTACTTGCCCTAATGCTCCTATCTACCACTCGCTCTGCCATTCGTCTCGGCCCTTCCAAAACTGCCTCCCTATAGCTTCTAAACTCTGACACAACCTCAGCTACTTCAGTCCTAACACTTCTACTCTCTTTCATACACCTGTCTAACTCGTAATCCTCTATTATTTCTAAAATGTCGTTCCATGTTAACCTTTCATTCGTCCATCGCATTTTCTCCTTAAGTTTCAGATTTATAAACTCGTATACACTCTCTGGTACAGTCGCCAACAACTTTCGCACTAACTCCTTACACTCATTGATACTTTCGTCCCCAAACTTTTTCCTGGCTAATGTTTCTAACCTACAGACATACATCGACAACGACTCACCACCATTCATTATTGCCTCCTCAAAATCTTGCTTTCTCCTATATCTAACGCTACTCTTTATCCTCTTTGCCTGTTCTACAATCCTAGCTTTTACACTCTCATACGGCACATTCCCTACACTCATAATTACCCTATACATATTCAACAAAAATCCCGTCAAAAGGCTACTTAACTCTCTTGTTATCCCCATACTTTGCCTCACAATACCTCTCATATTCCTCAAAAAAGTCCCCTATGTCCCTACTACCATATTCCTCGTATTGTGCACATCGGGGTACCTCTCTCATATACACAGCCTTTCGTACTTCCCGCTCACTCTCACTTTCACTTTCGCTACTTCCATTCTGACCCCTCTTTCCCTCTTCCGAATACAGCGAATCCACTTCCATATTCACGTCCATCCCCCTGACTATGCTCTTCTTACGCTTCTTCTTTCTACCTACCTGTTTCCACTCACCGCTATCCAAATCACTCTCAGCCCTTTCCCCAATGTATTCTGACCTAGTCTCATCCTGTCCATCACCCTTACTAACCTTCTTTCCCTTAGTCTTCTTTTCCTTAGCTACTTTCTTATTCTTGTCCTCAGGTTTATCTTTATCCTGTGTCTTCCCCTTCTTTCCCTTACCTATCACAACCGAATCACCTTCTTCACTCGTACACTCATCCACTCGCTCTTTCGCTTCCTTTACCACTCCTGGCCCGTCACAAGACCCAGTAAGACTACCTCCTACAGCTCCCTCTCCCACAAATCCCTTCATCACTTCCTGCATCATCTCTTGCACTGCATTCATCATCATCACCCCAAACTTTTCGTCCATTTTCTCTTCCGCTCTTTCACCTCTTCTTTCATTTCCACTTTTGCACTCCTTAGCATTCCTCTAACTCGTTCTTCAGTTCATCACACACTACCCTTAACCTCTCATTCTCCACTTCCAACCTTCCCTTAGCTTCCCTTGCCAACCTCAGCTCCTCCTTCAGCCTCTTATCTCCTTAAACAACCCTTCCATCCTCACTTTCTCCACAATCACACCAATTCAATACCCAATTGCCCTGCAGCTGCCGAACCAACAGTCCCTGTTCGGGCGCCAAAAAATGATGTGGTGGGATCACAAGCTAGAAAAAAAACAAGCTGCAGAATCCCCCCCACATATAAATAATCAGTCCAGCTGCCCAACTCACCCCACTCACACTTTCTACTTTACACTTTAGAATACAGCAGGACAATTGACACAAAAACAAACAAAACAAAAAAAACACAAAACACATGTACTTACTAATCAATCCAGTTACTCGGGGCTATCCTGTGCTGTCCGCTGGTTGAAGTCACAGAAATAACCAACAACAACGACAAAAAATCACAACCCAATAACACAACAACCAAGGACTACAACCCCACAACAACCAAGGAACACAACCACAATCTCACAATAACAAAAGACCAATGCACAAACAATTACCAAC
>NC_087215.1:30518077-30535949 GCF_015104395.2 Macrobrachium nipponense | reverse complement strand
CTCAACGACATGTGGACTGCGAAAGGCGTGTTTTACCCGTCGGAAGGGATCGTGTAAGGCGAGTTTGGACCAGGGATGGTCTGGCGAGGGGCCAGACACCCAGCCATGACCCTTTGCCCCGCGCTCCTTCAAAGGCCGTTCTGTGCGGCCACGTGTGGCTGAAAGTGTTTTAGGAACACAGCGTATGCCTTGGTTACCCTAGGAAGCATGTGGGCGTCCTTAGGGGCATTCGTAAGCATTTGGGAGGCCTCCAACCAAGGGACATAGATGAATATCTATTGGAGCTTGATCGGGAACATGTCGCAAGTCCTCATTTTGATGGCGGATGGTCATCGAGTGATGAGGACATCAGTCCCGATGAAAGTGAGGATGAATATATGCCCCCAATGTCCATTCAAGGCTCACAACCATAAAGTGAGCTCGAATTCAGTGGGTTCAGTCCTTACGAGGGGGAATCTGAGGAGGGGGAGGGTGGGGATACGCACGTAGAAGGTCGGCTCGTCGCGCCAGCCAAGGTGAAGGTCAGTCGTCGGAGAGTGACGAGGGGTGGACGGATGGACCCCACCCCTCCTAAACATGCACCCTTCACGGCAACCCCTGGGCTCACCGTACCAGTACCCTTGACTGTTTTGGGGTTCATCCAGCTTTTCCTGACGCGGGAATTGCTGGAATACCTGGTACACGAGACTGTGGACTACGCTCGGTACTGCCGGTATGAGCTGAGGACGACCTTGTCGTATTACTGGCGGGGTTGCAACCTCATTGACATGGCGCATTTTTTGGGGCTCCACATTTATTTTGGTATGACACCTGCTGCCGACGTCAGGCAATATTGGAGGAGAAATTATTTTTTATGTACGCCTAATGTTACTGGCGTTATGTCCCGTGGATAAATTTCCTGCGTTGGACAGGTACTTCACACGCCTTCAACCGAAGGGCCATACCCCGAATAACAGATCGCCTCTTTTAGTGCGCACAGTGTTGGATTATATCCGTGAGCGGTGTAGTAATCTCGTGATTCCTGGAAAGAACCTGTCTTTGATGAGGGGATGATGCCTTTACAAAGGACGTTCTAGTATATAAAAGTGTATAAACCCCAAGAAGCCAAAGAAAATATGGTGTGAAATTCTTTCTTATTACCGAGGCCAACACTGGATACGTTGTGGACTTTTCAGTGTATTCCGGGGTCTTCTCCACGCTGCGTGACACTATTCAATCTTGTGGGACGTTTCCGTAACCAGGGATATCACCTGTTTATGGATAATTATTATAACTCGGTATCCCTGGCCCAGGAACTGTATGAAGCATGTGTTCACGATCAGTGGTAACCCGTTCGTTGGTGCGTGGGGCCCCGAATGTCTCAAGATGGTTCGCTAGTCATCCGCAACCACCTGGCAAGAGGAGAGACAAAGTGGCGGCGGAAGGGCGCTGTCTTCGTCATCTGTTGGAAGGGTGTCCGACTCGTCCCCATGATTACGACGAGTCATGAACCCATCCAAGAAGAGATCGTTACACCGGAAGAAGACATGTCACAGGGCCGAGTTGTGTTTGAGGAGTTTCGTACCGAGCGGCCTACCGTCATTGGGCGGCACTACAACAGGCACATGGGAGGAGTTGATCTCTTTGATCAGCTCATCCAGTATTATCCCTTCACCAGGAGACCAGAAGGTGGACACAGAAGTCCTCAAATACATCCTTCAGTTGGCCCTCCAAAATGCCTACATACTGTACTGTACCCGCTGACATCTTCCGAGGTTGACCCACATACAATTCCTACAGGTAGCCGGGAATGCCCTCATCAACTTCGATCCCGATGAGTGGCCTTCCATAACTGACCCCCTGCCCCGAGCTGCAGATCTGCCCCTAGAGGAAAGGGCAGATAGGAGGGCCAACTTCGGTTAACCTGCCGCCGCCCCTGCTGACGATGCCCCTGCTGCTGCCGCCCCTGCTGACGACGCCCCTCTTGCTGCCGGCCCCGCCATCACCGCTTGTCGTCGGGTAGTGGACCCTGAGTGTCGGCTGCAGCCAGAGGATCACATACTGGAGGCCTTACAAGGGCGAAGGCAGAAACGGTGCCGGGTGTCCCATATGAATGGCAGAAGGAGAGACACCCGGTTCTTCTGTCGTCTCTGCAAAGGTGCTCTTTGCAGGATAGGGGAGTGTGACAGAAAGTACCACACTACGGTCATGTATTGGAGCGCGCCCCCTAAACCGACGCGGAGGGCGCACGGGGCTGCCGGGTCCATCAGCAGTAAGGGCGCGCGTCTTCCTCCGCCACCTGTACCTCTTATGTCGAGTGGAAAAAAATGCAGAGACTTCAATGGAGGAGGGATGGAAAACAAGAATAGAACGAAGAGTCCCAGGATTACGAGTGAGTATTCTGCATGTTTATTTTAATATTTATTTTTATATTTATTACAATTTTTTATATATCCGAATCTGTGCATGATAAAATAATAACGAATCTGTGCATGATAAAATCAATAATAAGACATTTCATATTATGCGAAAAGAGAAGTGTCACCTGCATTCCTTTTATTTAAGAGAATGTCACCTGATTCCTTTTATTTATGTATTGGTACCAGAATCGAAGAATGTAATATATAATTTACGTATATATATATATATATATATATATATATATATATATATTATATATATATATATATATATATATATATATATAATTATAAATATTGGTTTTTTGGGTAAGCAAATTACTTACAGTCTAGAATATTCAATCATTTACCTTCACTTTAAAACAAATTGCAAGTCTCTAGAACAATATCTCGATTTATGGTGAATATTTGAAAAAAATATTTATATTCCCTCCGCGCGCCGATTCTCGCAGTGAATCTCCGAAATGCGTTAGGTCACATTCTCCTAATATTTGTGCCTTTTCATATTACGCCTTATTTAGAGTTTTATTTTTATATGGAAATGTGCGCAAAACATGCACAATATAAAAAAAAAACAAAATTGGAATTTGGAAGGTTGTAGCATTTTTCATTTTTGAAATATTTGCATATAAAGTACGATAAGTACGAAAAAACAACTACGATCGGCAACTTTTGACTATACCGAAATGGTCAAAAACGCATTTGTAACTATAATCCTACAATCTAGTAAGGATTCAATCATTTATCTTCACTTTAAAACGTAGTTTTCAGTCTCTCAGAACAATATCTCGATTTATGAATTTTTGAAAAAAATATTTTTTTCCCCTCCGCGCCCGATTCTCGCCGAAATTCTTCGAAACCGTAGGTCACATACTCCTAATATTTGTGCCTTTTCATATTACGCTTTTTTTTTTAGAGGTTTATATATGAAATGATATATGGAAATGTGCGCAAAACCATGCACAATATAACAAAAAATACTGGAAGGTTGTGCATTTCTCATTTTGAAATATTGCATATAAAGTACGATAAGTACGAAAAAAAACTACGATCGGTCACTTTGACTTAACCGAAAAGGTCAAAAAACGCATTTGTAAACATAGAAATCTTACAGTCTAGTAATATTCAAATCATTTATCTTTATTTAAAAACATATTGCAAGTCTCTTAGAACAATATCTCGATTTCATGGTGAATTTTTTTGAAAAAAATTAAAAAAAAAAATTTTTTTCCCTCCGCGCGCCGATTCTCTGCCGAAAATCTCCGAAACGCGTAGGTCACATTCTCCTAATATTTGTGCCTTTTCATATTACGCTTTTTTTAGAGGTTTATATATGGAAATGTGCGCAAAAACATGCACAATATAACAATAAATATTGGAAGGTTGTAGCATTTCTCATTTTTGAAATATTTGCATATAAAGTACGATAAGTACGAAAAAACTACAATCGGTCAACTTTGACTCAACCGAAAAGGTCAAAATACGCATTTGTAACATAAAATTCTTACAGTCTAGTAATATTCAATCATTTATCTTCACTTTAAAACAAATTGCAAGTCTCTAGAACAATATCTCGATTTATGGTGAATTTTTGAAAAAAATATTTTTTTCCGTCCGCGCGCCGATTCTCTGCAGCGAATCTCCGAAACGCGTAGGTCACATTCTCTTAATATTTGTGCCTTTTCATATTACGCTTTTTTTTTTAGAGTTTTATATATGGAAATGTGCGCAAAAACATGCACAATATAACAAAAAATATTGGAAGGTTGTAGCATTTTTCATTTTTGAAATATTTGCATATAAAGTACGATAAATAGGAAAAAAACTACGATCGGTCAACTTTGACTCAACCGAAATGGTCAAAAAACGCATTTGTAACATAAAAATCTTACATTCTAGTAACATTCAATCATTTATCTTCACTTTAAAACATATTGCAAGTCTCTAGAACAATATCTCGATTTATGGTGAATTTTTGAAAAAAATATTTTTATTCCGTCTGCGCGCCGATTCTCGGCCGAAAATCTCCGAAACGCGTAGGTCACATTCTCCTAATATTTGTGCCTTTTCATATTACGCTAATGGTCGAAAACTGCATTTGTAAGCTAAAACTCTTACAGTATCGTAATAGTCCATCATTTACCTTCATTTTGAATCAAATTGCAAGTCTCTATAACAAATTATTTTCGATTTATGGTGAATTTTTTTTAAAAATTATTTTTACGTCCGCGTACTACGAATTCATGCATCATTTTGTGATAATATTTTCTCTGTGTTGCTTTTATCGTTTTACAATGTGTTATATATCAAAATGATCGCAATTTAGTGCACATTACAACGAAAAAAAAGTAACTTGTTACCTCTAACCGTTTTGCGCACAGCGCGATTTGAAAACTAAGCTCGCTGTGATTCTTTTTTTTTCCGCTTCCGCGCTCACTCTCAAACCCCTCCGGCACACGAGTCATTTTTTTTTTTACCGCTCCGGCGTAGAGGGTTAATCTAGGTTTCACCATTAAAGGAAGTTTATCCCTATACGAGATATGCAAACATTGTGGCATTATTATATGTTGTAATTAAGCTGTAGCATAAAATGTAAGGTAACAAGTACAGTGTGCAGGCTTGTTATTTTGCTTGATTATTACGATAGTTGCGGTGTAATTTACTTTCTGTGACCATATCTTAGTTATTGACACTACAGCACAGTTGTCAGAAAACAGCACACTTTGTCTGCTTGTCAACATGATTATCCTCGATGCCATGGTTAACGAAACTCATTATCTCGGATGACCGTTGCTTTACCGCCATAACCTCATCCCACAGGTCGTGGTCGATTTACGTGTTTTTACAATAAAACACACAAGTTTTATGTCCACAGTTTTCTTATATAATAAGCAACACTAGTGCTCCACTTGGGTGTCGGCAATGTTTGTTACAGATCGAAACAACATCCTGAAAATCATCACTGTCTGAACTACTAAAGCTATCAAGTGCAACTCTAGCTTCTGTTGCAAGCACTTTATTATGTACATCCAATTCGCGTTGCATTGCATCCAACTGAGCCTTTTCACAACTCATTTTATTTATATTTTTCAATGTTTGTTGTTAATAAATCAAAGGTATATTGCATGTATCGGCAACTGAAGGCATGAAACCAATATTAAACTCTGTCCTAAACACATTATTATAATAATTAAAAGAAAATTTTAACATTTGGATGTTCATATTTAATAAACTTCACATACATATACAGCTTCACAACCCTAAGATTTGTTTCCATGTAGTACACGAGGCTACCAGATTTTGCAGGAGAATGAGATGTCATGGTCGGCAGCTTCTTAATATGTGCACGCACTAAATATTAATAAATAAAAAAAAAAGTAAAGTTAAAATAAACATGGGAAAAATAAATAAAATTAAGAAATGATTAAGTAAAATAGAACTTTCTTAATCAGTAATTAGTTTGTGTACTTGACCTTTCCTCAGTAGGTATCCTGCGACGTTTTATTGGCACCGACTCCATTCATTTCTGTAAATATGACTTCTGGTCATTGTTCCCGATGCCCCAATACTCTTTACACAATGCCGAAATCATGGGCATAGCAGCTTTCTCAAAACACCCATCAGCACAAGCAGGTCCAACTTTACGTGCTTCTACTTCTTAAAGTTAAAGAATCTTTCAGCAAGCATAAGCCTTGCCTTCGTTACATAATTTTTTAGCGATAATTATTTTCCCAGCTCAACAATAACTTCACTTGTATCGCTGTTAATAGATTCACCTTCACTAATAACTACCTTTTTTTGTTCATTATTATTAACACTATCAGCCCTAGTATGTAAATAAAATATTTATTTGCTACGAAAATACTCATAAAAAGTGAAAACAATAACAAAGCATGATAGAATAGAAAGGTTGGAACGAATAGAAACAACGGGATGAAGTCTGTGTGTGTGTCCTGTCATACAAGATAAGTGTAATTAGCCAATAGAAATGCGAGCCCAGCCTGTGAGCGTTTTCATTGGTTGCTGAGACTGAGCGGAAGATAGGTAGAGAGATGACAAATGCTCACTCCCCCATACCCCCTGAACATACCACCCCTGGTTTAAAGGGACATTGGAGAAGCATCCTTGTGCAAGCAAGTCTGCATTAGTTTCTACGTCGCATAAGAGTCGAAAAGTACTTGTGTTTAATGGCATATTAGACCATAATGTTTCAAGCCTAAGGTCACATATGAAGTACTGATGGGTAGAGGAAAGCTTGGGGAAAAATGTCGTACTGCTAACTAGTTTGGCCGTGGTGGCTCTTGCACCCTTGCTCCGCCAGGTGCCTCAATTGATAATTGACCCCAACCCCGGTTCAACAGACGGAGTTCTCTGCACCATCCACAAATGCAATGAATCTGGACTTGTCTCATTGTGTTTAATCCCAGCAGACAATTTTAGGTACACTAAGTGTATATTCTTTATCAGGCTCAGACCTCCTTCTTTAGAACACTCCTCTAGGGAGGGGGTTGTTACGGATCGGGATCCGATCAGGTTCTTTAAGAAAATAAACAAAAAGGATTCAACACCAACAATTGAAATACGGGATACGAATATAGAAAGAAACTCAATCAGAACAAAAGTTTATTTATAAGCTTATTCACAAAGATAAATGCAGAATGGTTTCTCCTATTTACATAAAATTAAATCTATATGTGAAAAGGGGAAACAGTGCAGTAATGAAATACTTGCTGGCCAGTTTTACAGCCGAGATCGGTGCTCGATACGATGGCTTCACGAGGGGACAGTTAAAGCTCCAGATGGGGTGCTTCTTATCTTCGCACTGCAGGAAGGAATGACTTAGTCTTGAAACCTGAAGGGCAGGTTACTTCGCAAAACCACTTGCAGAAAGTTTCTTCTCTGAAAGGATATACTTGTCGTCGATATCTCTCTCTCTCTCTCTCTCTCTCTCTCTCTCTCTCTCTCTCTCTCTCTCTCTCTCTCTCTCTCTGAACTTTACTTTCTTGTTTCCATTCGCACTCTATCTCGTGCATCCTCTTCCCTCTCTCCTACTTTTCCTCTCTTATCTTTCACTTCCTTTATCTCTTCTCTCCTCTGACTCTCTTCACTTCCTCAGTGTTCTGTATATGTATGTCAGTCTTGGGGCGGGGCGGAAAGGGCGGAGCTAACCAGTGAATATCATAAATCAACTGAAATTTTTTTTCTTTTAAGAGAAACAAACAAGAGTCAAACAGGAACCAGTGCATAAAGCTTTAACTCAGCCAAAGAAGCTCGCTTCTCAATTCGTTCACCCAACCGTGCTAAAATAGAAAATGGCCATCAGGCTACTCATTCTAAAAATCTTTAGAGAGGCTATCAGCTATAACATTATCCTTTTCCCCCTATATGAACTATCTTCAGGTCTTGTAATTTTAAACTCCAATGCATTAGATGCTTTTTCTTATTCTTAAACCTCTCCAAATAAACTAACGGATTATGATCAGTATACATAGTGAAAACGGTATTACAACATACATAAATCTCAAAGTGTTGCCAGGCTGTAACTAGACTAAACAATTCCTTGTCAGTAGTTGAATAATAGTCACTTTTACTTGCATTGGTATTACCATAATTGAAACCTTTACTGCTTTGTACTTTGTCTGACGAAGGATCATTTTGCTTCTTACTGACACTTAAATTATGAGTCGGACTATATTCATCTGCTAACCTATTTGCTCCTGCAAAAGATGGTTCTCGCCTATCTTCTATATAAAAGCTTAATCTCAGAGGATGCATTATCTTTGAAGTTTTCTACTATGGAGGAGTTATGAAGTTCCATTTGACAACGTCTGTGTGTGTGTGTGTGGGAGAGAGAGAGGGTGTAATTGCTGTATGGATAGTTAATGACTGAATTGGTTGTTGGTAGGTTCTGGGCTGTCTGCTGGTCCTGTTGGTTGTTAGAGTTCTGTGTTTTGAGTGTTTTTGAGTCAGTCTTTAGTGAGAGCTGGTGACAGTCAGTAGTGTCAGGAGCAGTATATTAAAGGCACTGGAAGTTAGTTGAGTTTTGTGTGTGATTGATTTGTTTTATTGATTTGTTGTTAGATTGGTGTTGTTTGCTTTGGGGTGGTTGGGCCTGTATTGTTGGATTTGTTGTGCTTTTGAGTTCCTGAGGGTTGTATGTGATTGTTGTGGTTAAGGGTTGTTGTTGTTGTTGGTGGGGGCTGTTGTGATTTCTTGAAGTTGTTAGTGGGTGTTTTGTGTTGTTGGTAATTGTTTGTGCATTGGTCTTTTGTTATGTGTGAGATTGTGGTTGTGTTCCTTGGTTGTTGTGGGGTTGTAGTCCTTGGTTGTTGTGTTATTGGGTTGTGATTTTTTGTGTTGTTGTTGGTATTTCTGTGACTTCAACCAGCGGACAGCACAGGATAGCCCCGAGTAACTGGATTGATTAGTAAGTACATGTGTTTTGTGTTTTTTTTGTTTTGTTTGTTTTTGTGTCAATTGTCCTGCTGTATTCTAAAGTGTAAAGTAGAAAGTGTGAGTGGGGTGAGTTGGGCAGCTGGACTGATTATTTATATGTGGGGAGGATTCTGCAGCGTGTTTTTTTTCTAGCTTGTGATCCCACCACATCATTTTTTGGCGCCCGAACAGGGACTGTTGGTTCGGCAGCTGCAGGGCAATTGGGTATTGAATTGTGTGATTGGTGGAGAAAGTGAGGATGGAAGGGTTGAAGGAGATAGAGGCTGAAGGAGGAGCTGAGGTTGGCAAGGGAAGCGAAGGGAAGGTTGGAAGTGGAGAATGAGAGGTTAAGGGTAGTGTGTGATGAACTGAAGAACGAGTTAGAGGAAATGAGAGGAATGCTAAGGAGTGCAAAAGTGGAAATGAAAGAAGAGGTGAAAGAGCGGAAGAGAAAATGGACGAAAAGTTTGGGGTGATGATGATGAATGCAGTGCAAGAGATGATGCAGGAAGTGATGAAGGGATTTGTGGGAGAGGGAGCTGTAGGAGGTAGTCTTACTGGGTCTTGTGACGGGCCAGGAGTGGTAAAGGAAGCGAAAGAGCGAGTGGATGAGTGTACGAGTGAAGAAGGTGATTCGGTTGTGATAGGTAAGGGAAAGAAGGGGAAGACACAGGATAAGGATAAACCTGAGGACAAGAATAAGAAAGTAGCTAAGGAAAAGAAGACTAAGGGAAAGAAGGTTAGTAAGGGTGATGGACAGGATGAGACTAGGTCAGAATACATTGGGGAAAGGGCTGAGAGTGATTTGGATAGCGGTGAGTGGAAACAGGTAGGTAGAAAGAAGAAGCGTAAGAAGAGCATAGTCAGGGGGATGGACGTGAATATGGAAGTGGATTCGCTGTATTCGGAAGAGGGAAAGAGGGGTCAGAATGGAAGTAGCGAAAGTGAAAGTGAGAGTGAGCGGGAAGTACGAAAGGCTGTGTATATGAGAGAGGTACCCCGATGTGCACAATACGAGGAATATGGTAGTAGGGACATAGGGGACTTTTTTGAGGAATATGAGAGGTATTGTGAGGCAAAGTATGGGGATAACAAGAGAGTTAAGTAGCTTTTTGACGGGATTTTTGTTGAATATGTATAGGGTAATTATGAGTGTAGGGAATGTGCCGTATGAGAGTGTAAAAGCTAGGATTGTAGAACAGACAAAGAGGATAAAGAGTAGCGTTAGATATAGGAGAAAGCAAGATTTTGAGGAGGCAATAATGAATGGTGGTGAGTCGTTGTCGATGTATGTCTGTAGGTTAGAAACATTAGCCAGGAAAAAGTTTGGGGACGAAAGTATCAATGAGTGTAAGGAGTTAGTGCGAAAGTTGTTGGCGACTGTACCAGAGAGTGTATACGAGTTTATAAATCTGAAACTTAAGGAGAAAATGCGATGGACGAATGAAAGGTTAACATGGAACGACATTTTAGAAATAATAGAGGATTACGAGTTAGACAGGTGTATGAAAGAGAGTAGAAGTGTTAGGACTGAAGTAGCTGAGGTTGTGTCAGAGTTTAGAAGCTATAGGGAGGCAGTTTTGGAAGGGCCGAGACGAATGGCAGAGCGAGTGGTAGATAGGAGCATTAGGGCAAGTAACGTGAGTGTAGTTAGCCCAAAAAGAGATAGGAGTGCGAGTGTTGGAAGAGTAGGGCCAGTTAGTCGTGAGCGAGGAGATCAGTGTTATAGATGTGGTAAGCCAGGACACAGGAAGAATGAATGTCGTTGGGCGTTAGGAGCGTGCTTTGGGTGTGGGCAAACAGGGCATTTGGTGAGAGTGTAAGAAAGATAGGGATATTAAATGTTATAGGTGTGGACAGGTAGGGCATATAGCTAGTGGATGTCGGGGTACCCGTTTGAACATAGTTTGCGGCAACTGTGGGAAGAACGGGCATTATGCTAGGATGTGTAAAGAACAGCATGCGAAATGTGTTGAATGTGGAAGGGAAGGTCACGTGGTGAGTGTGTGTAGGCGAAAGAGGATGAGTCAGGTTGGGAATTCGGGAAACTAGGTGAAAAGGGGATTCAGTTGGGTGGGTCCTCTAGTATGCGACAGTATGTTCGGGAGAATGCGATGAGTGAGTGGTTGAGGGTGAATAAATGTGAGCCGAGTGTCAGTGAGCAAATGGGTCTGGAAGAAGGTAAGGAAAGGGAATGGAAGGGAGAAACGTGAACTGCATGATAGAGGGGTTAGTGTTAGGGTAAAAATGGTGGATAAGGCTGCACAGTATAATACAGATGACTTTGGGGGGAGGAATGATACATATAGCGTGTGTGGGTTTGAATTGTCAGGGTTTAGTGAAGTTTCACCAGGAAGGGAATCAGGTAGCAAGGATGTAGTTGGCAGTATGAATGAGTCTCTTCGGGAGTTTGGCAGGAGTGTAAATGAGGTAAGTGATTTGGTGGCAGAGTTACGAGAGATGTTCGGACAAGAGTTAGGGGTGGGGTAGATGAGATAGTGAATGGGATTTGGGGGGATGGTAGTGAGGGAGATAGTAATGGTAGTCTGACTGGAAGTGATCTGGGAGAAGTTGATGGCGGTGTAACTGAGAGTGTGTGTGAGGGCCCTCAAACAAGATCCAGGGGACCTGCATCTGAGCATCCGTGGGTGTTGCGGAAGGCTATTTAGTGTGGGTGTTGTGAGTGAAAGGAGACTTTGTCAAATGTAACAGAGGAGGAAATATGGAGGAGTTATGAAGTTCCATTTGACAACATGTGTGTGTGTGTGGGAGAGAGAGAGAGGGTGTAATTGCTGTATGGATAGTTAATGACTGAATTGGTTGTTGGTAGGTTCTGGGCTGTCTGCTGGTCCTGTTGATTGTTAGAGTTCTGTGTTTTGAGAGTTTCTGAGTCAGTCTTTAGTGAGAGCTGGTGACAGTCAGTAGTGTCAGGAGTGTGTGATTGGTTTGTTTTATTGATTTGTTGTTAGTTTGGTGTTGTTGCTTTGGGGTGGTTGGGCCCTGTATTTGTTGGATTTGTTTGTGCTTTTGAGTTCCTGAGGGTTGTATGTGATTGTTGTGGTTAAGGGTTGTTGTTGTTGTTGGGGCTGTTGTGGTTTCTTGGTGTGGCTGTGAGTTGTTGAGGGTTGTTGTTGTTGCTGGGGGGCTGTTGTGATTTCTTGAAGTTGTTAGTGGGTGTTTGTGTTGTTGGTAATTGTTTGTGCATTGGTCTTTTGTTGTGTTGCTGAGTTTTTGTTATGTGTGAGGTTGTGGTTGTGTTCCTTGTTGTTGGTATTGTTGTTGTTGGGTTGTAGTCCTTGGTCATTGTGTTGTTGTGTTATTGGGTTGTGATTTTTTGTGTTGTTGGTATTTCTGTGACCTCAACCAGCGGACAGCACAGGATAGCCCGGAGTAAAGTAAATGGATTTGATTGGTAAGTACATGTGTTTTGTGTTTTTTTGTTTTGTTTGTTTTTTTGTCAATTGTCCCTGCTGTATTCTGAAGTGTAAAGTAGAAAGTGTGACTGGGGTGAGTTGGGCAGCTGGACTGATTAGGTATATGTGGGGGGGAATTCTGCAGCTTGTTGTTTTTCTAACTTGTGATCCCGCCACACTACAACAATTAAGTTCTTCAGACCATCAAAATCATCAATTTTAGCAGAAGTTAACCAATCACAAAACAGCCTTTCTAACTTCTTACCGTATTCTACTTACGTATTATTCTTGTCCCCTTCTCAAACTTCTAAATGATTATAGTACACCCCAGGTACTAACCTGTATGTGCTAAGAACAGTTTCTTTCACAATATCATAATTTCGCATTCCTCCTTAGACATTGAACTGTACACAGTAAGCACCCTACCACGTAAAACTGACTGTAAATATAAAGTCCACAATTCTTCTGGAGAACCTACTCTTTCCATTAACTTCGTAAACCATCAAGTATTTCGCTACATCTTCCTCATCAAACTTTGGTACTAATTTCATGCACTTATACCCAAGTCATCAGCTTCATTTAATTTTTTGCCTGTCTTTGCCTTAAACGAGCAATTTCCAACTCATGCTTACGTTCCTTCCTCTTTCTTCCTGCTGCATTATCATCATTTCTCTCTCGCTGCTCTTCATCTCTCTCATACTTTTCTCTTTCTTTCTTTACTCACAGAGACCATTACCTTCTAGACCCAGAAGCTTACCAACTCAATAAACACTCATCATCTCGTACATCATGGTTCTTTCTATATTCTCCCTGTTTCAATCTGTTACGGTACAAAAATCCTGACCTTAGGTTGCCAAATGTTCCAGATCGGGATCCAATCAGGTTCTTTATTACAATAAACAAAAGAATTCAACACCGACAATTGAAACACTGGATACAAATAAAGAAAGAAACTTAATCAGAACACAAGTTTATTATGGTTTCTCTTGTTTATTTACATAAAAAAAATTAAATCTGACTATATTTGAAAAAGGGGGAACAGTGCAATAATGAAATACTTGCTGGCCAGTTTTACAGCTGTTGAGATCGGTGCTCGATACGATGGCTTCACGAGGGGACAGTAAAAGCTCCAGATGGGCTGCTGCTTATCTCTCACTGCAGGAAGGAATGACTTAGTCATGAAACTTGAAGGGCTAGTTACTTCTAGAAACCTCTTGCAGGAACACACACCCCTCTCTCTCTCTCTCTCTCTCTCTCTCTCTCTCTCTCTCTCTCTCTCTCTCGCATCTCTCTCTCCTCTCTCTCCTCTCTCTCTCTCTCTCTCTAACTATGAACTTTACTTTCTTGTTTCTGTTCCCACTCTAGTGCGTCCTCTTCCCTCTCTCCTACTCTTCCTCTCTTATCCTTTGTCTCCTCCTCCTCCTCCTCCTCTCCTCTGATCCTTTCACTTCCTTGGAGTCCTGTATAAATACGTCAATCTTGGGGTGGGGCTGAAATGGCATAGCTAACCAGCGAACATTTCCACCCCCCAAAAGGAACTTTTCAGAAGACTCTGGACAAAATGTTACGTCTTATGCAACGCATGTTGCTATAGACGACCGCATGCTGTAGTTCCACAAAACCACAGAGTATTCTCAAACAATCATGAGAATAGACACCCCAAACATATGCGGGAGTACCTCCTTGCTGCGGACCTACTCGATAAAGATACATTTTCCTTTCCTTTAAAATATGTTTCTTCACTATGAAGTGACTACTGTGATGGGGTCAGGTGGAATGAACCCCAGCTAGTTCAGGGTACTTTTACCTCCTTTATATTTTTCAAAGCTAACAAACCTGAGGTCTCTTAACATTAACTGCCCAACTCTAGCCAACCCTCTCATACCCTGGCTTGGAAGAAAGACCGATGCATCACAAGATTCCAAGCCTGGTCGGTGACCAGCTTCCACCTTGTATGTGGATGAGTTGTCAGATGTCACAAATTAGTTGCTTTACCATCTTTGGGTTTTTAACCGGTTTCCAGTTGGTGCTGGAAGATTTATTCTATTGTTTAAGACCTCAGGTAAGTTATCTATGAAAAATACAAATTTATTAAAAATTACTATTTTTCTTAATTAACAAACCTGCGGTCTTAGCAATTAGGGCCTCACTCTAACCACCCCTCTGACAATTAACCCTGGGTTGGAAGAATATCTAGGGTCATGATGCCCAAAACTTGGGTCAGTGGCTGTTCCACTATTGAATTTTTTTTTATTAGTTTCCAGTTGGCAGTAGAAGATTTATTCTAATGTTATAACCACAGGGTTGTTAGTTATGAAAAATACATATTTTTAAAATTTTATGGTTTCCATACATACAGTAAAATCAGTTTTTGAATCTCAGGGGGATTAAGTGGCAGCTGTTAAAATTGATAATTTGTGGGAATAATCCCTGTCTCAAGTTGGGAAAATGGCAGTATTCATTCATATATGTCATGTTTCTAGGCTTAAAATTTTCAGATTAACCCTTAACGCCTAAGCGGTATTTCAGAAATCGTCTCCCGTATGCCGGCAAAGTTCGGGAGAGCGCAGAAGCGGAAAAAAAGTTTTTTCCAGAAAATCACAGCATGCTTAGTTTTAACGATTAAGAGTTCATTTTTGGCTCCTTTTTTTTGTCATTGCCTGAAATTTAGTATGCAACCATCAGATGTGAAAAAAATATCATTATCATATATAAATATTGGAATATATGACAGTGCAAAAAAAAGTTTCATATATAATTGTATACAAACCGCGCTGTGAGCAAAATGGTTAAAGCTAATGAGTTCATTTTTTTCGATGTATTGTACACTAAATTGCAATCATTTTGGTATATAACAAATTGTAAAACTATCAAAAGCAATACAGAGAAAATATTATCACAAATGATGAATGAATTTGTAACGTGAGGACTTAAAAAAAAAAAAGTTTTTTTCAAAAATTCACCATACATTGAAATATTGTGCTAGAGACTTCCGTTTGTTCCAAAATGAAGGTAATTGATTGAATATTACTAGCCTGTAAGATTTCAGCTTACAATTGCATTTTTCAACCATTTCGGTCGAGTTAAAATTGACCGAATCTATTTTTTTTATTTATTATTTATATGCAAATATTTCAAAACTGATAAAAGCTACAACTATGAGTTTGTTTTTGTGTATTCTACCATGAAATTGCGCACATTTTCACATATATAAAACTCCTATGTTACGGCTAATATAAAACTGTGCAAATATTAGATAATGTGACTCAGGCATTTCGGAGAATTGCGGCCGAGATTCCGCACGCGAAGGGAAGGAAAAAGTTTTCTTTTTAAATTCACCCATAAATCGAAATATTGTGCTAGATTTCCCGTTTGTTGCAAAATGAAGGTAAATGATTGAATATAACTAGACTGTAAGAGTTTTAGCTTACAATTGCATTTTTCGACCATTTCGGTCGAGGAAAAGGTGACCGAATTTCGAATTTTTTCTATTTATCATTATTTATATGAAAATATTTCAAACTGATAAAGCTACAACCATGAGTTATTTTTTGTTGTTATTTTCGGCAGAGTTACCTCGCGGACGTAAGGAAAAAGTATTTTTTTTTTTTAATTCACTATAAATCGAAATATTGTGCTAGAGACTTCCAATATGTTGCAAAATTAAGGTATATAATTGAATATTACAAGAATGTACGAGTTTTAGCTTACAATTGCGTTTTTGACCAATTTGGTAGAGTCAAAGTTGACTGTAGGTTGAAATTTTGGTTACATCGTGATTTATATGAAAAATATTTTCAAAACTGATGAAAGCTGCAACCATGGGTTGTTTTTTTCTTGTTGTATTTTACATGAAATGTTGTGCACATTTTCCTATATAAAGCTTTATGTAACGGCTAATATAAAACGGTGCAAACATTACAACAATCCGACAAAAGAAGAATTTCTTATTTTTTCGGTAGAGTTACGAGCGGACGTAAGGAAAAAGTTTTTTTTTCAAAAATTCACCATAAATCAAATTATTGTGCTAGAGACTTCCAATTTGTTGCAAAATGAAGGTAAATGATTGATTATTACTTAAATGTGAGATTTTTAGGTTAAAATTGCGTTTTTTCGACCATTTCGGTCGAGTCAAAGTTGACCGATAAGGTTGAAATTTTGGCAATTATCGTTATTTTTATGAAAATATTTCAAAAACTGATAAAAGCTACAACCATGGGTGGTTTTTAGTTGTATTCTATTCTATGAAATTGCGCACATTTTCATATATAAAACTTTATGTAACGGCTAATATAAAACGGTGCAAACATTACGATAATCCGACGAAAGAATTTCTGATTTTTTCGGCAGTTACCGCGCGGACGTAAGGAAAAAAGTTTTTTCCAAAAATTCACCATAAATCGAAATATTGTGCTAGAGACTTCAATTTGTTGCAAAATGAAGGTAAATGATTGATATTACTAGAATGTAAGAGTTTAGCTTACAATTGATTTTTTCGACCATTTCGGTCGAGTCAAAATGACCAAAGGTTGAAATTTTGGCACATCGTCGAGTTTATATGAAAATATTTCAAAACTGAGGAGAGATACAACCATGGGTTGTACTTTGTTGTATTCTACATGAAATTGTGCACATTTTCATATTTTAAAAAAACTCTATGTAACGGCTAATATAAATCGATGTAAAAAAATTATGACAAAGTTACGAAATAATTTCTGAGATGTGTCGCCGATGCTTTTAGTGTAGAAGAAGAAATTCGCTTATACGCGCCTGGGTAACGCTTGTAAACAAAACAACTGCTTGATCTGTGAACTCCCAGCATCCCTCAAGGCGCGTGATTCAAAATTTTTTGCCAAGTAGGCCTATAACTATTTTTCCGCGAAAATTTAAAAAACTTTTTAGCGTAGACGTATTTTACGTCAATTAAGCACCCGATAGACAATTTTCGTCGACTTAAAATACGTCCAATAGGCGTTTTACTAGTTAAGTTAAGAAAAACTGATGATGATGTATTTAATAGTAAATTTTAGAGAGAGTATATATGAACCCAAAACTACCCATCTTTCATGATTCACCTTGTAATTAAGGTTAATGTTCGATACTGTAAGGGATAATGATATGTATGGCCACAGCGCTTTAGACCCAAAACAACAGCCCAAGTCAATTCCTATATTTGTTGGAGCTTAGTCTTACAGAAGTTACACTGTGTAGTGTAGTAATTATATGTTAAGTAATAATATCTATTTCCTCTCCTTACTTTATAGCTGAATGATGTACTGAGCATCCTGGACGGATCAATTAAGAGTGTTTCATGGAAGTCAACACCCAAAACAGAGAGGAATCAAGGTTTACTGTTTGCCTCATTAACAAGGGTCAGTATGCAGAGAATTTTTTCCACCTTTGTCTTGGGGACTTTGGACCTTCTTATGCAGGGTCGAAACTGCTGGCCACCTTATACAAAGGGACAAACCTTGAGCAGATTCGATCTGGAGATTACAGCAGCAGCGACGGAAGAGGAGGGAAGGCAGTTGTGGTTGGTGTCAACTGGTGTCGGGAGAAAACCAAACTGATGTATAAAGGCACATGTAGTAACGGTTTAGTTTAGTAGCAGGAGTTCCAACTCAG
>NC_087215.1:30512279-30517577 GCF_015104395.2 Macrobrachium nipponense | reverse complement strand
ATGTCGTTGAGACTATCTAGGAATGTCCCTGTCGCAACACAAAGCTCTAAGTCTCGCACAAGTCCAGAAAAAAAAAAAAAAAAAACACGCTTCTGACGAAAGATTGCTCTCGGATGATGCGGTACTGATGCTGGCTGGAGCGAGAGAAGGGAAGGGATATCGCGCATGCGCACTTGGGTCACGCTTCAAAACAAAACAAGGCCTTGATCCGTGAACTCCCAGCATCCCCCAAGGCGCGTGATTCAAAAGTTTTAGGCTGGTAGGCCTATAAGTATTTTCCCGCGAATTTTAAAAAAAACTTTTGTATGTCGACGTAAAATACGTCCAGTCGGCACCCGAGAGACAATTTATCTCGACGTAAAATACGTCCAGTCGGCGTTTAAGGGTTAAAAGATATGGTTGGTTTAAACAATATTAGTGTTTGAAAACTTTATTTGCGTGTTTACCTTTATTTTTATATTGAGCGTGTTTGTGTTTTTTGTTGTTTACATGACTTTTTTACTATATACTTTACCATTTATTCTTATATGTTGTGATGTCAGTAATTAATAAATGGCCAAATTACGTATATTCAACTGCAAAAATCATTATAATCAGGCAAAATAACAAACCGGCACACACTCCTTAACCTATATATTCAGCAGTTAAAAGTTTTTAGTCACATTGCCACTTAAGTATTTCAGGTAACCTATTGATGAAAGAGGTACTCTTAAATGAACTTTAAAAAATGGCTGGTCCTCAAGAAAAGGCACAATGTGTGTGTCATGGTTTATTGAAGGAAAATCAGACACGAATACTCAGCAAAACTACAGAACTAAGAAATTTATGGAAACATGGGCAGTGTTAGATAACAGTGAGGATTAGATGGCCAAGAGGAAAACATAGATTGTGTAAGAAAAGCTTTTGATCGTTCTCCTACAAAGTCCATCCGCACTGCTGCCAGACTTAATCTTAAAAGCTACCACGTTTAACAGTGTATCAAAGTCCTACACAAGAACTTACAATTGTACGCTTACCAAGGGCAACTCATACAGGCACTCAAGCCAAATTATAAACCATGACGAAAAGAGTTTGCAGTTAACATGCTGGAACAAATTTCTAAGGATGAAACGTTCTCAACCCAGTTTTAGTGATGAAGCAACCTTTCATGTTTCAGGGGAACTGTCCCCACAATATGAGAATCTGGGAATTAGTACATCCCCATGTGATAAGGAACTTTACCGAGTGCCCAACGGTGAATGTGTGGTGTGGGATCATGTGCAATTGAATCATTGGTCCATTTTTCATCAATTACAGCAGATGTTTACCTTGACCTTTTGACTGAATATGTGGCACCTCAACTAGATGACCTTCAATCAACCATCATTTTCCAACAAGATGGTGCGCCACCACACTGGGGACTACATGTTCATGGGTTCCTAAATCAAACATTTCCAGATTGGTGGATTGGAAGGGATGGCCCAATTCCCCGGCCACCTTGTTCACCAGATATTACTCCCCTGGATTTCTTTCGATGGGGGGTTTTCAAGATATCATATACATCGAACAAAGATAAGGGACATCAGTGATCTCAATCAAAAGATCACTGATGTAACTGCCTCCACTGATGAGTCTATGCTAGAGCAAACATGGAAAGTAATGGAGTACCATCTTGATGTGCTTTGTGCACCTAGTGGTGCCCATATAGAGGTATATTAAGTGAGACAACAATCTTTAATATCTACTCCTTATTTAATAATAATTTCCACGTTTTTGTCTGTTCATCTGCTTTTGTAATATACTTTTAAATTTTAAGAGATTTTAGACACCCTGTATACTCAAAACAACACATACACAAGGTAAAAGTCTGACAGTAGGAATTCATGCTTGTAAAAGAAATGGGGCAAGGCATTCATCAGACAACACCAGTGCTGAAGATTAAGATACAGTACCTTAATGAAATAAGCTTCCTTTGGTAGTTTATAGTTCTCCCCAAGGTTATAGAGAAGGAGCTTGTTCTGTGATGTCAACCTCATTGGAGCATAACATTTTCTGCCTTGTTCTTCTTTTATGGCATACAAATGCCCTTTCCTTATGATTCTTCTAACACAGTTACTCATTGACTGAAGATCACCTGCCTGTAATAAATGACTAACGTAAATTCATGATTTTTTATTGGTTTTTGCTTGAGGCTTGCTTTTATTAATGACTACTATCTATCAATAAATGCTCAAAACATACTTTTTGCAAAGATATATTACAAACAACCCTTTTATACCTGCCAACAGTCTGCTCCCAGCAGAAGAAGAGAGGTAAAACTTACTGTTAGAAAAGTGTCATCAAAATCTTCATTTCTAATGGCCTGAAGAATGTTGTCAATGGTGACCAATTTCTGTGCTGTATCCTTAATTTCCTGGAGATTTACATTTCAGATCAGCAATGGTTGAGAAAAGAGCAAATAATATGTTTAAAAAGCTAAATATCTTGGCACTAATCTATCAACTCTATTTTAGCATATGAGAGAGAGAGAGAGATGAGAGAGAGAGAGAGAGAGAGAGAGAGAGAGAGAGAGAGAGAGAGAGAGAGAGAGAGAGAGACTTACCTTAAGACTGGTTTTGTGTGTGATTTCATCCTCTTCAATGAAATCCGCTATTTTCTGACCATTCTTAATAAGGTCTAATTCAATAACTTCACTCTTGTCTATAATGGACCCAACAGATTCAAAACTTGTGGCAACTTTAATTCCATTATCAATTTCCTTGATTTGAACTCCCTTGTTTGATATTACATCTAACATGTTTTCCAGGATTACAGTTTTTCCTTTTAATTTCTTCAACCAGTTTTCATTCTTTCCTATGATTTCCCGAACTGTTAAAGGTATTGTCTCTAAGTCCTGGTTTATCTGTGATAAATCCAATATAAATTTCTTATTTCTTCCAATTGCATCCTGAATGTACGACTTATGCCTCTGGAATGTGGCAAGGTTTTCTGTGGTGAACTCGGTCCTGAAATCATCTCTCCAGTCTTCAAAGGGTATGGCTGTTTTCCTTTTGGATTCTTGCTCACTAACATATTCTATAAGGTCAACTAGGCATTTATTTGTATGGAAGTCTTGAGCACTTGAGGCAACGAATGAGTTTCTACAGAAGGGACATGCAAACTGTTTTGTTTCAATTAGCTGATCAATACAATCACTACATAAGCAGTCAAAACATGGCAGCAGCCTTGGTAACTTATCTTGCGTGTTGAAATTCTCTTTGCATATTCCACACTCTCTTGCAATACTAGAAACCTGGAACAAGGCAGTTTATAAATTAACTAAAAGAGACTACCAATTATTTATTCAAAGTTTGACTACATTGCCGGCTCAACAAATACTTCTGGGTGGAGCAAAAGAATTAGGTCTTTGATGGGGATTTCTTTTCTCTGGCTATTTTCATACCTAAAATATGAGCGCATACTGCTTCATTCACCTTTACACCATGAAATCTATACTGATATACCCTGTATATTTTCTTGTACAATTAATACTTTTATGTTTGTTTGTTTGTAAGGTGTTTTTATGTTACATGAAGTACTTTTATGGATATCCCAAGCGCTCAACTCTTGGGAGTAAGATTCAAGCAAGGCAATATGACTTATAATGTTATTTACCCGGCTACAATTCACAGCTACAATTCACACATATAACAAGAGTTGATACATTAGGGAAACATACAAACTTTTACCAATCAACAAATGAACACTAGTTCACAAAACAAAAAATTAATTATAACTAAGAGTAAAATTAGATGTGTAGTTCTGTTTTCCATAAAAAATTGCTTCTTACACTTAAAAAAAGAAAAAGTACATCTCAAATAAATTTCTATTAAATTTTTCCTAGAAGGGATATTTCAATTTAAAACTACCCTTTTGAATTTGGGACATAAAATGATTGATTGATCTAAAAGTTTGGCTTGACGGCCAGGCACTGAAACCATTTGCATATTCAGTTCAGTAGTGAAAGTTCGGCAGAACGATAACGAGCCGTTACACAGCATCTTTATTATGCAACAAAAAGAGTAGGTAAACACAGTAGAGGGAGGTATTTAACCGACTGGCAAAGCCAACTTGCCAAGTAACTTCAGTCACATTAACACTATAGACAAGAAGCAAACAACTGTTAAGGAGGCAACAACAATACAAACAACAATACACAACACTCCTTTACGCTACCTTAGAATGCATACAAGACTCAAACTCAAAACAGTACAGTAAAACAAACTTACATTACAAAAGGTTATCAATAAATAAAATAACTGTCATTCCAGGGCTCGTACTCCTCTAAAATTTCAAATAAGGATTAGTTATTTTACATAGTAGTAGAAACATACAATAAATTTTCTACAGAATAACTTAAACAGCATTTTGAATAATGTACCTATATTTCTGTGTATAAGACGACCTTTAAATCCTAAAATTCACCCGTAAAAATTGGGGGTTGTTTATACTACAATTCTAAAATCAAATCTTGAATTCTAAGGTGTGTATTGGTAGGCTGGCTAGCCTTGGCCTCTGTGCGATAACCACCAACATACATGAAGATTCACATTATGAAATAAATTGATAATAAAGTAATAAAACCATTTTCACCTTATATATTATTAGCATATCTTCATAACAAATTGCCTATTTAAGGAATAATTCTATATTACTAAAACCAACTTTTAGCAATGAGTTCATGGAAACATCTAACTTGAAAACTGAGTACATGATTTAATGTTCCAGTTAAGGATTGGATAGGATAAAAGAATAGTTTAACCAAATCTCTGAGCCTGAAAAAGGCTCTTCTCAGGCTGGTTCCCTGGAAATTGTTAGTTTAGACCGAGGGAAAAGCCGTAAAGCAGTTTTTTCGTCAGTACATGTCAGTACTTCTTACATTTTGTGATCGTTAGCTATTTGTAGAAGCAAAAATTGTTTTGAAGAATTTGTAAATCTATTTCAAAGTTTTATCAAAAGAAATTTTTCACAATTGTTACAAATAAAGATAATCCTTTCAGATAACAATGTTGGCAATAGTCTTACCAGGCAGTAATCTACAATCTACATCAATTCAGTGAAAATATACTAGCTAGACTGTAGCAGATATTGTCTAGCCTCTAACCTAGAGTTATACCCTCAAGGGTAAACAAAAATAACCTGGATTAAGGAGTAACCTGAATTAAGATAAGATTTAAGGACATATTTTGTCAGGCTATAGACCTTGCCTGGACCCTCAGTTTATACCAAAGGCCTTAGGATTAGATAAAAGCCTACAGACAATTTTCCTTCTTTATAGGC